>NC_086445.1:345826503-346179003 GCF_028390025.1 Pseudophryne corroboree | reverse complement strand
TAGTAATGCCCCCAGTCATTTAGCCCCAGTAGTTATACCCCCAGTAGTAATAACCCCAGTAGTTTACCCGCCCTTTAGTTTAGCCTCCCAGTGGTAATGCCCCCAGTAGTTTAGTCATCATGTAGCTTGCCCCATGTAGTTTAGCCCCCAGTGGTAATGCCCCCTGTAGTTCAGCCCCTGAAGTTATGCCCCCAGTAGTAATGCCCCTGTAGTTTAGCCCCATATAGTTTTCCCCAAGTAGTAATGCCCCCAGTAGTTTGCCCTCCTGTAGTTATGTCCCCTGTAGTAATGTGCCCCTGTAGTTTGCCTCCAGTAGCTTGCCCCAAGTAGTAAATCCCCCAGTAGTCTAGCCCCCTTGTAGGTTAGCCCCCAGTAGTAATGCCACTTGTAGTTTAGCCCCCCTGTAGTAATGCCCCCAGTAGTAATGTGCCCCTGTAGTTACGTCCACAGTAGTAATTCGCCCCAGTAGTTTGCCCCCAGTGGCTAGCCCCAAGTAGTAATGCCCCCAGTAGTAATGCCCCTTGTAGTTTAGCCCCCTGTAGTTTATCCCCAAATAGTAATGCCCCCAGTAGTTTAGCCCCTGTAGTTATGCCCCCATTAGTTTGCCCAAAGTAGTAAATGCATCCCTGTAGGTTGCCCCCAGTAGTTTACCCCTTGTAGTTTGCCCCCCTGTAGCTTGCCCCCAGTAGATGCGCCGCTAACACACTTTAAAAAAAAACCCAAAACCATACTTACCAGGCCCTGCTCCCGCGTACGACCGCTGTGATCCTGCTGGCTTCCGGCTCCCCAGCACTATGAGAGAGACGTCATGACGTCTCCCCCATAGCGGCACTGACAGAGCCAGAAGCCGGAGCTCATTAGTGAGCTCCTGCCGCCGGCTTCCGCTGTGGAGAGAGAACTGGGCGCCCGGCATCTCCCTGTGGCACCGGGCACACATCGGGTTAGGTGAGTTGGAGGAGGCGGAACTGCATTCCATCTCCAAGTGGAACTGACGGAACACAGTTCCAGCTAACTTTAACCCCTGGGTGGCGCTGTGTGTCATCTGCCAGCCAGCACTGAACATGGGACTACGCTTTCGGCATAACTCCACTCTCCTCTTAAGCCAGCCCCCAGGCTCCCATTGGCTTGTTGGGGGCGGCTTTGAAGGAAAGATATACAGCACTACCGATCCCAGGGAACCTGCAGCCAGCACATATGTTACATACATCCCTGCACAATATGGTATGGGCTACAGCTGCCACTGATAGCAAAATTTGAAAGTGCGAACACATAACTGCTGGAGGGTTTATATAAATATATATATATATATATATATATATATATATATATATATATATATATATATAAAACGTTCCATAAGTTCAGGGGGAAAAAGTAATTCACAAACTTGGAGAATTAGACCCCCAGATGACAGAAGTCAAGGTGGTGTTTTTTAATATGATTGAAGGCCCTAAAGAGGAAAGTGAAGAGGGACTTCGTAATGAAAATGCCTTGTCCCTAGTTACTTACCGCAGTGGTTGTGACCTGGGGAGGGGGATATGTGATACAATGGGAAGCATTGGTGAGCCACTGATTATGTGCTATGATGAGGAAATCTTCCAAGACAAGTTTAAAAAGGGTTTGAAAACACTTATGGGCTGCTCTCGGGAAATGTGGGGTTAAGGCAGCCAGGCTGGAGAGACTGTCACTGTACCAATAAGAGGCAAGAAAGCGGAATGACCAGTTTAGAGACAGATGCTATATCATTTGCGGATAAGCCTGTGTGAACACATATCTGTGAATAACATTGTTCTCATCCTCTCACCAGTGTTTCATCCATGATAGTCAGAGAGTGATGATGTCACTGTGTTGTGCACACGTGGCCCCTCTTCAGGGAAATCATCACTATTTCAGGGAGTCTCCCTGAAGTATAAATCATAGAACCTTATACTATCCCTTGTCGCAAGGTCCCTATGAGGGCCATTCACCTGCAAGGTATCCTTATGATCCGGCTTAGACATTGTATCGCTGTCTTATTTGATCTGCCCTTCACTACATTGGGATGGCACTTGGCTACAAATTTAGTTTAATGCATGCCATGCTAATGAGTTGACATAAACACTGTAATAGAGCATTCAATACCCAACAGCTGGTACAATTCTTTTTACATGATTTGTCAATCAGCACATAAGTTTTTGAATATAAGATGGGGAAATATGGGAAATCCAAGGAGAACTATAAAATACAAAGGCTGTCACATTATGGTGGGAAGAAGGGTACACAAATAGATACTGGTGAGCCCTCATTTCATTACATATCCCCTCCACTTCTTCGTTCCTGTGCCCTAGGGACTTGGGTCACTTTTTGAATGTTGGCAGCCTGTCACCATGGTCTGGTGGGATCAATGCAGATGCACTTGCAGCTGTGATACTGCACGCAGCGGATGTACAACAATGTGCAAATGACACAGACACTGGAACTTCTATTGGGGCGACTGCCAGCACTCACCGATCCTTCGTCAATAGACTCCCTGAGTAACCCTGTGGGTTCACTGAATGGGCACAGGAACTGAGAAGCTGGTGCCATGTTATGTGCATACGGGATCGTGGTTGTAGGCTGAGACATGCCACCAAGCGATTGCGACACACCTGCATTTTTGCTGTCACACCCCATTACCTCTCCTAAATGATCCCTGTCAGTGACTTTGTGAATAAATCCGCACAGCAAGCAGCATCGCTAAGTTATCTTGCTGCATGCACAGTGCAACTTACATGCATGCGTTACGCGTAGGTTCAATGGGGGGATTCAGATCTGATCGCTGCTGTGCGTTTTCGCACAGTGGGCAATCAGGTCCTAAATGTGCATGTGTATGCACTGCAACGCGCATGTACGTTGGACAGCAAAAGACATCGCTGGTCAGCGACGGGATGGTGCAAAAATTCTGAACGCACAGCGTTCCCAAAGGTGGTTGACAGGAAGAGGCCATTTGTGGGTGGCAACTGACCGTTTACTGGGAGTGTCTGGAAAACGCAGGCGTTCCCAAGCATTTTCTGTGAGGGTGTCTAACGTCAGCTCCGACCCGGACCAGCCTGTTCTCATCGCACTGTAGGATTAAGTCCTGGGCTGCGCATAGGCTGCGCAGAGACTGCACAAAGTGGATTTTCGTAGCTCGGCATACACATGCGATCGCACACTTGCACAGTGAATTTACACTCCCCCGGGAGCGGCGACTATCTGAACGCAGGACAGCAACGTTTGCATCCCAGCGATCAGATCTGAATTACCCCCTATAATCGCTCAACTCGTGGGCCGAGTACAGCGTTGGGGAAAGACCTTATCAGGGAAATGTGGCTACACTGCTAAAAAGAAAATATAAAAAAACGCTGTGCATGGTGTAGCACACTGCCTGGGGAGGGGGGGGGGGGAGGGGGGGATCAGTGCAATCACTTCTTCCCCTGCACATCATGCAGGAAGAGGAGACAGCCTAACAGTCTGGGCAGGTAGGCAGCTCTGCCACTGCCTGTCGAGCTCCTTCAACAAGCCCAGGTTAACAGTTCTCACTGTTCACATCCAAAATGCTATTCCACTGATATGCAACCTTTTCTTCTACATAATTTCATCTTCCAGCTCTCCCACAGGCACAAAGAAACAGTTCCCGCAGTATCAGTCGTATTCCCAGAACCTTGTCTGTGTTCATTAATTGGGCAGGGGACTTTTACTAATTTTGTCATGGGCAAATGCTCTATGTAGGTCTACACAGAGTAGCGGCTGGGAACTTTGGACAACATCTTAATTCACTGCTATATGCCTTGCAGATTTTTAATCCAAATCCAAAGCACTGTTCTTTTGGTTCACCTCCACCATGCCAACCATATTAGACCAAATGTTTAGACCTGCCTTACAGTTTGCTCACTGTAAAAACTCTTCCTCAGAGTCCATCTGTTTGGGGGCTGTGTTATTCATTACCTCTGGGCTATGGAGGTTAAGCACAAGAATACTAAAAGCTTAGTTCTCCTCCCTTTAACCCCTCCCACCTCCAGTAGTAGTCTACGTTTAGCAAATCCATTTGGGAGGTATAACACAAGGAAACAACTTAGAACAGAACTAAAAACAGAACCAATGCCAATATAAATTTATCTATCACGACAACAACAACAAAAAACAGACAAATATGAGCTCACAGTGGGGCAAGAACAGGCAAATCTGAAGACACAAAAAGCCTGCCGAATGGCCGATGTGACCCAACGAGCAATAGTGTTCTTAGAGGCTGGCCAACTTCTCTTCGGGGCATCAGTAAGCACCAAAAACTCTCCATATGTTGAAAAGAAGCTATGCATGATAGATCATTTTAAGGCACGGGCCACATCTTCCAAAGCCAGAGATGATGATTCTGGAAAAGAAGAGTCTGGAGAAAAAGCCGGAAGGACGATGTCCTGAGTTAGATGAAATGCAGACACTACCTTAGGTAAAAAAGGTTGTCTGCAAACCACCTTATCTGAATGAAAAATGATCAAAGGTTTTTTTTTTGCAAGACAAAAGCAGCCGACTCTGAGCAGACGCAATTTCCAAGAGAACACCACCTTCAGTGTATGAAAACACGTCTATTGACTCCAGAAGCTCAAAAAGGAGGCTTTTGAAGTGTCGTGAGAACCAAATTTAGGTCCCAAAGGAGGTACATAAGGAGGCTGCATATGCAGAACTCCCTAAAGAGAACATGAACATCTGGAATATTGGCCAACCTTCTCTGAAAAAGAATGCATAAAGCAAAAGCCTGGACTTTATAATGGAGAGTTGCAGTCCTTTAGACAAACCCTTCTGGAGAAAAGCCAAGAAGTGCGGAAGATGAAAAATCCCAGCCGATAGATTTTTACATTTGCACCAAGAGATGTATAATTACAAGACCCTTGATGTATCTGGTTTGCGGGCCTGCAACATAGACCGGACTACCAATCTGGACAAGCCCTTTGATCTTAAGATGCTATTTTAAAGAGCCATGTTGTCAAAGCCAGCAGCGGCAAATATGGCTGATGACAGGGACCTTGAAGAAGAATATCTTGCTGAAGAGGCAGATAGTAAGGAGACTCGATCACTATGATTTGAAGCAGAGCATACCAGTGTCGATAGGGCCAATCCAGAGCGATCAGGATGACCGGAAGTGCCTCCCATTGAAGCACTCCTGGAATTATGATTATTGATGGAAACAAGTAATCTTGACAAAAACTCCAAGGGGCTGTCATGGCATCCACAAATACTGAGTGAGGATCCCTGGCTCGAGCAGTCTACTGGGGAAGTTTCTTGTTGAGGTGAAACACCATGGGTCGATGCCCCAAATGGAGAACAAATTCAGGGACACCTCCTGGTTGAGTTCCCATAAACTGGAATGAAGTTGATTTATGTGAAAAGCCGACACCACTTTCGTCAAAAAGTGTGGGCGAGTCCTGAGTTGTGCCCTATCCTCGTGGAATATCAAATAAGGGCTCTTA
Organism: Pseudophryne corroboree; assembly: GCF_028390025.1. Classification (NCBI taxonomy): domain Eukaryota; kingdom Metazoa; phylum Chordata; class Amphibia; order Anura; family Myobatrachidae; genus Pseudophryne; species Pseudophryne corroboree. The sequence goes on along the minus strand of NC_086445.1, from coordinate 346,173,541 downwards.
CAGGATAAGGCCCCCCAATTCCAACACATGCCTCAAAGAGGCCAATGCCAGCAACATAATAGTCTTCCAAGTAAGATTTTTCAAGTCCACCATGTGTAGAAGGTTCAAACCAGTCCGATTGGAGAAAGGTCAGGACCACATTGAGATCCCAAGGAGCCGTGGGAGGGACAAAGGGCGGTTGAATGCGACGGACACCCTTTAAGAACCTCTGTACCTCTGGAATCACAGCCAACGGTCTCTGGAAGATTATGGACAAAGCCTAAATCTGAACTTTGAGGGAGCCTAACCGTAGGCCCAAATCCACACCTGCTTGCAGGAAGAGCAGGAAACGGCCAAGATGAAATTCCACAGTAGAATATTTTCTACCCTCACACCAAGAAACATTTCTTCCAGATACGGTAGTAATACTTCCACGTGACCACCTTTCGGGCTTGGACCATAGTCGAGATAACCATGAAAGGAAGATTTTTTCAGGCTAGAATCTTCCTCTCAACTTCCAAGCCTTTAAACATAGCCACAGTAAGTCTGGATAGATGAATGGACCTTGTTGAAGAAGATCCTTGAGAAGCGGTAGAGGCCAGGGCTCTTAGAGAGACATGGTCAATAGGTTCACATACCATGCCCGGCGAGGCCAATTCGGAGCAATCAATTGCTTGAACACTTTCCCTTTTGAGTCTTTTTAGACCTCTGGGAATGAGAGGAATTGGAGAGAACAGATAGATGAACTGGTAAGTCCACTGCACCGTCAGAGCATCCACCGCTACAGCCTGCGGATCCCTCGTTCTGGAACAGTAGCGATGTAGCTTCTTGTTGAGATGAGAAGCCATCATGTCTATCAGCGGGTAACCCCACTGATGAACTAGCTGTTGAAACACCTGAGGGTAAAGGCCCCATTCCCCGGATGGAGGTCGTGCCTGCTGAGGAAGTCTGCTTCCCAGTTGTCCATTCCTGGAATGAATGTAGGCCGGGATGGCCCTTGCATTGGCTTCTGCCCAGAAGTGTATCCTTGACATCCCTCGCATCGCGGCCCTGCTTTTTGTTCCACCCCGTCGGTTTATGTACGCCACTGCCGTAGCGTTGTCCGACTGTACCTGTATGGCCAGATGTTGGAGGAGAGAGGAGGCCTGTGGAAGGGCATTCTAAATTGCCCTGAGCTCCAGAACAATTTTCAGAAGAGAAGACTCCTGACTCGACCACCTCCCTTGGAACTGAGCCCCTTGTGTCACAGCCCCCCAACCGCGCAGGCTTGCATCGTTGTCAAGAGAGTCCAAGACTAAATTTCGAAACTCCAACCCTCCACAAGGTGAGAGACTTATAGCCACCACAACAGGGAGATCCTTGCCTTCTGCGACAGGGATATTCTCAGGTGCATGTGGAGGTGAGACCCTGACCACTTGTCCAGCAGATCCAGCTGGAACGGGTGGATGTGGAACCTGCCATACTAGATTGCCTCATAGGTGGCCAGCTTCTTAGAAATAACAAAGTCAAAAATTACAAGTGCGCTGTCAACAACATCTGGTGTAGGGATGGTCTAAAATCCCTTAATACATAGCAAATACAAGTAAACAGATGGGTATACCAGCGCTAGCTGAATTACATAAATAATGAGTGGACAGTTGGTTTAAAATTAAAATAATCTGATTTTATTATCTAAAATAACAAAGAGAATAAAATCCCTTCTCTAAAATATGCAGATGCAAAAATAATAAACAGTACATGGATTATTGCCACTAATAGATATGAATATGTATATTGCATTACAAGAGAAGTTCCACTTCTGTACTCCTGTATAGTTCAGGAAACTTGGCTAGGACACTTTCCCGTGTAAACAGTCACTAGGTATGTGTTATGAGCCACGGCAGTTGCCACAGCTTGTTTCTGTTTCTTGTCATTGTCTGTTTGTTCCAGGGTCAGTTTTTTTTTTAGTGTATCCCTTGTTTTGGAAAATCTGAATTTTGGGGTCTGTTGACCCCTCCTCAAGGGGGGGGGGGGGGTACTGTTATGAGCCATTTTGGTTATGTATTTTATGTTTTACTTCTGTTTCTGTTCCCTTGGGCTTTTGTGGGGTGTCCGGTGTCCACCCTTAAGGAGAGGGTACTGTTATGAACCACAAGCAGTGGTTCATTCCTGTTCATGTATTTTATGTTATAGTTCTCTTGCAGGCCAGGATTTCCTTTGCTCTGGTTTAGAAGACTCTTGTTGGCCGCCTGTGGTGAGTCTGTGTTATTGCAGCCTGTTTCTATGTGTTTAGCCTCACCTGTCTGTTAATTGCACCTGTCAGTTTGGAGTCGTGCAGCAGGGCAGCTGCATGACATAATTAATTAGGGTCCCTGCTGTGATTGGAGGTATTCCTTGTTATATTCTCCCTCACTGCCTGACACAGACGCCGGTGATAGCTTCTGTCTAGCTGCTTCCTGCCTTGAATCATTCCTGTCGAGAAGTCCTGTGGCTTTGCCTGTGTCTGATCCAGTATCATGCTTCTTGGTGTCCACTGGTCTGTCGTTTGGAATTCTGCCTGTCCTCCGGTCCTGAGAGCCTGTGTCAGCTATTTTGGGGGTTCCTGTCCTTTTGCCAGTATTCGTACCGGTTTTGTGAGGAGCGGCTCTGGCGCGTCCCTCGGCCTAGGCCGTAGCCACCTGTTGCTTTGGATTTTCTGCAGAGGGTTCTGCGTGTGCTGTCCTCACCGGAACACAGCGGTGTTGTGTCGGCGTGTGGACAGCACTGCCTTTGTAGTAGTTTTTGTCTTGGCGGCTGTGCCGCACATACTTTATTTAAGTTCTGTAGCACCTCTAACTGGGTACTTCCTTCTCTAGTTAGAGGTTCCCCTTGTCATCGCCCCGTCTCAGTCTACACCTTGTCTCCAACTAAGACCGGGGGGCATCAGAGTTGGGCAGACATAATCCGCCCTTCAAACGCGGCAGCCGTGGGCCCAAGAAACCATAGCCACGCAGGCTGACAACCAGGGCGAGACAACGGAGTTAGGGATCCTTGGGGGTGCTGCCGAGCTCCGTATCTATTGCAGCATTACGTTCCTGTGCTTGGGGCTCATCCGCCCAGTTCCAGGAGTACCAAGTACAGTGAACGTAACAGTATGCAATGGGTTTACCGGATATGTTGAAGCATAGATCCCATGATGTAGCATCAGCCTTAGGTGGAGTCCAATTATGGCTGAAGGGATGATCCGGAATTTAAAGTGCTGTAGTGCAAAGTCCCAAAATGGAGCAGGTGTCCAAAGGTGTGCCAAGAAGTAGCAGAAGTTAAAATCACAGCAGAGTGGAAAGGCTCAAGCTCTACGTGTTACGCTGGTTCCAGAGCATCCAGCTTCCTCAGGAGCATATGTTGTAATGGGTGCCTGGGTCTCCTTATATAACCCCTTTGTTAGCTGAATTGGTGGCACCTGTGGCAATTTAATAATGTCTAATACTAAACCATCCAATAAAACTAGAACAGTAAAGGTGCAGAACAATCCTACATGGTCTCCTTATTTATATGACATAAATTGAAGTAAAAACGAACAGCAGTATTCTTTATTAAAAAACATATATTTTCAGGTATTTTCAAGTCACGTGATCTCATCCGACCATGTGATTCTGGGTCCACCAATCTGTTGATCAGAAATGACCCATATGTTTGTTCCATATTCCGGTCATGTAACAGCATCACAAGACCGGTAGTGATGGTGCACTGATTAGATAGTGCGGATCATGTATTCAGGGGGCTTGGCCTTGTAGAGAGGCAATTCTAGAGCATAGGTCAGACAGCAAACAAAGACATCAATAAAGAATATATAGAAAATATGTATTTATGATCCTTGGACAGAAATGATTGTTTTTATAATGAGCAAAATTAAACTTAGTATGTATGAATTAATTAATTATCCGATTATTCAGATGCATCCTGCATGTATGAATTTATCTTTTCTATACCAGGTGAAATACAGATTCAGGAATCCAGATACAAAAGGGCACAATAGGAGGGAATCCCCACAAGAGAATCCCAACTCATTTTATATAACAGAGAAAGCAAGGAAATAAAATATATCTCTATACATATATAGGTGCACTATTTTATTCCTTGTATTATATATATATATTCTTCCTCATACATTTTACACAGTCGTTACTGTGTGTCTGACATTTATTTATAATATTCCTACGATGTTCCATAAAATGGACTTGTAACTGTCTTGTTGTGCAACCTACATAGTTAAGTCCGCAGCTGCATGTTAATAAATAAATGACAAATGTAGAATCACAATTCATGAATGATTTTAATGTATAGGTCTCATTAAAAAAAAAGGAAGTGTGATTATAATGGTCTTCTGTTGCGTATGTGAGCACATTGTGCATCTCGTCTTCCCACATTTGTGGAAGCCCACTAGTTTGGCCATAAGCCAGTCTGAACCCTTCTGTGGTATTTCATCTTTTATTACCTTTAGATAGCTAGAGGCTTAGATTGTTTTGAGAGACTTAGTAGGTCATTCCGACCTGTTTGCACACTGCTGTTTTTCGCAGCACAGCGATCAGGTCACTACTGTGCATGTGTAAGCACCGCAATGCGCAAGCGCGTCGTAGGGGTACAAAGCGGATCGTTGCTGAGCGATGCATTTAACGAAGAATCCATTCGCACCACTGATCGCAAGGAGATTGACAGGAAGAAGGCGTTTATGGGTGTCAACTGATTGTTTTCTGGGAGTGTTTGGGAAAACGCAGGCGTGTCCAAGCGTTTGCAGGGCGGGTGGCTGACGTCAATTCCGGGACCAGACAGACTGAAGTGATCACAAGGGCAGAGTAAGTTCAGACCTACTCAGAATCCGCACAAAATGTTTTTGCAGAGCTCGGCTGCACAGGCATTCGCACACTTGCAAAGCGAAAATACACTCCCCTATAGGCGGCGACTAGCTGATCGCAGCGCAGCAAAAAGTAGCTAGCGAGCGATCAACACAGAATGACCCCCTTAGTTCCGATCACGTGACCGCATTAGTCACCTGATCGGAACTATATAGTGAAATAGAGTTAAATCCATATAACTCAGACATTTTTAATTTTTTTCAATATTTTTTAACGGTCTATGTAAAATGGGACCAATAAGGATTATCCAGATATATTGTTTAATGTATCTTTTTTTAATATCTAATAACATTAGTCAGGTGCAATAGGTTATGCCACTTAACAGGGTATAAAAGGAATCCCTGTCAGCCACTATACATATGCTCCTGAGGAAGCTGGATTCAACACACCAGCGAAACGCATTGAGCCCTTTATAATCCACTTACCTGTCAACTGGAATCTATCTTCACCGCTGCTGGCGTTTATTGGTCACTGCTGCACAATCCTGGGATATCCATATTGCAGTACTTACCTTGCTTGGTTGTACATTAGCATTGTTAAAAGAAAATCTTCTCTACCAGCTATTAAGGTGAATTACTTCTGCATCTGGATCACTGGTAACAGCTTCATATCGGATTAATGCTAATACAAGCCGATTATTGATGCTCATCCCAGTGACACTATCCCTATGTGAGTGAATCCTAGCCAGCAGTGTGCAAAAATATCAATTGTGGTACCATTGATTAACACAGGTTTATATGTGGCAATTTTATCCTACTCTTTTAATGAGTTTATATGTTTATGTAACAAATGTGTCATTTTTAACAAGCCGCTTTTATATCAATTTATTTCATGAGCAGCCAGCGCTGGTATATATTTTTTTTTTTGTATCCACTATTTTAGAGGAACTTACCAGCGGCTATTGATAGGGCGCCCTAATACTTTGTTTTTAGTACTGGAAGTGGCTGTCTTGTATTGCGAATCTGAGATAAGCCTGATGAGGGGGCCATATTGGGATCCAGGGATACCAGGCCAGAAACCACCGCTTTTAGAGATTCCATCCTGAACTTGAACACACAGAGATTTGAGGTTCAAGACTGGCCATACCAAACCGTCCGGTTTCGGTACCATAAATAGGCTTGAATAAAATCCCTTGCTTCTGAGCAGAGGAGAGACCGTAACAATCACTTGTGTGTGGAGAAGTTTTTGAATGGCGTCCTGCAAGGTAACTCTTCATACAGGTGAAGCTGGTAAACCTGACCGGAAGAATCTGTGAGGGAGTGCTTGAAATTCCATCCGGTAGCCTGGGATATGAGGTCCCGGCAGGACTCCACCCACACGTGGGCAAAATATTGCAGTCGAGCACCAACCTGAAGTCCCCCTGCAGCTGGGGCCAATCGTCATGCGGAGGGCTTTGTGGAGGAAGATCCGGAAGTCTGGTCCAATGATCCAGCAGCTGCTGGCCTTTGAGATTTACCTCTATTTCCACTAGCTGCATTTGAGGCACCCCTGGCCCTGCCTTTAAATTGGGCCACACAAAATGCCTGTAGAGAGGGAACGGGGTAAGGACGTCTTGCCGAAGGCGCAGCATACGGCAGATAGGTGGACTTACCTGCCGTTGCTTGATAAATCTACTTGTTTAGTTCCTCCCCAAACAAGGCATCCCCCGTGAAGGGAAGATTCTCCATACCCTTTTTGGAATCGGCATCCGCTGTCCATTGTCGTAGCCACAGAGCTCTGCGAGGTGAGACCACCATAGCCGTGGAACGGGCTTTAATGAGACCTATCTCCTTGATTGCCTCACTCATGAAGTTAGCAGCATCCTGGATATGGTGCAGTAGAGTCAGGATCTCATCCTGAGGCATAGTGTCAAACCCCTCAATTATGTTACCAGACCATTTGACCATGGACCTTGTGATCAAACCGCAAGCAATGGTGGGCCTCTGTGTGATTCCTACTGCAGTGTAAATGGATTTGAGTGTAATCTCAATTTTACGGTCAGCAGGATCTTTTAGGGAGACAGCACCAGGTACAAGCAGCAGAATCTTACGCGACAGCCTGGACACTGAGGTATCCACAATTGGCGGGTTCTCCCACACCTTCCTATCCTCAGAGAAAAAAGGGAGGGAATTCAGCAACCGCTTAGGGGTTTGAATTTTCTCGTCAGGATTAACCCACACCTCTTTAAAAAGTGTGTTTAATTCCTTGGAGACAGGAATGGTGGCAGTAGATTTTGGTTTTACATTAAAAAACTCTTCATCAGGGGGGGCGTGGCTACGATGGGCATGGAGTAGCACGTATTGTGCTGAGCTTTCCTGCCTGAATCTCCTGTTATTTATCCTGACGTCTCCCCCCGGGGTTACAAGGTGCTCTAGACCTGCCTTGCCATTGGGTGCACCCTCCAGAGTATTTTTGGCCCGCTCTGCTCTCCTGCTCGTGTGTCTGGTCGGCGGGATGGCTCCGGCCTAGTTGCTGCCGCGTCACGTGGGACGCTGTGCCCGTGGCGGCGGGGTCCTGAGCGCTACATCTGGATCCTCTGTCGGACTCCCGGGGAGAGATCTGCGGCGATGAGCGCTCCTTGGCTTCCCACCTCCTGCTCCCGCCCGAGCCCGCTGCTGTGAGTGTGGACTGCCCTGCTCCGGCCGCGGCTAGCCGCACTACTTCCGGTCGGCGGCGGGGAGAAGCGCCCGGAGCGGACATACTATATGACTGCTCCAGTCCACTGGGCTGAGTGTGCCCCCCGCTCCCCCTTGCGTCTGCTACCTCCTGCCTGCGGTTGGCACCGGAGGGGCCACGCTGCTGCTGCCTTGGATCTCCTGCTCCACCAGATAGGATAGTGTGGAGAAAAAAGTACACCACCAAGCTCCCCTGGTGCCTCCAGCTGCAGCATATGAGAACCCCTGCTGGTGCTAGTTAAAAAGGGATTCCTTTCCACAGTCTCCTGGTATGTTTGAGAATCAGGGGTGATCCACTGTGTGGTGACCTTCATACTGGGCAGCAGGTCGGGCTGCCCGGAGGTTGCCCCTTCTCTTCTCCCCTTCCAGTGCTACGTGCAGGGCTTGAGAGGTGAGGGATTAAGCTTCCACCCCTTGTCCTTATAACTGCTCAGTTTTCCTGGTTCACAGCTCCCCCTGCTGCATATTCACTGCCTGAAATATATTATTGTGACTTTTCTCCTGTCATTATATATATATATATATATATATATATATATATATATAATATTCAACCCACAATCAGCTGGCACAACTGCTCCGGAGCTCAGAAAGAAAATCAATACGTATCCAAAGAATGACTGGCACTCGGGAGTCTAAATGAATGTCGTCAGGACAGAATAACACAGCATACACAAAACAAGTAAAACAACTTACCCCACAGCGTGTGTGTCCGCCCGCAGTCCTTCCCCTGGCTGCCGCCCACCGGAGGTCACGATCCTTCATCTCACCGGCTTCCGCTCCTGGCGTTGCTAAGCAACCACCAGAATGCGTTCCACCCACCTCTGCGTGTGCGCTCCACCGGGCGGAAGTGTCTCGGACATCTCTCGGAGGGAGCAAATCATAAGGGCGGTCCCGGCGGCACATCTAAAAACTTGTAACTTTTATTAAATACCATAATTAAAATAAACCATACAGTAAACAAATACATACATAACACAGAAGCATATGGACAAAATGTCCCAGCACCCAGCACTATTCATCATAAGCTATTTAAATAGTACCCGAATAGAATTAAATAGTATTCCAATTTATCTTCTCATTTAACCCATTAGGGGCTATACTTCCTAGCTGGATGATCCATCTTGATTCTTTTAACAGAAGCTCTTGGGCTCTGTCTCCACCTCTCAATGTAGCAGGCACATGATCTATAATAAAATATTTTAATGCTTCTAGCCTGTGTCCAGCAGATTTAAAGTGTTTTGCCCTACCCTGTAGGTCAAGACGTATAGCCGACCGATGTGCTGTCATTCTCTCGGTAAATTTTCTGATGGTCTGTCCCATGTAGTACAATCCGCAGAGGCAGACAATAATGTATACCACGTGGTACGTACTACAGGTAAGTACATAGCGTATATCAAACTGTTTACCGGTGTGAGGATGAGCAAAGGACTTACATGGAATAAGGTGAACACATGTGGCACAGCCACAGCATCTATAGCACCCAGGGGGTTTTCTATAGACATTCGGGGTTAATGCAACCCCTCTCCCTGTTATATCTGCCCTCACCAGCCTGTCCCGTAGGTTACTACCTCTCTTAAAGGCGGCTATCGGTCGACTATTGCTTAACCCTTTCAGCTCTGGATCTGTCTTAATAATTGGCCAAAGGGCATGTGTGGCCCTTTTAATCACAGGACTAGCAGTAGTATAATCTGATGTCCATGGAATCAGATTACTGGAACTGCGTGCCTCAGGGTTGAGGATATCAGATCTAGGCATATTTAGTACCTTTGATTTTTGTTGGCTCAAAGTCTTGCTGTTATATCCTCACACTTTGAATTTGTTAATAAGAATATCTAATTGTTCTGGAACTTTCTCAGTGTCACTAGTGATACGCGCATCGTTTGTGACATAGGCAGGCCCCTTTTCAGGGCTACAGGATGATGGCTTCAACTCATAAGGAATGTATTCCTATCAGTATCTTTAGTGAATACCTCAGTGGATATCAGATTATTTTTAACTATCACTTTAACATCTAAGAAATTAATTTCTTGCATACTATATGAATAAGTAAATTTAATTGGAGAGGCCCAGCTGTTAACATTAGACATAACCCTCTCTAGGAGTTCTACGCCTCCTGTCCAAAGCAGGAATACATCGTCGATGTATCTGGTGTACCACATAATATATTTACTGATCTCCTGGTCCTGAAAGAATATCTGAGAGTCCTCCTCAAACATAAATACATTAGCGTACTAAGCTAAAAATAGAAATTTTCATCGTACAAAAAATAATTCTTAGTTAAAGTCAGTTCTAGGAGACGCAAGAACAAGACATGATCGAAATCAGTGTTGCTCAAATTCTTTTCCAAGAATTTGCGCATCACAGATAGACCTCCGGTATGTGGAATTGATGTATAGAGGCTACAAACGTCCAGAACCACCATAAGTGTACAAGAAGGTATTCTATTAATTGCAATAAGTTTCTTTAGAAACGAGGTAGTGTCTTTCAAGAAAGTGTCCTGTTTGAGTAGTAATGGCTGTAAAATACAATCTAGTAACTTTGAAGCAGGTTGTAGAAGGGAGTACTGCGCTGAGATTATGGGCCGACCAGGCGGTTTTTCTTTATTCTTGTGTAGTTTTGGTAGAGTGTAGATTACCGGAACTTTCGGAAACCGAACAAGGAGGGCTTCATACAGTTTAGGTTGAATCTTATTAGTAGACTTAGCTTCATTCAAAATACCCATAAGATCTTTCTGATAGTCCATAGTGGGATCTTTATTTAACTTTTTATAGATAGCTGAATCAGAAAGTTGAGACATAATTTCGGAACGATAATCCCTGATGTCCTGAAGGACAATGGCCCCGCCCTTGTCGGCGGGCCGAATGACAATATCTTCATAGGACTCAAGATTTTTAAGAGCCCCAATTTCTTCTCTAGATAAGTTGTGTCTGATTTTGCACGGAGCTAGGGTGAACTTCTGTACAGCTTTATCCATCATTCTCCCAAATGTTTTGAGGGAAGCATTAGTGGAAATTGGATCAAATGTAGATCTTGAAGCTGATCTGATGAATTAGTCATACACCATAGAAGTGGACGAGTAACCCGGGACATGTTGATAAAACTCCTTCAGACGCAACTTTCTTGCAAAGCGAAGAGAGTCTCGTTTCCAATTGAAAGTGGCAAATTTAGTGGCAGGGACGAAGCTAAGTCCTTTGTTAAGAACCCTTACTTTAACTTCACTCAGGGTTCTTGAAGATAGATTGAAAATTAAGTTGTCTTTTTGTTTCCAGCCCTTCTGCCCCCTCTTGTTTTGCCCCCCCCTGCGGGTGGGAGGTCTCCACTGGAGGGCACCCCTTCTGTTCCTAAAGGGATATGTCGTGATCTTGTTTCTTCATCTGGTTCAGAGACAACAAAATCGCTGTCACTGTTAGAGGTATTTCTATCACTCTGACCGCTCTGGGCCCTTTTCTGCCACGGTCTTCGTTTGAAGGTTGATGTCCTGTTCCCCCTCATGTTGTCACCTCCCGCCAGCCACTTATAGACTTTGTTTTCCTCATAATCTAAGTCAACAGTGTATTTATTTTTCTTGAACTTGATCAAATTTTTCTTAGAATTTTCACACTGTATTTCCAACTTATGTATCCAGTTCTGGCTAGTTTCAGCCTCCATCGTAAGTTTAAATTCTCTTTCAAATTAAGCAATTTTCATTCGGGTAAGATGTAATTCTCTATTTGCTTCTTCTATGACAGCAATCATGAGATCAAACGCACATTTATTTAATATAGCGATCCATTTTTTTATGAAATCCGGATTATACCGGCCTATTGTCGGTACATTTAGTACCCTGAAGCCCCTAGGTATTTTATGCTCCCTATAGTAATCGGATAGCGAAATACCATGTAATAGAAAGTCAATTTCTCTACGTCTTAGTTTAAACAGACGATTAAATGGGTCTTCAGAGTTATGTACCGGATCACTAATGGTTAAATTTTCTTTTGACAAAATCTCCTCAATTTCTGCAGCAGAGAAACTGAACGTTGCCCCAGGTTCTGGCACAGAGAAGTTATAGCAACCTGCTCTTTCTCTGGCTGGGTCCACAGGATTATCCACAGGATAACATTGGGATATTGTCGAGCGACAGCGAAAATGGCACCAACACGGTCACGAGCTTTCTGGCCTCCCAGGATGCATTGGGGCCTCCACTCTATAGTCCCGCCCACTGACTCAGTCAGATCAGTTTTTTGCTTGGTGCGGCAGGAAGCCGCATGGTCACAGGGCTGCTGTGAAAGCAGCCTTAAGTTTTTATTAATTTATCTTTAGAGACTTACTGTTTTGGTTTTTGAGCGACTTCTCTTAACAGCGTCTTAAACGCATATTAGAAAGAGTCGCTCCAACAACTCCCCACCGGGTCGCAACAACGCTTACCTCCGCGGTACAGTGCTGTCTCGACAGGCGTCTGTGTCGAATGTTCTAGCAGGTCCAGCAGACGTAACCAGGCTGTGGCCGGAGCATGGGGAGACGGTGAGTCTATGGACTTCCTCTTACTAGAGGGGTCAGGACACAGCTACACTGATTTGGTGGAGACTACAAACAGTGTGTTGATGCGCCGAACATCGAGTGTGACAGCGCTACGCTCCGGGGATCATAGGCGCCAGGACTAGGTAGAGGCTGCGATCCTGGGAGTTTAAATCAACAGGGGGTTTCAGACGCTCTCCTGGCCGTCCCTCCTCCGAGTTCATGGCCAGTTCCCGCGTGTCTCTCGTTTCATGAACTGAATGACCTCACTTCCGGCTCAGACGCTACCACGAGGGTACTCGGTCGCAGCTTAGACGCTGCGGTTGTTACACTGGATATAAACCCGCCCAGACCGAGTCGCAGGCCTTTAACGTCTGCATGCACGTGGAGTCGCTCAGCGTCCGTGTCCGTTGGTGAGCGTCCGTGTCAGTTACCAAGAGCGGCAGTGTACACCAGTAGCGTCTGAATCCACTCAGCGTCTTACGAGCGTCTATGCTTGGATATGGAAGTGTGGTGAGTCTCCCTGTATCCCGCTCTCTGGAGGCAGGGTATACAGTACTAAAAATTCTCTACTTCTTAGTATGCATTGTTAATTTTTTAGTACCTATTGCATATGAGACCTGTATATTACTGTGTTTTCTGCATGTTATGTTGAAATTAGAACCAGTTAAAACAAAAGTACAATTTTTCTACTTATGTTTAAGTTATTATGGAAGTTGTATTCTCATATGACCATGTCTAATGCTTTAACATGTGACTGACTGCTAGTATGTGTGCTGACTTTTCTGTGTAATGTCAGTCCTGTTCTGACCCTCAAATAAGGGGCACTGTGGTCAGATTGATTTCACCTCTATATACTGATATAGGGTGTTTTTCAGTCACAAAGTGTGTAGTCGATAAAAGGTTAATACCTTGTCTATGAGCGGCAAAAGTGATTAGGAGAATTTACCAAGCACTCCTATAACCCTAACATGCTTATCTTCTAAGTCAGGGGTAATTGATATGAATCAATTGGTCACTTATGAGGGTTTGTGTGCAAACTGTTTCGCTTTTCAGCGAAGTAAAAAACAGGAGTTAGTTCAGCCTCCAGTAGAGCCACCATGGAATATGTTCGCAAAGACTCTGTCTTCAATAGCGGACAGGTTAACTCCGGTAGCACCACCTCAAGGGTTAGGTTACACTATGAACCCGTACATGCAGCTCCCTTCCTATGGTTTGGTTCCAGTAGCCTCTACAAGCAACCAAGGGGCAGGTAAGACTAAGACCGATACGTCTGTATGGCAGACTACACAAGATGATACATCGGATGATGATGCGGAAACAATAGATTCAACTCCGTATGATGATCAGTCGCAGAGCTTTAGTTCAGAAGATGTAGCTGAACTCATTAATGCAGTGAAGGCTGTGCTTTCTCTGGAAGAACCAGCCAAGACAGCATTAAAAGCAAAAGCACCTGTATTCAAATGAACAAAGTCAGTGAAAGCTGAATTTCCAGCGTCAGATGAGTTGACAGAAATGATGGATGAGTCTTGGGCAGCGCCCAGTAAAAAGTATAAGATTCCTAAGAGATTGGACTCTTATCCATTTCCTGCTGTGGATTGTTCGAAGAGAGAAGTTCCTCCAAAAGTAGATGCACATGTTCTGCGACTCGTGCATAAATCTGCTTTACCACTGTCATCCACCTCGTTGAATGATGTCACAGACAGAAGGGTAGAGAGCCTATTGAAAAATATTTTTTCTCTTGTAGGAGCAGTGGTAAGACCTGCTATGGCTTCGGCCTGGGTAGCAAAGGCAATGGGCGAATGGAGAGAGGAACTAGAGAATGACATCCCCTCTCCTACTAAGGAGCAAGAGGATCGTCTTTGCCGTTTAAGACAATCTGCCCAGTATTTAGAAGAAGCAGCAATTGATGTAGGCTCTGTTGCTTCTAAAGCTTCAGCCCTGACAGTAGTCGCTCGCAGAGCAGTTTGGCTATGGACCTGGAAGGCAGATGCGGAGTCCAAGAAAGAATTGGAAGCATTGCCTTTCGTGGGTAATATATTATTTGGAAAACCTTTATCGGATATCCTAGAATCAGAGGCTGAATCGAAAAAGGTCAGATTTCCGGCTACCTATAACCCTAAGTCCAAGGGTTTAAAATTTCGCTCTTTTCGCTGGCAAAGCAAGGCGAAAGCTAAAGAGGAGCCTAAACAACCACAGTTTAAATCCAGGGGTAGGAAGCAGTGGGCTAGCAAGAAGCCAGCTTCCAAACCTGAACAGAAACCCTCAGCCTGAAGAGACGGGCCTCCGCCTGGAGGATTCCAGGGTTGGGGGCCGACTCCTGCAATTTGCACACATATGACAACAGTCAACAACAGATGCCTGGGTGCAGAAGGTAGTATCTCAGGGGTATGGGTTCCCATTCAGGAGGCAGCCTCCTCAAAGATTTTTTTGCACCAGCCAGTCTCGTATAGAGTCGAAGGCCAATGCCCTGCAAGAAGCAGTCCAAAAATGACTGCAGTCAGGTGTGATTGTCCCAGTACCTCCATCACAAAAGGGACAGGGGTATTACTCCAATCTATTTCTAATCCAGAAACCAAATGGGTCTTATCGACCAATTCTAAATCTGAAGATGTTGAACAACTACATATGGATCCCGAGGTTCCACATGGAGACGTTATGCTCCATAATGTTGGCTATGGAACCGGGAGACTATATGGTATCTCTGGATGTACGGGATGCTTACCTACATGTGCCTATAAGCACTGTCACATCAGTGTTACCTCAGGTTTGCCATCCTCAAGGAACACTTCCAGTTCCAAGCTCTGCCTTTCGGGCTAGCTACAGCACCCAGGGTGTTTACCAAGATCATTCTGGTTATGGCAGCTTGTCTGCGCAAACAAGGGATAAGAATATTCCCATATCTAGACGACCTATTAATCTTAGCACAGTCGCAAGATTTACTGTTGAGCCATCTCCAACAGATGAGTTTGTTTACAGAGACACGGGTGGCTCATAAAGTGGGAGAAGTCGTCCCTGAATCCGTCACAGCGGATGGTTCATTTGGGAGCCATATTGGATTCAGACCTACAGAGAGTTCTCTTACCAGAGAAGAAAATAGTCAAGGTGCAGGTTATGGCTCAGGAAGCGTTGCAAGCCCAGACAATGTCAGTCCATGCAGCAATGCGACTGTTGGGTCTGATGGTATCAACGTTCGACATGGTGGAATATGCGCAATTCCACTCCAGACCGTTGCAGCATCTCATTTTGACCAAATGGAACGGAAATCATCAAACTATAAAGAAACAGATGATAAAGATTTCAGTAAATGTAAAAAGGTCTCTAGCGTGGTGGCTACAGACAGACCATTTAAACAAGGGGAGACCCTTTTGGATAAAAGAGTGGCAAGTCCTGACAACAGATGCCAGCCTGCAAGGCTGGGGGGCGGTACTCGGAAGCCTATGGTTCCAGGGAAAATGGACCGCAAGGGAAAGTCGTCTGCCGATAAATCTGTTAGAAATAAGAGCCATTTACTTGGCTCTGGTTCAGGCAAAGGACAATCTACAAGGAAGACCAGTCCAGATCCGCTCAGACAATGCGACGGCAGTAGCATACCTCAATCATCAAGGAGGAACTCACAGCAGGAGTCTGATGGAGGAAGTAACCCCCATTCTAAAATGGGCAGAACTCCATCTCCCAGCATTGTCAGCAGTATTTGTCCCGTGTGTACTAAATTGGGAAGCGGATTTTCTCAGTCGGCACACCATTCAGGAAACCGAATGGGCACTACACCCAGAAGTGTTTCAGACACTGGTGAACAGATGGGGTCTACCGGAGATAGACCTTATGGCGTCTCGTCTAAACAACAAAGTTCCGAGGTACGGATCAAGAACAAGGGACCCAGGAGCGGTCCTGGTAGACGCACTGTCAGTAGAATGGAGGTTTCAGCTGGCATATCTGTTCTCTCCAATATCTCTGTTACCCAGAGTAGTGAGAAAGATAAAACAGGCAAAAGGAGCAATCATTCTAATAGCTCCAGCTTGGCCAAGAAGGCATTGGTACACAGATCTGTTGAGAATGTCCGTGGAAGCACCGATACTGCTCCCTCAACGTCCGGATCTGTTAATGCAGGGTCCTTGTTGTCACAGTCATCTGGATCGCCTGTCTTTGACGGCGTGGCTGTTGAAACCTCTATCTTAGAGGCTAAAGGATTTTCAAAGCAAGTAATCCAAACCATGCTTAGAGCAAGAAAGCCTTCTTCGGCCCGTGTGTATCATAGAATATGGCAAGCCTATATTCATTGGTGTTCTGGAAAAAATTACAATCCGAGATCTTTTAAAGTAGCTAGACATTTGGATTTCCTGCAGGCAGGATTGGATAAAGGGTTGAAGGTTGCTTCCTTGAGGGTGCAAGTCTCAGCGTTGACTGTATGGTTTCAGCAGAAGATTGCTGACCTACAGGATGTACGTACGTTTTTCCAAGGAGTAGTACATATTCAGCCTCCATTTGTTCCTCCTGCAGCTCCCTGGGATTTGAATTTAGTTCTTAAATTTCTCCAGGGTCCTTTGTTTGAACCACTTGAGAGAACAGATCTTAAGTGGTTAACGGTTAAAGTTCTTTTTTTTTACTGGCAATGGCGTCAGCCAGAAGAGTGTCAGATTTAGCATTATCATGTAAGTCTCCTTTCCTAAGTTTTTTTTCCCCAGACAGAGCGGTTCTCAGAACGAGATCTAGTTATCTTCCAAAGGTGGTATCAAAATTCCACCTGAATGAAGAGATTGTAGTCCCAGCTTTTCAGGTATCGGGACTTTCTGTGGGAGAAGCGTCACTGGACGTGGTCCGGGCTTTAAAAATCTACATAGATTGTACTAGTGCCATCAGGAAAACAGATTCCCTCTTCATCCTCTACGGATTCCATAGAAGAGGATGGCCTGCTAGTAAACGGACGCTGGCGAGATGGCTCCGAATGGTAATATCAGAAGCTTATTCTCATGCAGATCTCCCTATTCCGGCTAATGTCTCTACACACTCTACACGTAAGGTAGGTCCTTCTTGGGAAGCACAACAGGGTGCATCAACAGAACAGATATGTAGGGCAGCCACATTGTGTTCCATAAACACATTCATCAGACATTGGCCCTCATTCCGAGTTGTTCGCTCGGTATTTTTCATCGCATCGCAGTGAAAATCCGCTTAGTACGCATGCGCAATGTTCGCACTGCGACTGCGCCAAGTAACTTTACTATGAAGAAAGTATTTTTACTCACGGCTTTTTCTTCGCTCCGGCGATCGTAATGTGATTGACAGGAAATGGGTGTTACTGGGCGGAAACACGGCGTTTCAGGGGCGTGTGGCTGAAAACGCTACCGTTTCCGGAAAAAACGCAGGAGTGGCCAGAGAAACGGTGGGAGTGCCTGGGCGAACGCTGGGTGTGTTTGTGACGTCAACCAGGAACGACAAGCACTGAACTGATCGCACAGGCAGAGTAAGTCTGGAGCTACTCTGAAACTGCTAAGTAGTTAGTAATCGCATTATTGCGAATACATCGGTCGCAATTTTAAGAAGCTAAGATTCACTCCCAGTAGGCGGCGGCTTAGCGTGTGTAACTCTGCTAAATTCGCCTTGCGACCGATCAACTCGGAATGAGGGCCATTATGCCTTGGATACTTTTGCCTCTCATGACGCAGACTTCGGGCGAAAGGTCCTCCTGTGCAATCAGGAGCGTCCCCACCACTAAAATGGCTTTGGGAATCCCAATGTTATCCTGTGGATAATCCTGTGGACCCAGCCAGAGAAATGAACGTTATGGTAAGAACTTACCGTTGATAACGTGATTTCTCTTATGTCCACAGGTATCACAAGGGATCCCACCCTGACGCATCTGATTTGAGGATCTAGACAATCACTAAAACCTCTTCCTTCTTGTATGGAAGGGTGTGCATGTGTGTTCTTATCGCCTGTACAGGTCTCTACCTAATGTTCCTGCCTAAAATCGCTGTGGAAAGAACTGATCTGACTGAGTCAGTGGGCGGGACTATATAGTGGAGGCCCCAATGCATCCAGGGAGGCCAGAAAGAAATATCCCAATGTTATCCTGTGGATACCTGTGGACATAAGAGAAATCACGTTATTAACGGTAAGTTCTTACCATAACGTTCATTTCCTGTGGTTGTGCTGAGCTGTTCAACACTTCCATAATGCAGACAGAAAAACAGCCAATCCAATGTACAAAGTCCCGGTAGTTTTAACTTAAAATCAATAACGGTGCCTCGCAACTTGTGCTAAACAAAGCACTGCAATATCAACCCACAATCAGCTGGCACTCCACGTGTATTACAACTGCTCCGGTGCTCAGAAAGAAAGTCAATACACTTTAAATCTGCTGGACACAGGCTAAAAGCATTAAAATATATTATAGATCATGTGCCTGCTACATTGAGAGGTGGAGACAGAGCCCAAGAGCTTCTGTTAAAAGAATCAAGATGGATCATCCGGCTAGGAAGTATAGCCCCTAATGGGTTAAATGAGAAGATAAATTGGAATACTATTTAATTCTATTCGGGTACTATTTAAATAGCTTATGATGAATAGTGCTGGGTGCTGGGACATTTTGTCCATATGCTTCTGTGTTATGTATGTATTTGTTTACTGTATGGTTTATTTTAATTATGGTATTTAATAAAAGTTACATGTTTTTTAGATGTGCCGCAGAGACCGCCCTTATGATTTGCTCCCTCCGAGAGATGTCCGAGACACTTGTGTGGAGCGCACACGCAGAGGTGGGTGGAACGCATTCTGGTGGTTGCTTAGCAACGCCAGGAGTGGAAGCCGGTGAGATGAAGGATAGTGACCTCCGGTGGGCGGCAGCCAGGGGAAGGACCGCGGGCGGACACACACGCTGTGGGGTACAAAGGTGGGGTAAGTTGCTTTACTTGATTTGTGTATGCTGTGTTATTCTGTCCTGACGACGGGGCTAAGACCCCCGAAACGTTGACTTGGATAAATGCTTCTTTGATCATTTAGACTCCTGAGTGCCAGTCATTCTTTGGATACGTGTGTGTGTGTGTGTATATATATATATATATATATATATATATATATATATATATATTCAGTTTAATATAAGAAAGGCACTCACCAGACCAGTGTGTACAATCGTCAGAAACACAAAACTGTTTTGTGTTTCTGACGATTGTACACACTGGTCTGGAAAAAGGTCCGGCTTGGGACCGAAACGACCAACCATGATTAAGCTGCTGATGTGAGATTTGATAAACAATTTTTTGCATATTCATTACAAGTCTGGTGAGTGCCTTTCTTATATTAAACTGAATGTATAACGGGACCTTGTGGACACAAGTTTCTCCCTGGAATTTTGGCACCCCAGCAGATGACTTTGGATATACAGTGAGTGCCACTTCATTTGTTCTGAAATATATATATATATATATATATATATATGGAACATATGTATGCCCTCAAACATGTACTTAAGTGCACACTGACCCATATTGTGTATGTTGTCACTTGCCCGTGCAAACTATACTACGTGGGTAAAACCAGTAGGACTCAGAGAGAGAATGGCCTTACATAGGTCTGCCATAAAACAGGCCCTAGCAGGGAAGGGCGCGGACCAGCCAGTGGCCAAACATTTTGTTACGAAAAGGTCACAGCATGGGGGACCTCAAACAATTTATGATGGACCATGTCCCGAAGAGCATTTGAGGAGGCAACCGCGAGGGAAAGCTATTACGCCTGGAGGCGAAGTGGATTTATGAACTTGGCACGCTCGGTCCTCGTGGCTTGAACGAGATCATGCCTTGGAGTGTGTTCTAGGAATGACTTCTTGTATACCTGTTAAACCACCCCGCACCAATGGGGCACTATCCTGCTATCAAGGGTTTGGGTGTAAAATTTGTAGCCCCCATTCAGTATCATGGGCCAGTGCCATAAAATTGATAACACAGAACATTCTATTTCCAGGTTTATTTTACTTTTATTATTTATTTTTTTATTTTTCTACCCAGGGTATTTCCACCTGGATATAGGTAAGCACTTCGCACCTGAGGCAGACATGGCACCACGCACTTTTTAGAGGATGGTGGCAGTTCACAGCATTTTATTGTGTTCTAGTACCCTAGTCACTGGAAGAAACTGGACGTAGGCCAGAGGTGCTGGTGCAATACCAGTTAGATAGTTTTGTGTTTTTTCCGGTAAAGGAACATAAGACTTAGGGGGTCACACAATTTTCACGCGCTGGGGTCAAGGATTGACTCAGGATTAGTCCAGCACTTAAGCACTTTTAAATTATCACGCACTGAGGCCATATTTGCACAGAGCTAGTGCAATACTCATGCACTTCTAGCATTATCACTTTTCCTTTGCCAGCACCTTGTATGTGTTCATTTTGCTGCGCTCATATGTAGCAATTTACCCTTTTTAACTGAGAGACACCAGTTTTGAAACATTGTGATGTCCACAGTTTTGGATGACTTGGGTTACCCAGCACCTCCCCCCGCAGGCTGGCCCTCTTTTTTCCCCTTGGCTACATTAATCAGAATCTAGTTACAGCTTACACACCGTGATTGATATGCTGACCCGTCTTTGATTATTCATGCCCCTCTTTAATATGCCTTTCCCATTATGTACTCCCCTTAATAACTCGTTTCTGTTTAGTATGCCTGTATAATTTGTAATGCAATCATGTATCTATGGTGTTCGGGTACTGTAATCACTTCACGCTCTCTGTTAGTTATATTTCCAGTACGCTCTGGGCGCCGGGACGGGCGTCCTGGTTACTATGACAACCCGCCGCGGCGCACCTGATGATGCACTGGGAAGGCGCCGGGGACCAAGCCGGAACTGCCGGGACTTGGACGGCGCGGGGCACGGTGGCGGGCTTCTTCTTTAGTATTTAGGTAAGTGTGATTTTGTTTTATGTTATGCACCTTGACAAAGGGGTGGCTTAGCCCCGAAACGTTGGTTTCTGTATGGTGACTTGTTGAAATACATTTTGCTACACGTTAAGTCTCCGAGTGCCGCAGTATTGTTTTCCATTATATATATATATATATATATATATATATGTTACAATTCACCTGCCTCTAATGTTTGGCAGGTGAATTACAAGGAGAGGATCACTACTGGAGGTGTAGGCAGAGTGACACAGAAATGGTTAACCAGACTTGATTGTGGAATACTGTAATAACTTGAGCGAGTTGTAGCAGAATTAAAGTTTAGCAGATTCTGGACTCTCCCTTTAATACTGGAATGTGCAGCACCACACTTTACACTGATTATGGACAACAGGTGAGTAATATAACACAGCTAAGAGCCAGGACTTGAATACAGGACTAGAATGTATCACAATAACTGTTGCAGGTAATTAATGTCCACAGAAGTGCAGGAATACTAAGTACTTTATTATAGCAGTGGTATAATAAGGTATGGCAGAGGAATCACAGTAACAATCCAGGGTACAATATGAGCAGTGTAAATGGTTTTTCAGACTGAGACTTGCAGCAGAGTAATGAGATAGTTGAATAAGGAACCAGAGTAATATAATCCACGGAACTCAGATTGCAGGACTTGTACAATAAAGCATAACAGCATGCAGGCATAGAGGAAGTCCATAGTAACATGTAACACAAGTAATGAATACTAGAGAATCCACAGAGCACAGTGAAAGTCCATAATACTTAGCTAAATAGTCCTGGCATGAACTGGCAAGAATGGTTGTGGCAGGATAACATGAACTGGCAGACCAGGCTTCTCGGCATGAACAGGAGCTAGGACGAAGACACCAGGCAATGCAGATAGTTCAGGCAGGAAAGTAGTATAATATCACCGGCGTCGGAGAACTCAGCTAGCTGGCCTTTAACAGCTACACTAACCAATAAACAAGGCCAGGCTGGGAGTGTTAACTCTAATTACAAACCCTGTGCACCTGCTGAGCTGCATGTACACAGAGCCAAAGGAACAGAACACATATGGATCAGCGGACACCAGATACATACTGAACAGAATCCTAACAATATATATATATATATATATATATATATATATATATATCTATCTCCACTTGGAGACTGCTTGCCTATCATTGTGTGGTTCCTGATTTGTTGATATAACACTGACTGGAGGCCTGCCTGTTTGTTTTACCATAACTCTCTCATATAGTGCTGTAACTACCTCTAGGGGTGACTATAAAGAATGCTATGGGGAAGAATTCTCAGGCTGCGGCCAAGCTTGAAAAATACGCTAGAAATCTCCCTGTGCAAAATAAGAGGGCGGGGGATTCGCAGGATGGCTTCTCTCCGGCTACGAGTGCTGGCTCCAATCCCCCTGAGGCTTCAGAGGATGCTATCCAAAGGGTACTGGACGCAGTTAATGCCAGCGAAGGCAGGCTAGCCGACAAAATCACCCAAGTGCAATCCGATCTTTCTTTAATCCATCAGGATCTACAACGTGTTAGAGAGAGAGTGCGGGAGGCGGAAACCCACATTTCTACTGTTGAGGATACTGTGGCTCCGCTTGGACGACGCACCACTACCCTTGAATCCCAGATGACGGAGGTGCAGACAAAGTTAACCGATATGGAGGGGCGTCTGAGGAGGAATAACATTCGGTTTGTGGGCTTGCCTGAAAAGGAAGAGGGTGATGCACCTGATCAGTTTCTGGAGAAGTGGCTTACAGATTTCTTTGGAACGGATGCTTTTACGTCACACTTCGCGGTGGAACGAGCACATAGAATCCCAATGTGGCCACTACCGCCGGGGGCTCCCTTCCCGTCCATTTATAGCTAAATTCCTTCACTTCAAAGATCGGGACATGGTTCTTACCCTGGCACGCACCGAAGGCCCACTTAAATGGAATGGTACCCGGATCTCGTTTTTTTCTGATTTTGCGGTTGATATTCAGAAGGAGAGAGCCCAATTCCTTCCAATTAAGAGACGTCTCTGGGAACTCAATCTCCCTTGTGCTATGCTCTTTTCCTCAAAGTTGTGGGTAATCGCGGGAGGAGAGACTAAATTCTTTTTGACCCCGCGGGAGGCGGCGACGTGGCTTGACCGGCAGGGCGTGCTCTGGCGAATGACTGATTGTTACTGCTGCCCGCTGACCGGGCTGCGATTTATGTCGTTTAGTATATATGTATACAGCTGTTGCAATAATGTTTATTGACTTTTTCCTTCTAGCGGGGACGATACAACCTTTATTGGTAGTATACTAAATGTTGCACATGATATTGGGCCCCCGTGTTATGGGGTTGGGTGCTTATTTTGCCCTTGGGGGGTTAGGCTGTGGTGGGGGAGCGATGCCTGCCCTTTGCCACTGTATTTTTTGTCCTCTTTACTAGTTTTTTTAGTTGTTGGGAGGTTTTTAGGGATTAGGCATGCCAAAGTTCGGGCCGGTATACAGGGTGGGGGGTTGTGTGGGAGGAAGGGAGGATTTAGTGTGTTGATATTTTTTTAAGCATTGCTGTTGTGACATGTTTAGAGTAATCTTTTTTTAATCGGTTACTTTTCTATTTCTTTCAAATAGCTTCACTGTTTTGGGCACATTTAGCACTTAGTGCTACTATGTATTATGGCATCACTTAGTCTAAAAAATTTGTCCTGGAATGTGCGGGGCCTTAATGATAAAATTAAAAGGGCCTTAGTGATTAGGCAAATTAAACAGTACTCCGCAGATGTTATGTGTCTTATGGAGACGCACCTGGAGGGAGCCAAAGTTTTATCTATTAAAAAGCCATGGATTGGGTGGTAATACCACTCCACTCATACCTCCCATTCCAGAGGCGTCTCCATTCTGATTCGCAGATCTGTCCCATTTGTTTTGGGTCAGGTCCAGATAGATCAGTGGGGAAGATATATTTTTCTTAAATGTCAGATAAATTCCATGGCCAATATTTACTAATATTGTGTTTGAGTCGGTTTGTGTAGTGTTTAAACTCATTTTGTATCGGGTGCATTTTCATGCAACTTTTTGAATCCATATACGCAAAGTTACGAAGCAGTCTACTTTATGGTTTTCGTGTTTTCCGATGTCGATGCCAGTCATTTTTTTGGCACATTTACGGCCGTCATTGTCGTTTACCTACGTGTTTTTGTTGTATTTGCTGGTTTTTTACCTAAGTTAAACGCGGCAGGGTTTTTTTTTTCCGCGGCCGCATTTTCACTTTGTTTCGATTTTCATCCCCGTTCGTGATTGGTTGTGTTTCAGATGGTAGGAGTGTCTGTGCGCAACCATATTAATACGCTCCAAACCGTCCGAACCTCGTGGGTTTAGTTAGTGGTGAGGAGGAGGGAGGTAGTGCTGTGGAGGTAGATGAATTTGTGGTTTAGTGAGGAGTGTTGGTAGCGATTTCTGAGTGTGGTATTGTGTTTGAAAGTAGTCTTGTCATTCTTGTTGTCTTGTATTTTGTGGTTTTGTCTCATTTTTAGTCCAAGTTATTTTTCTTTATAGTCCCTTGTCAGTGTTTGTGTGTGTGTGTGTGTGTGTGTGTGTGTGTGTGAGAGAGAGTTGTGTAGTGGTAGTTGAGGAGTGTGTTTGTCTTTTTTTCCCCCTGTGTTACCTGTTTAGACACACAATTATGTGCGACTCAGAGGTGGAGGGTGTGAGTGAGGGGGAGGAGGTTGGTCAGGTGGAGGAGGTGAGTGTTAGTGAGGTGGAGGAGGTGGGTGAGGTTGCTGCAGCAGCCTCAAGTGATAGTGACAGTCAGAGTGCTCCACAGCCACGCACCACTACTTAGACTGGGCGGAATGTAAAGTTTAGTTTTGCTGAAAATGTGGCATTGGTGCATGAGCTGATGAAGTATCAGAGGCAGCTATTTGGCCCCGAGTCCGCCAAGGTGCCAACACGGAGGAAGACGGTGTTGTGGGCGAAAGTTGTTGCTGCTGTCAATAGTGAGGGGGTGGTCAAGCGGACGGAGGACACGTGCCGCAAACGGTACTATGACATAAAGCGACGTGTCAAGTCCAAAATGGCTAAGGAGGCCAAGTCGGCTCGGAAAACCGGTGGTGGGCAGCCCTATATTGCAAGTTATCTGGAGTATGAGGAGCCAATGCGGAGTGTAATCCCTCCAGAAGTTGTCTCTGCAACCCATGTCCGGGATTCAGATAGGCCCAGGAAGAATGGTGAGCATGTGTATTTGCATTTACATTATATGTCTTTTTTTTTTTTAAATGTGTGTCATGTGACGTTGCATATTACTCCCATCTTCAAGTGTGTGTCAGCAAATACATTGTTTTGGTTAATGTTTTATACAAAAGCCAATGTAACATCTTACTTTATTGTATGTCATGTGTTTTTCTGACAGATATTTTGCATGTGTAGTTTGGACTTGGTGTGTCTCTGAAATGTCCTGCAATAATGTTTTCCTTTTAAGCATTTTATTTTAAAAAATTGTGACTATGTTTTATATTTAAGTGATCCATGTGCAATTTATTTTTTTTTATTTTTTTTTAATTCTTTATTTTTCATTTTACAAATTGAAACAGTTTCCATATAGTGCAGTATATATGTCTAAAAATGAAACGTAGACATTAGTCTCATAGCGTGGTGATTGCAGTTACAGGGATGTCATCAAGGAGAAAGAAGAAAAAAGGGTTAACATACATAGATATGTCATCTTACGATGTATGTCATGTAAGAGAAGACATGACATCTGAAATAAAGAGTGCTTCGTAACAGTATCACTCATTAACATATTAACCATATAATATTTGAGGTAGTAAACAGTTGGAAACAATGAACAAATAAAAGGGGGGTGGACAAGGGGAAGAAAGGGAAAGAAAAAGGGGGGGGGGGGGAGTGGATTAGATCACATGTGTAAATCATTCGTAAACCTGAGAGGAGGCATCAGCAAGTTCCGTCCTCAGTGGGTATGCAGGGGTGCATAATCAGCATAAGTCTTAGTGGTCTTGAATTCCATCCAGCGAAGCCAAATGGCTATATAGTCGGAGTATTTATCTAAAGCGGCAGAGTAAACATCCTCCATATGCATATAGAAATCAATGCGCTGGAACCATTCCCATGTTGTCGGCGGGTTAACGGACCGCCAATGTACTGGGAGCACCGCTCTCGCCGCATTATTCAAGTGTTTAAGGAGGGACTTCTTGTAGTGAGACAGGGGGACAGTTGAGTGTGAGAGAAGCCAAAAATCCGGACCCGTTGGCACTGGACCTCCCAGAATCTCCGCTGATAGTTTAATAATTGTGTTCCAGAAGGGGGCAATCAACGGGCAGTCCCACCAAATGTGGACCAGCGTACCAGTATCCCTACCGCATCTCCAGCACAGGGGAGAGACTGAAGGGTAGAATTTATGAAGGAGAGAGGGGCACCTATACCATCTCGTCAATAATTTGTATTGTGTTTCCACAACTTCCAGGCTAGTGGAGCATTGTGCCATGACCTTGCAATGTGTATCCCAATGGATCTTGATTCCCCGATGTAGTAAGTCTTTATCCCAGGCATCACAGAAAGAAGGGACAGCGGGGAAGCAGCCCTGCAGTAAGATTTTATAAATACCCGACACTACATGTGATGGGGCCGACTCCTGATTGCACATGGATTCAAAGGGAGTAAGAACCTTGTAAAGGTCTATCGCTCCTTTCTGCGAGGTAATGAAATGGCGCACCTGGAGGTAGAACCAATAATCTTTGGCGGGTATATCGCCCGTTGTCTGTATCTCGGAGAACGCTTTGAGTTTGCCATGTGCAAGCAGGTGAACCACCCTTGTCACACCCGCCTTCTCCCATCTAGAAGCGATCGTATAGGACTCTCCCGGAGGGAACAGCGGGTTATCGAAAATATGTATGAGGGATGTCCGTCTAGACGAGATTCCAATCTTATAACGCAATGTCCGCCATAAAGCTAAAGTGGGCCCCACAGTAGGATGGAATGAGCGGCTGATTCTAGGAGACCAGGGTACTGCCTGTAGATTAAGATTAGTGGAAGAAGCCTCCAGATCAACCCACTGTTTCCTATATGGGCTAGGGCGGGACCAATCGACAATCCTATGCAGTAGTGTGGCATGATAGTATGTAGAAATCATAGGCAGTTGTTGTCCGCCCTGAGATTTCAGTCTAGATAAATGGTTATGCTTGAACCTAGGTTTCCGCCCTCCCCAGATGAAGTGGCTTATCGCCTTATGTGCTTCAGCTAAAAATTTAGGGGAGAGTTTCAGAGGGATGGTTTGAAAGAGATATAACAGCCTAGGAAGAATGTTCATCTTCACTATATTTATACGGCCTAGCCATGAGAACCTCTGCGTGAGCCAGTACGCCATCTCCTGACGCAATTTGCGGAGGAGAGGGGTGTGGTTAATAGCAACTACAGCATTAAGCGTCGAGGGGATTTGAATCCCTAGGTATGTAATATGGGATTTCTGCCATGTAAATTGAAATGATTGCGCCAAAAGAGAGGCCGTAGCAGGTGGGAGTGTAATATTCATTGCCGTAGACTTAGAATAATTAATTTTAAAATTTGATAGGTTTCCGAATCGTGTAAATTCCTTCATAAGGCTGGGTAGAGAAATGAAGGGGCTTGTCAGGACCGCCAATAAGTCGTCTGCGAAGAGGGCCAAGCGGTGGTCAATCTTACCCACCTGCAGACCCACAATGTTAGGATTACATCTGATGGCACGGGCCAGAGCCTCCATACATAAGACAAAGATTAAAGGTGACAGCGGGCAGCCCTGGCGCGTGCCATTGGATATCGGTATTGGTTCGGAAAGAACGCCATTCACCCTAACCCGAGCAGATGGAGCTCTATACAACGAGAGAATCCTCTGTAAGAAAACATCTCCTAGACCCAGGCGTCTGAGCACCGCTTCCATAAAATCCCAGTCCACCCGATCAAAAGCCTTTTCTGCGTCTGTAGAGAGGAGCATAAGAGGGAGATCATTTGCCTGTGCGTGCGCTATCAGATCAATGACTCTGATAGTATTATCCCTTGCCTCTCTGCCCATAACAAAACCTACCTGATCAGGGTGTACTATGGGGGTAATTCCAAGTTGATCGCAGCAGGATTTTTGTTAGCAAATGGGCAAAACCATGTGCACTGCAGGGGAGGCAGATATAACATGTGCAGAAAGAGTTAGATTTGGGTGGGTTATTTTGTTTCTGTGCAGGGTAAATACTGGCTGCTTTATTTTTACACTGCAAATTAGATTGCAGATTGAACACACCCCACCCAAATCTAATTCTCTCTGCACATGTTAAATCTGCCTCCCCTGCAGTGCACATGGTTTTTCCCATTTGCTAAAAAAATTCCTGCTGCGATCAACTTGGAATTACCCCCTATATCTGGTAATAATGGCTTAAGGCGATTAGCCATAAGTTTTGCAAATAATTTGATATCTACATTCAGCAGCGATATCGTCCGATAGCTGGAAGGGAGTGTCGGATCTTTGGATTCCTTCGGAATGACAGTAATATGGGCACTCAGGGACTGGCCCGACAGGGGGGTCGCTGATGATATGGCGTTGTAGGCCTGTAGGAGAAGGGGGCGGAGCCTATCCTGAAAGGCCTTATAATATGTGACCGGGAAACCATCCGGTCCTGGGCTTTTACCATTAGGGGAAGACTTTAGGGCGGTCAGCAGTTCTTCCTCAGTGAAAGGATCGTCTAGGGCCTGTGCAACGTTTGTCGGGATAGTCGGAAAAGTAATTTCGTCTAGAAATGTCTGTATGTCCTGTTTATGGGCTATGCGTGCAGACGATGTACGTGTAGAGGTCAGATTATATAAAGCTGAGTAGTAAGTATGAAAAATCCCAGCTATTTCCGTATCAGAGGCATGGGACCGCCCGTCAGCGTCTGTGAGTTTCGATATATACGTTAAGGATCTCTGAGCTCTAAGAGCACGTGCCAGGAGTTTACCGGGTCTGTTTCCCCATCTATGGTATTTATGGCGACATTTACGAAATGCCCTGCGGGTACCATCGCTGAGCAAAGTATTAAGAGCTTGTCGCGCCGTTTGAAGTTCAGAAAAAGTGTCGGATGCTAATGTGGATTTATGTGCCAATTCTAATTTTTTAATTTTCTCTAGCAGGGCATTTCTACATTCAGCCTTTTGTTTTTTCAGGTGTGTGCCCAGTTGTATGCATTTACCCCTTATCACACATTTATGCGCCTCCCACAGTGTCACCGGAGAGACATCGCCAGTTGCATTTAAGGAAATGTAATCCTCTATTGCCTTCTCAATCTGAGCTCGGGATACGGGGTCCCGAAGAAGTTGTTCATTGAAGCGCCAGTGTTTGGAAGGTGGATGCCGGAGCGAGAGTGTAAGGGTGACTGGGGCATGGTCGGATAATGCTATTTGGCCGATGGTTGCATCAGTCAGTAGGTCTAGATGTGCATGGCTCACGCAGAGGTAATCTATTCGGGAGTAGGAGTTGTGTGGGGATGAGTAAAAGGTGAAATCCCTTTCTGATGGGTGTAGAAGACGCCAAGTGTCCACCAGTTGAAAATCATGTAAGACAGCTCTAAACCGTCTGGATTCTCTAAGAGTAGTCCTCGGAGACCCAGAAGAGGAGTCCAAGCGGGGCTCAAGGACCCAGTTAAGATCCCCTCCTACCACCAAAGTACCTGCCAGGTTTTGTTCAACTAGTTCCAGCGAGTCCCTGAGGAACCGGGTTTGGCCCTGGTTAGGAAGGTAGAGATTAACAAAAGTGAATGTCTGATGGGCTATGGTAGCTCTAACTAGAATCCCCCTCCCATCACCTATATGCATTTCGTAAACATCCGTTAATCTCAGATGCTTGGCAAAGAGAATGGCGACACCTCTAGCCTTCGCTCCGGAGTAATCGTTAAAGTAGCCATTTAAAAAATGGCGAGAGCGGAGACCCGGAGAGGCCCCCCTTTTGAAATGTGTTTCTTGTATGAAAACAACCTCTGCTCCATCTGTATGTAAGGTATGTAGTAGGCCTGACCTCTTTTCAGGGATATTTAATCCTTTCACATTATAGGAGACGACTTTCAAACTAGCCATAACTGAAGGGATGTGGAAACTGGCTCACTGAACGATATACCATAGCTACTGCTCCAATATGGTGTAATACTAAGAATAATCTGATGTTGGTGGTAGCATGCGAGGGGAGGGGTGGATGGGGAAACACAAGAGGGAAGAAAGGAGGACACGGATAACTCAACATAGAGTAAGGAAAAAAAAAACAGAAACATATAAAACAACATATTATAGCAATCTCTGCATTGAAAGCCATGGGTAAGAACTAAGTATCCCATGGTCTAAAAAATATACAGCAGAGAGGGGGGATCAAAGGGTGACAACGGGTGCAATAATCTTATGTTAATTGATTAAATGGGTAGTTTTAGAGGGATATGTCATGGTCAGGAAGGAGGCGAGCGAAAAAAGGAAACAATCGCCACCTCCCTCCCCGCCACTCAGTCTATTCAGTACACATGGAACACCCTAGGCAGAATTTAAACGTAACCTCAACCATTAAAATATCAGTAAGCATTCCCAAAACAGGTTAAGCCCATACAGTAAACAAACAGTAAAACAAAAAAGAAAAATGTGAGCTTTCAGTAAGGAAATGCAAAAGAGAAATAAAAGGATATCACAAATGAAAGTGATGAGTACATTCACGAGGCTTCAGAGGTATCATCAGTCTTGCCAGCTCGATTGCGTCGCCTGGAGTTGCCCACCTTTCTCCAAGGCTCCCTGCGGGGGAGTGATGTAGTGGGGAGTTGCAAGGGGTCCGTCCAATTAGGTAGTGATATGAACGGTAAGCCCAGTGCAGAGCAGAACGACGGGACGTCTTCATAGTCCTCAAGAACATAACGTATCCCGTCTCGGGTCACTTGGATACTTAAAGGGAACCCCCAGCGGAACCGGATATCCTTCTTCCGAAGAGCTTCCGTAAGGGGGTGGAGAAGACGCCTCTGCTGTAGAGTTGTCCATGAAAGGTCCTGGAAAATCTGGATATGATGGCCGTTAAAGTCTATATTCGGGGCCTGTCTGGACTTCTGTAAAATAGTCTCTTTCACCTGAAAATAGTGCATACGGCAGATGACGTCTCTAGGCCTTTCTGTGGGCGCTCCTTTTGGTCGGAGAGCCCGGTGTACTCTGTCAAACATTATTTGAGAGCTGGGGTCTGCACCAATAAGGCCGTTGAATATTGTAGATAACGCCGCAGCCAGGCCTTGAGGTGGAACATCTTCCGGTAGACCTTTGACCCTCAGGTTGTTCCGCCTACCCCTGTTATCTATATCGTCCAATCTACGTCTCATTTCAGCGGTGGTGCGTGAGTATCGGGATACAAGGTCATGCAGGTCAGCGAGCTTAGAGTCCGTTTCATCCCTGTGCTCCTCCAGATCAACCACTCTATTTGCTACTTGTATGAGATCGGATTGGATGGTAGAGAGACTCGCCTGAAGAGAATCATGAATCCGCTTCTCCATTTTGGATAAATCCTGTTGAATGTCTTGACGAGTCGGGAGAGAGCGTAGCTGTAGAAGGACTGCTGCCATATCGGCAGAGTCTTTGCTGGCAGCTCCAGATTGGCGTTTTTTGGGGAAGAGGTCAGAGCCCCATCATCCTCCATGACGTTTGATAACAAGGGTTCAGGGAGGAGTGTAGAGGCAATGGGGTCGGGTACGGGAGTGCTAAATAAAGTGCGGAAGGCTGCAGCTTGTGAAGTCGCGGGTTTAGCTTTTGATGAGTTGCCAGAGCGGCGTCGCCTTGTCATTTGTCTGAGCGGAGAGAACAGAATCCAGAACAGTGCCTCGTGAAAGGAAATATCAGGACATATCCCAGCAGGTGTTGCACCACGTTATCCCCTCTGCGCGGCCCGGTCACATTATATCAGATTGCAGGTCAGGTAGGTATTGGTGAGTATTGGGTCAGCAGCATGACAGCACACAGAGGAAGGTGGATTATGTCCTCCAGTTGGTCGTCATACAACTCTGGCAAGCAGGCTGTGTTGGTGTCGGTAACTGCTAGAAAGACGGCCGCCCCGGAGTAGCACAGCCCCGGAGTAGCACAGACTCGGCTCAAGCCTCCCCTCGATTCCACGGCACCCCCCCACTGATGCAGGAGAGCAGGTTTTGCGATCAGGGTATAGATGCAGGGGGACGGAGGGCCTAAGTGGGATTGATAACAGGGCCTTTAATATGTGTGTAGGGAGCAGTTCGCTTACCCCTTACCAGAGTTTTTTTGTAGCCGTCCCCGGTCCTCCACTGTGCGCCCCCGAGCCGGTGAAGCCCCTGTGGTACCCTGAGGCAGCTTCAGAGAGCAGCAGCTCCTTGTACTGGCCATTTGCCAGGACTCAAAATGGCGCCGCCAGGCTCCGGTTCCAGGACTCAGGAGGAGAGGTGCTATGTTGCCTCCTATAACATTGGTGGCAGCGGAGCTCGGCTTAGTCGCCCCCAACGAGGCAGCAGGGAGCAGAATATCGCCGCCAGAGAGGGGAAGCAGCGTCCGCCGCTGTCAGGACGAGAGGCGCAGCCGCGCACTCTCTCCCCCGTTGCGCCGGACCTCACACAGCGTCCGCCGCTGTCAGCAGTAGGGGAGGCCGCGCCCGGATGGTAAGTCCAATGTTGCTGAGGGGGCTGCAGGGGGGAAGAAGCAGGGCCTACGTCGTCCGAATCCCGGTCTTGCGTCACTTCCGGTCCGGGCAGTGACTGACTCGAGTCCCCGGCTTCCTCTTGGCAGTAAGGCCGCAGCCTGCACGGGCATAGGGGACCCCCGCCGGCTCCGCGACCTGTTTCATCCGATGTAGGGGGACCCAAGAAGCAGGTATCAACTCCCAGGGGTCAGAATAGAGGGTATGGGGATCTAGATGGTCACATTAAAGCAGGAGCTCGGGCTGGACACCTCTGTCTCTCTCCACAGCCAGGCCACGCCCCCCGCAATTTATTTTTTAAAAACAGTGGTTGTCATGTTAGAGGCTGGAGTACTGGAAAGTGATTTGGAAACCACTTACATGTGTAATGTCATCTTTAGATAATGTTAATTATTTAATTTAAAAAACAATTTTTAAATTTTTTTTTTTGCTTGTATTTGTACCGTGACACCACACTGCAGTGTAATTTTTATATAACTTGCTGCATTTTGTTTTTGCTCATATAGTGGTAATGTGTCTTTGGAGTGCCACATCACAGAGCAAATTATATATTGCATCTGTAATATTTTTCAAACCAATACAAAATGAAGTTGTGTGTGTTTTTATTTTTTATAATCTTTTCTTGAACTTGTGGCCTATGTCAGTGTCCTGTACATGTTTTCCTGTGTTGATGTTGCCATAGTGCATATGTGTTTTGGTCATTGTTTTTTTTAATTTTATTTCTGGTCCTTATGTTTGTTTTAAATAAAAACCAAGCATTTCTAAAAGAATAAATGTTTATAAGCATAATGGGTGGATGTATACACAATAGCATGATTTTTTTGTTTAATTTTTTTTATACAGTGTCTGAAAAAAGCAGTACTACTCATCGGCCAGTAACTCCTATCACATCTGATGATGATGACGCTGCGGAAGCAGGTAAAGTGTCCATTGTAGTATAGGGTATGCTTGTAAAGGAATGGGCATAACAAAATTGCACTTTCATCAAAAGGTCCATCAAAAGAAGTATGGAGCAGCAGAAGTGGCACTTCTGTAAGACATCACCACAAAAAAACCTGTGGCCGAAAAGAAAGCAAGGTCGTATGTCCCGGCACAAACACAGCAGGCTACCCCGCCACGAAGATTATCGTCCGTATGTTCTGTACCCCCACTCGAAATTTTGGACACACCTCCAAGACGTCATCCACACTCCCCTCATCTTGATTGTGAGTATCAAACTGAAAAAAGTGTAAAATGTCAGAACATAATCAAAATTAGTCATAACCGCATTAATTTAAAACACATCAAAAACGAAAATACTTACCGCAGTAAGTAAAAGCTGAAATGGAATCCAAGCTAAATGGCCTTGTCCACATCCAGTAAAGATATGTATGTCCACTTGAGCCATACAGTATGACATTGGGTGTAAGATGCTGCAACAAAAAAGCATGTTGGTTTGTTTGCAAAAAGTAAGGTTGTTTTTCCATATTTCATGTGTGTGCTTGAGGTAACATTGCAAAATACATATAAAAACATTACTATGTTTGTTTGAACAAAGCTATAAGTTAACACATTATGTATTCCAATGTGTTTTTATGGTGGAGTATGTGTGAGCTACAATAAAACTAAAGTGTTTGCTTTCCCAATTAAGTAACCAGACACATTTGCCTCAAACAGGCATATGTATGTATTTAAGCTATGAGTGATGATGTTGCTAGCCAGAATAGTTGAAAGCAACAGTGAATGACATGTGTTCCATGTGTAGTGTTTTTTAAACATTTCACAAACATATGGATAGCTAACGGAGATTTGTTTAACATTTCAGCTTCGAGTCCTGGGAACAGCATCTCTCCGCACCAACACAGTGACATGGAGGAGACAAACATCTTAGAAATGCAGCCATTAATGCAAGGAATGAGTCCCCCAGCACCTGTGAGTACACCACCACCACCACAACACAGCCCAACAACACCAGGAACACAAGGCCCTGATCAGGTGTTTTGGACTATTTGGGCTAGACAGCAGGCCACTAATGAAGATTGCCTGCGTAAGCAGACACAAATGTTTGCATGCCTACCATCTCACCTCAGTAGAATATCAAGAAATCTGAGTAGACAAAATGAACAAACAACCAGAATAGGCAATACCATGGAACTCATGCGTACAGACATTACACAGGTCATGGACAACTTACAGCGCATAATGGAAGAACAGCACAGACAACAGCAAAGTTATATGATCATTTTTCAAAACAATCAAAAGATTAATGAAAGTTTATTCTGAATAGAAGACCATCAAAATGCTGCTACACGTGAACTCAATGCCACCCTCACTAACCTGAATGAAACACTCAGATGCATGCACCAACAGCAAACAAGCAGCTGTTCTGGTACGACTACTCCAAATATCACGCCAGTCTCATCACCACCAAGACGGTCCACCAGAGCACAACAACATGACAGTGCTAAAGGCAAAGGGCAGGACAAGCAGCCACCCAAAAAAACGTGAAAAAAAAAACAAGTTAGACATTTGTGATAAGTAACTCAAAATAGTTAGCAAGTGTTTTTGTTGCTAAAAAAATATAACACTTAGCTCCTTGACCCTTTTTTCAACATCATTAATTATAAGTGGGCCAAAAAAAACAAATTTAGTACGCACATTTATTCATTACCATTTTTTTTTTGGTATTGGAGGAGGGAAATGTTGATGGAGCCACACATACATGTTAGCAGGAAGTAAACTGACCACTTCATTTTTTTCAAATCATTACTCTTTCTAGATTCAAATCATTCTCTTTGCCTGCAGATACAATAATTGCCAGCCAGGCAGAATGTCTTTAGCAGGAAGTAAACTGACCACTTGATTTTTTTCTAATTATTACTCTTTCTAGATTCCAATCATTCTCTTTGCCTGCAGACAATCCAAATTACAATGTTAGTGATACATATCTTAGCTATCTTATCTATACAACATTACAAGAAAAACACAATTGAGTTGCGTAAAAAGCTTGTAATATGTTGCCTTTGTTTTGTTTGAAAAACATTGTCCAAATGAATGTCAGTATTGTTGGGACATGTTTGTGTGTGTAAAAAAATATTAAGAATGTTTTTACACATGATGCTGAAACAAACAAATATGTACTTTTACAACAAAAAAACAAAAACTGTGTATAATAATGTATATGTGTGGCAAACTGTGTATTTACTTACACATCATCAAGTTTACAGCATCAAACATTAGGAAATAAATTATTCCTGATTACAGTAAGTTTGTGAGTCTTAAATATGATGGTGCATCACACATAGGGACACATGCATTCCTCAAGGCTAACATATTATATGTTGAGGAGTGTTTTTTGGGAACACAGGTTCTCAAACTCGGCCCTCAGGAACCCACACAGTGCATGTTTTGCAGGTCTCCTCACAGAATCACAAGTGACATAATTAGCTCCACCTGTGAACCTTTTAACATATGTCTGTGAGTAATTCATACACCTGTGCTTCTACTGGGTTACGTGAAAAACATGCAGTGTGTGTGGTCCTGAGGGCCGAGTTTGTGAACCTGTGCATTAGGACGTTACACACAATGATAAAGTGAAATACTAAATGGATGATGTGGGCTTGTAAGAAATTAGCACTGCAAGTTTATGATCACTTCTCCAGACTTAATGAATGCCACTCATAATCTGTTTTGAGATTAAAAATACACACAATACACATGCAACATTTGTTTTTCATATAGCGAGGGTATGTTTGTATGTGTCAAGGAGACAGACACATTCTGAGTAATGGTTTTTGGTTAAAAAGGCAAAACATCTATTTATGATTACACAACAAATGAAATAGGCAAACCAAGCTTACCTTAGAAATAGCGATTGATGATCTGTTGCCTAACCTGCCTCCCTACATCAGTACTCCAAGTATCACCAGATGTCTCAAATTCCTCTGCTTGCTGGCTGCTTTCTTCCTCCTCCTCCTCAACATGTGGCAGATGTTGTTGCAAACACATGTTATGAAGAAAGCAGCAGCAGAACACAATTTGAGTCACCTTGGAGGGACTATACAACAAAAGGCCACCAGACTTATCCAGACACCGAAACCTAGATTTCAGCACACCAAAACATCTTTCTATCACATTCCGCGTGGACTTATGTGCATTATTGTAATTGTGTTCAGCAGGGGTATCAGGTCGGGACAATGGAGTTAGAAGCCAAGAGTAACAGCCATATCCTCCATCACCTAAAAGACAGATATAGTAACGTGATTCATGTTAAGATACAGCAACACATAAGTAACACACTGTGGGGCAGATGTATTAACCTGTAGAAGGCATAAGGAAGTGAAAAACCAGTGATATGTGCAAGGTAATAAAGGCAGCAGACAATCTGTTCCTAAATGTTAATTTACATATTGGAGCTGATTGGCTGGTGCATTTATCACCTTGCACAGATCACTGGTTTCTCACTTCCTTATGCCTTCTACAGGTTAATACATCTGCACCTGTATTTGGACAAAGTATACGCAGGCCTACACATATCAAATTACATACCCAGCAGCCATCCATCTGGCATTTGTCCTTCCTCAAACTTATCAAAGAGGGATGACTGACTGAGGATGAAGGAGTCATGGCAGCCCCCAGGGTAACCAGCAACAACACTCATTATTTTGAGATTTGCATCACAAACCACCTGCACATTTGTGGAGTGTTCGAAATGGCGGTTTGTATATATGTGCTGCCTGCCCCTAGGTGGTCTCAGCTGAATGTGTGTGCAATCTATGGCTCCAAGCACATTGGGCATGCCAGCCAGCTCATAGAAATCTACCCTGACGGCATGCCACGGAGACTCCTGGGTAGGGAAGCAGATTGAGGCCTCGATGTGGGGCTGCAAAACAGCCAACACCTGTGTGTACATTTTAAAGAACAATAAACATGAGATTTTAGGACAGAACTGGCCACCGAGAAATTAAAACAAACACAAAACAGAAGAGGTCATTAGGTATACATCACCTGTGTTAAGATTCTGGAAAATGAGGGCTGTGAGATTCCTATGACATCCCCAGACACAGCATGAAAGCTGCCAGTAGCCAGAAAGTGCAACACAGCCAGGAGTTTGTGCAGGCCTGAGACAGGGCGAGAGCGTGCTGTCTCAGGGTCTAGGCCCAGTTTGACAAGGTCATACAGACGGAAAATGTTGTTACGATTTAGATGGAACATCTGTATGACCTTATCATCGGACAATGCGTTCAAGTTTAAACGCCCCCTAAAAAAACGAGGCCTGCGCAGCCTCTGCGGAACCTGTACAACCTGCTGACCATGTTCAGTTTCTTGGCCCTGGGTACTTACAGGCTGATGTCTGAGTCTGAGGAATCCCACAGCACACAAAAGATCACTGGCCCACAGTCCTGCTGCCATTTCTGAGTGTAGGTGTATTGAAATGGGCCTAACATCCTTTTATAGGCATCCTAATTCAGGTGTGAGTGATTTTTTATTTGCAACGCATGTAAACACGACTGAAAAAAGCAGGTCTATTTTTTTGCCGCTTTTTTTTACGAATCGCAAAAAAAATACGACCGCATTTGAGCACTCAGAGACTAACACCCAAATACGAATGAATAGTGAATTCCCGTATTCTATGAAATAACAGCCGCGTTTGACCGATGGTCTATTCATTTGTATTTCGGAACGTTGTCATTCAAACCATTACGAATAGACCAAACACTGCCGAGATTGGTGCTTAGTGAATTCACGGATTCACAAATCGGCCAAACTCGGATTTTTAGTAAATACTGGCCCATGTCTTTATTGTTAGCTATCTACATTCCTCCACCGTACTCCCCGGAGATTCTACGCAAGGCTGCTGATTTTATGTCCCTTTACCCCAACATTCCCACTGTCTGCATTGGGGACTTTAATAATGTTATGGATCGCAGTGTGGATAGATTCAGCACCAATACTACTGTGCCTCGTCCACGTCTGGGTAACTTTGCACTGTTAGTGGAGGGTATGAGTGTGGTGGATGTCTGGAGGGCACGGCATCCAGCTGCTCGCCAGTTCTCCCCTACTTACTCCTCCTTTTCTAGGATTTATATGGCCCTGGTCTCCCCGTTTACTTCCTAAAATTGATGTCCAGTATGCAACTAGAGGTATCTCGGACCACTCACCAATACTGTTGAATTTGGATACAGGGGGTACCCTGGGGGCAATTGTTTTGGAAATTTAACTCATTCTGGCTTTCATAGATGGGCACTGGTGCGGAGCTTGAGCTTGCATGGCGGGAGTTCCTGGAGCTAAACGGGGGTACTGTTGGCCCAACAATCCTCTGGGACGCATTTAAAGCCTTTATACATGGTTCCTTAATTAGACGGGTTGCGATTTTAAAAAATGGCTATAAACGGCAAGAAATGGAACTTGAAGCGTCCTGTAGGTTCCTAGAATTCCAATATTTTCATGATGGATTGGTTTCCTCCAAGGACGCGTGGTTGCTTGCGCAGTCCAAATGGAGGAACTGTCTGTCTGATAAAGCCAAATACAGTTTACTGTATGCCCAACACTCATACTATGCTACAGGCAATAGACCTGGTACTTATCTAGCACATTTAGCGGCGACAGATAAATCTTCTAATACTGTCCTTGCGATAGGCGGGGATGATGGTGTGTAACATGTAAAAACCCTGGAAATAGCGGACCAATTTGTTGCTTATTATAAAAGTCTGTATAGTACAAGATTATTGGCTGATTTAGCAGAAATAAATAATTATCTTGCTGGTATACCATTGCTCTCGCTCTCTAATCTGGCGGTTGAATTACTGGATTCCCCTTTGTCATTGACGGAGATTGAAACAGCCATCAAATCGTTTCCTGGAGGCAAGGCACCAGGGATAGACAGAATGCCTATTGAGCTATATAAGAAGCATATTGACTTTTATGGCCCCAAATTGCTTGTTCTGTTTAATGACTTGTTGGAATTGGGTTTGCTGCCAGATTCTATGACCGAGGCTTTGGTAATAGTGCTTTTAAAACCAGATAAGGATCCAGAGTGGGTAGATTCATATAGACCTATCTCGCTACTTTCAACTGATGTCAAGATCTTGGCAAAGATCCTGGCACTTCGACTAAACTCTGTAATTACCCAAATTATCCACCCAGATCAGACCGGTTTCGTGCCGGGGTGGTCCACTCTAACTAACCTTAGGCGCTTGTTCACGCACTTACAGGGCCCTCGCGGGGACGCCGACACTTCTGTTGTAGTGTCTCTTGACGCTGCTAAAGCTTTTGATTCAGTGGAGTGGGCGTTCTTGTGAGGGTCTATGGCCCGCTTTGGTATTGGACCACGCTTTATACGGTGGGTCAAGCTACTATACTACACCCCATCAGCCAGGGTCTCGATAAATTGATTCATTTCCTCTGCATTTCCTCTAGCCAGGGGTACTAGGCAGGGCTGCCTGCTATCCCCTATTCTTTTTGCTCTGGCAGTGGAGCCCTTAGCGTGTCTGGTGAGTTCCGACTTGCGGGTGAGGGGGTTCTGGGTGTGCCCCGCCACGGACAAAATTGCTCTATACGCGGATGATATTCTGCTGTTTATATCAGACTATTGCAATACCATGCCACACGTGTTGCGTATTATTGACACCTATGGCGGGTACTCTGGACTGTCCATTAATTGGGATGTCCTGCATACTGCCCTTTCGGGGTGCTTGTCCTGGTGTCCCGTCCGTGGCCCTCCCTCTTCGCTGGGTGGACTCATTTAAGTACTTGGGAATCTGGGTCACAAATAATCCTTCTCAATACTTTTCCTTAAACATAAAACCTCATATGGATTATTTACATTCCCATATTGCGGTGTGGGGGACTCTACCTCTAGCTATAATGGGTAGAATTTAGTGAACATGGTGGCCCTGCCTAAATTGCTGTATGCGCTACAACACTCCCCTGTTTATCTCCCATTAAAACCTTTCAGGTTTCTATAGCCCGATCGTGGATGGCACCTGCTGGTCCAGATATTGATTCCTGAATTGCTCTAGTGAACACTACGGTGGCACATGAAAAATGTGTCTATTTCCAGGAAAGTCATTACTAAATACTATGCAATATGGGATAGGTGGCTGTCATCACCATATGTTAAGGGTACTCGCATTGCAATATCTGCAGATGCGAGGTTAGCTTCAACATAATCATCCCGAGGCTACCTGTAGAGGCTAGGAAGTTGTACTGCTTGCACAATATTGTTATTTACGATCTCTCACCCGAGGTACTACTTCCTATATCCAATATGGTTGTATGCAGCAGTTTCGGAATGCTGACATGACCACATACTGTTATTGAAATTCGTTGTATGTGTTTTTTTTTCTTTTTCTTTCTTTATACATGGTTGCGGTGATATATTTTCTAGGTCTATTTTCAGATAATGACCGATTATATTTATATGTCTATGTACGGTGTGCTATATGCTGCTTGACATTGTTGCCAACAGCAATGCTTTAAGTTTTTGTTGTGTTTTTGTATTGTAATCTAAACAAAAAACTTTCAATAAACATTGTTGAATTTAAAAAAAAAACCTCTTCATCAGGTTCTGTCTTTTTTTTTTATCCAGTACATTTAGGACCTACTAATAGAATATATTAGCGCTTCCGCACCCTGAGACAGAGTATTGTCATCTATGTCTATGTCCACTTCACCCTCTTCCAAATCTGGCATGTCATTTTCAGAGTCAGATTGCAGTACATGTGGGAGTGTGCGTTTATGTGAGACCAGCAGGGGAGGCTGAGGAGCCGATCTGTGGTCCACAGTATGTACTAAAATATCATCCACAGATTTTTTTAAACATTTGTCTTTTCTGTCTGGCAGTAGCCAATTCAGTGTTAATGTTGGATATCATTCCTTTAAATGATTCCAGCCATTCTGGCTCCCGAGTACTACTTCCCTGAGAAGGATGACAGCACTGACTACAAAACAGAGATCCCCCTGGAGAAGGGGAAAACTGTGTTGCAGGATGGACACAGCTTTTTTGCTAGACATGCTGATATAGCAGAACACACACACACACACACACAGTGGTAGAGAAATAACGCAGAACCCCAGACAGCCTGTATGGAGTGATATAGAGAGGGATGAGACCAGCACACAATGCCACAATAGCTAAAGCAGCACTTTGCCAGGCATAAACCAGAGCCTTAGATAATGCAATCAGTTTTCTGACAATATATATACTCGCCCCTCCACCCCTTCTATAAATCCCCCTGGTACCAGTACAAGGAGACTTTGGAGGATATCTAGAGGAGCAGCGCTTCCCTGCCTGGAGTCTGAAGCAGCAGAAAATGGCGACTGAGCCACTGGTCCCGCTTTCTGGGAAGCCCCGCCCCCATAATGGTGCACGGTCCCTGTACATAATTATACTGGCTGTTATCTCAAATACAGAAAACCCCTTTCTGCACCAGTGCCTGTAACCACAGCGGCCACCACAGCCCGCAGCCCAGTGCCCTTATACCGCCACTGTAACCGGGGACCTGCTAACCGGGGCCCTGGTTTCTGTACTCACCGCACCAGCATCTTCAGCTTCTGTTAGGGGTGGCAGCAGGCGCGCACACCCTGGGGGTAATGCGAAACAGCACCTCAGGCACTTTATCCTGTCAGTAGGGATCCGGACCATTAACCCTATAAGAGGTTGGTTGGTTCTCCCCCCCCCAAATTTTGAAGAAAACACTCTGGAGCTCCAGAGAATGCACCCGGCTCCTTGGGCACATTTTTCTAAACTGAGTCTGCAGGAGGGGCATAGAGGGGAGGAGCCAGCACACACTGAAGATTTCTTAAAGTGCCAGGCTCCATTTGACCCAATCTATACCCCATGGTACTAATACCATCCCAGTATCCCCTAGGACGTTAGAGAAACAGCAGATCCAATCTTGCTCTTGACACTTTGGTTTTCCTGACATAGTATTAGAGGGAAAACGGCAGCTCTCAAAAAACATCCTAATAGTATAAGAGGAGTGTCCACAGTCTATTTACACTATACAGATAGGAATGTATAGAACTAGGTAAAAAAAAATTGCACGTAAATAGATAATCTTAGTGGGCTAGGTACTAAGAGAGTAATAGCCCCAATATACTTGCTACAATGCAGCTAATAAAGCAGTAAAAATAGGCAGACAAGATTGATAAACAAGCAATATTACTTGGAAGTGTGGAAGTCTCCGCTAAATACTACAGGGTGATTCAAAAGTACACCCTTTTGTTTCAAAAACTATGCAGGAAATGGGAAAACTGAATAGTAAGGTATGGGTGAGGTGGACTATATTTTACGATATGTACTGAACATGGCTGCCATCTTGAAGTCGGCCATCTTGAATCTAAGCCAGTATTTTCAAATTGAAAGGGGATAATATAACATGTCAACATCAGAATTTGCTGAAAAGTTTTTGGGATCCAGTCTCTAGGTCGACCACTATTGGTCGACACTAAGTAGGTCGACATGGTTTCTAGGTTGTCAGGGACTCTAGGTCAACATGACAAAAAGTCAACATGAGTTTTTTAAATTTTTGAACTTTTTCATACTTTCCGATCCATGTGGACAATTGGGAACAGTAAACTGTGCTGAGCGCAGCGGTAGTGGAGCGATACACCTTGCCTGAAGCATGGCGAGCGAACACAGTGCACTAACTGGGGTTCCCGGTCACTCTACAAAGAAAACGACAATGTTTTTTTTTTTTTTTTTTTTAACTCAAGTCGACCTAGAACCCATGGCGACCTACTTACTGTCGACCTAAGTCTAGTCTATCATACCACACCCAAAGTTTATTGCTGCAAACATGTGAAATAGCAGGTATGGTTCAAAAGTTACAACACTTTTTGTTGCAAGTAGCTTTGACAAAAGAGTCATAGCTGCATATTTGTCATAG
The DNA here is from genome assembly GCF_028390025.1 of Pseudophryne corroboree. NCBI lineage: Eukaryota > Metazoa > Chordata > Amphibia > Anura > Myobatrachidae > Pseudophryne > Pseudophryne corroboree. The sequence continues at coordinate 346,130,103 of NC_086445.1, read as the reverse complement.
CTGCAGATTTTAACAGCTGGCACCCAGAATGACCTCCAATTTCACATAACACTGTCAGGTGCCTAATTTCCAAATTCCGTGAACTGGGACTGTGGCTGACAAGTCACAGAGTGGTCGTCCAAAAAGTGCTACTGACGAGACAACCTCAACAATGGTTTTGGCAGCAATGACACAGAAACGTTCTCCAGACATCAAATGACCTCAATTCTCTCCTATTTTGTCAAAGCCATCTTCAGTTACCTGTGTGAATGCCTCTGCCAGCACAGCTCTATCAGGCTCCCTGTGATCTCCCTGCTATTGTTTTTGTGAAGGGGGGGGGGGGGGGGGGGGCAGCGCTTAGCTATGGGAAGGCTAGAACTCCCCCGACATCCCAGCGAGCAGGAGTTTCCTCCATATTTGGATGCCTTTTTCCCACTCCAGGATGCCTCACATCATAGATCCACCCGCAACTGCCCTACAGGAACTGTCCTGGTGTCCTTTTACACCACAGCAAGATGGGGGGCTGGAGCAAGTATTGTAAGTCTATTACTGAGAGCAGTGTTTAGCCTATCAGCTTTGGCACATTACAAGTGATTTTACTTGTGTCTGACTGTATTTTAATGGCTTTAGTAGCTGCAATGTAACATACATATTGAGACTATTACTGATTATACAGGGAGATTCAAAAGTCGCAGTACACCCTTTTGTTTTAAAAACTGTGCAGGAAATGGGAAAACTGAATACTCCAGTAAGGTATGGGTAAGGTGGGCTATCTTTTACCGAACATGGGCGCCATCTTGAATCTAAGCCAGTATTTTCAAATGGAAAGTGGGTCGTGTAACATTTCAAACATCAGAATTTGCTGAAAAGTTTATTGCTGCAAACAGATTTGAAAAAGCAGTTATGGTTCAAAAGTTGAGAGAATTGAGGTCATGTTGATGTCTGGAGAACGAAGTTTCCGTGTCATAGCTGCAAATTTTAATAACCGGCAACCAGAAAGACCTCCAATTTCACATAACACTGTCAGGTGCCTAATTTCCAAATTCCGAGAAACTGGGACTGTGGCTGACAAGTCACGGAGTGGTCGTCCAAAAAGTGCTACCGATGAGACAACCTCAACAGTGATTTTGGCAGCTATGACACAGAAACTTTGTTCTCCAGACATCAAAATGACCTCAATTATTTCCAGTTTCTCCTACAACATCCAAATGATTGTCTTTTCAGTCCTGTAGACCACCTATTCCGTAGGAAAATATACCACAACATATGGATCAGAATGTCCAACTTCTTGGTCAGTATCAGACTTTTAGTTCACAAGGTTTACTAGCCTATCACACTGTCCTCTCTGAGGTCAGTTTTACACTCCTGGACAACTAGTTGATCAGTTTACAGCAGTCCAGCATCCGAGGTACTCCTTGACCGCTCCAGTAATCTGTTTGGGTCCTTAAGTAACATGGTGGGCTAAGCTCTCCCTAACCCCTTGCTTTGGAAATTCAGACATAATACTAGTCTCAGAAGTAGAGAGTCTACCTCCAAGAAATTACTTCCAGGATTCTGCTGAGGAACCTCTCCTTCTCTGGACGAACTTTGGCTCCAGAGGCAGGTACACAAGATCCCCAGGCACCAGTATCCTGGCCACCGAGTGTTAGCTCTAATTACTGGTGGCGCTGGCCAGCTCTTCCTGTATCTCCTCTTGCTACTCGGATGTAGTAGGCTGCCAGGAAGGGGTGTGATACATTATCCCGGCATTCGGGATGCCGGCAGTCACATGTATATATTGAGGATTACAATATACTTTTTTTTATTGAAGATATATACTTTTCTTACAGGTCGGTAGACCTGTAATCTAATCAAGTTTTCAGTTCAAGCTAAAGAGTAAACCGCAGCTGATAGGTAGCATACTGAAGTTTTGGGATGATGTCTTGACACCAGAGCAGTGCAAAATTAAAATCATCTTTTGCATACAGTCTTTCCTGTAAAAGTATAACTGGTCAAGCCACTGCTATGTAACAGAATGTATTTTGTTTAAACATTATAAAATAGCATTTTAATTACCTACCAGTAAATCCTTTTCTCGTAGTCTATAAGGGATATTGAGGAGACTTAGTACGATAGAATATAGACCGGATCCAAAGGAGCCGGTGCACTTTAAATTTCTTCACTGGGTGTGCTGGCTCCTCCCCTCTATGCCCCCTCCCACAGGCAGTCATAGGTAAAACAGTGCCCAAAGGACAAAGGACATATGAGAGAGGGAACATGACAACAAAGAGTGGGGAGATTTAACACCAGCACACCAGGAACATATAACAACCAGCAATGGCTGGTAACCATAACAGCAACAGCTGAACAGGTAACCACATAACTGAGAACCTGCAGAAAAGTCAACGCCCAATATCCCTTATGGACTACGAGAAAAGGATTTACTGGTAGGTAATTAAAATCCTATTTTCTCGAGCATCCATAAGGAATATTGGGGAGACTTAGTACGATGGGGACGTCCCAAAACTTCCAGAATGGGCAGGAATGTGCGGAGACTGCTGCAGCACCGCCTGCCCAAACTAGGTATCCTCTTTGGCCAGGGTATCAAACTTCTAGAACTTCACAAAGGTGTTCTTCCCCGACCAGGTAGCAGCTCGACATAGTTGCAAGGCCGAGACTCCATAGGCAGCTGCCCAGGAAGAGCCCACAGATCTTGTAGAGTCGGCTTTCAGAGACTTAGGAACAGTTAAGGCTGCCGACACATAGGCCTGTTGGATAATAAGCCGAAGCCAACGAGCAATGGACTGCTTCGAAGCAGGACAAACCCTTCTTCATCATAGAGCACGAACAAGGAATCTGTCTTTCTGATCCAAGCTGTTCGCTTGACATAGGTCTTCAAGGCTCGCACAGCATCCAATGCCTCCTGGAGGAGCAGAAGTATCAGAACTGGCCGGAACCACAATAGGTTGATTCAAGTAAAACGCATAAACAACCTTTGGCAGGAACTGCTGCCTAGTCCTGACCTCCGCACTGTCCTCGTAAAAGACCAAGTATGGACTTATAGACACGTATAGACACGTCTAGCAGAAGCCAGGGCTAGTAGCATCACTGTCTTCCACATGAGGTACTTGTCTTCTACCATCATCAAAGGCTCAAACTAGAAGGACCGTAGAAATTCCAACACCACATTCAAATCCCAGGGTGTTGTAGGCAGCACAAAAGGAGGTTGTATGTGGAGTAAACCTTGCAAGAAGATCTGAACTTCTGGCAACAGTGCCAATTTCTTCTGGAAGAAAATGGAGTGTGCTGAAATCTGGAATTTAATGGAACCCAGACGCAAGCCCTTATCCACACCAGCCTGCAGGAAATGTAAGAAACGTCCCAAGTGGACCTCACACCAAGAAACATATCTTCTCCAGATATGATGTTAGTGTTTTGACGTCACAGGTTTCCTGGCCTGAACCATGGTAGCAATAACCTTTTTGGATAGGCCCTTTTGAGCTAGGATGTTCCGCTCAACTTCTATGCCGTCAAACAAAGTTGCTGTAAGTCTGGGTAGAAAAACGGTCCTTGTTGAAGAATATCGCTTCTTAGTGGTAGAGGCACAAAATTGCCTGGACTCCTTGATTTCTGATTCACTTGGGCACCCTTGGGAGCAACGGAGCCCTCGCCTGAGGGTCCCTGATTTGTGAGCAATACCAGTGAAACTTCTTGTTGAGACAAGCAATCATGTCTATCTGCGGGCAGCCCCGCTGGTGGATGATCTGTTGGAACACCTACTGGTGGAGTCCCCACTCCCCCGGGTGGAGATTGTGATGACTCAGAAAGTCCGCTTCCCAGTTGTCCACACCCGGAATTAAGATTGCTGACATTGCTCTTGCATTTCTTTCCACCCAGTGGAGTATCTTTGACAAGTCTTGCATGCAGGCTCTACTTTTTGTCCCTCCTTGCCAATTGATGTACGCCACTGCTGTGGCGTTGTCTGACTGAACTTGGATCGCGTGATCCGTGAGCAAAGGAGAGGCCTGAAGCAGAGCATTGTAGATCGCCCGAAGATCCAGAATGTTGATCGGAAGGAGTGCTTCATGGGCTGACCACCTGCCCTGGAACAGCGCCCCTTGGGTGACAGCTCCCCATCCTCTCAGACTTGCATCTGTCATGAGGGTCCAATCCTGAATCCCGAAATTCTGGCCTTCCAGGAGATTGGAGGACTGCAGCCACCACAGGAGGGAAATCCTGCCCTGAGGTGACAGCCGAATTACCCGGTGCATCTGTGGATGTGATCCGGACCACTTGCTCAGGAGATCCAACTGAAAAGTTCTGGCATGGATCCTACCATATTGGATCGCCTTGTAGGAGGCTACCATAGTCCCAATCTGATGCAAAGATGGATGGATACACGAGCAGGTCGGAGCACAATGCGGACCATCTCCTGACGTGTTCTCGCCTAGTCCTCTGGGAGGAACACCTTCTGGGCCACAGTAACATACCCAAGAACAGGAGCCGCTGAGTCAGCTGCAGGTGGGACTTCTGTAGATTGAGAATCCACCCATGGCATGACAGAAGTTGGATAGTGTGGTCGATATGCAGCAATAAAAGCTCCCTGGACCTTGCTTTTATCAGAAGATCATCCAGGTAAGGGACAACATTGACCCCCTGGGCCCAGAGTTGGAACATCATCTCCACCATCACCTTCGTAAACACCCTTGTATCTGTGGACAAGCCAAAGGGTAGTGTCTGGAACTGGTAGTGATCGTCCTGTAGGGCAAACCTCAGATAAGCCTGATGAGGAGGCCAAATTGGAATATGAAGGTAGGCGTACTTGATATCCAGGGAAATATACATTATGGTAAGAACTTACCGTTGATAACGGTATTTTTCCTAAGACCACAGGATAACAATGGGATATGATGGAGCGATAGCGGATTGGCACAAAACGATCACAAGCTTTCAGTCCTCCCAGGATGCAATGGGCCCGTCCATATATCCCCGCCCACTGGCTCAGGCAAATCAGTTGTATTCCAAAGCATTTAGGCAGGAGCATCATGTAGAGCCCTAATCAGGCGAGAAGAACACAAATGCACACCCTTCCGTACAAGAAGGAAGAGGTTTAGTGAGTAGAAAGATCCTCAAATCAGGTGCATCAGGGTGGGATCCCTGTGGAACGTATGGACTTAGGAGAAATACCGTTATCAATGGTAAGATCTTACCATAACGTATATTTCTCCGGCAGGGTCCACAGGTTATCCACAGGATAACAATGGGATTTCCCAAAGCAATGTAGTGGTGGGGACGCTCCTGATTAGACAGGAGAACCTTTTGCCCGAATTCAGCGTCATGAGAGGCAAAAGTATCCAAGGCATATTGTGTAATGAATGTGTTAATGGAAGACTATGTGGCTGCCTTACATATCTGTTCTGCTGAAGCGCCATTTTGTGCTGCCCATGAAGGACCTACCTTACGAGTAGGGTGAGCAGAAACATTATCCGGAACAGGGAGATCGGCTCCAGAATATGCTTCTGAAATCGTCATTCGAAACCATCTTGCCAGCATCTGCTTAGTAGCAGGCCATCCTCTTGTGAAATCCGTAGAGAACGAAGAGAGAATCTGTCTTTCTAATGGCACTGGTACGATCTACGTAGATCCTTAATGCCTGGACTACATCCAGCGACGCATCTCCTGCAGAAAGTCCCAATACCTGAAAAGCGGGACTACAATTTCTTCTTTAAGGTGGAATTTAGACACCACCTTCGGAAGATACTCAGACCTAGTTCTAAGAACTGCTTTATCTGGATAAAAAATCAGAAAAGGAGAACGACATGGCAGCGCTCCTAAATCTGATACTCTTCTAGCTGATGCCATTGTCAGTAGAAAGAGAACTTTAGCTGTCAACGATTTAAGATCCACTTTCTTAAGTGGTTCAAATGAAGCAACTTGAAGGGCTTTCAGGAGTAAATTTAAGTCCCAAGGCACTGTAGGAGGAACAAAAGGAGGTTGAATGCGCAGCATTCCCTGGAAGAATGTATGCACATCCTGTAAATTGGCAATTTTCTTTAGAAACCATACAGACAATGCTGATACTTGTACTCTCAAGGAAGCCACCTTCAAACTTCAATCCATTCCCGCCTGAAGAAAATCTAAGACCCTAGAAATTTGTAAAGATTTCAGGTCCATATTTCCTTCACTGCACCAATGAACACAGGCCGACCATATACGGTGATAAATGCAAGCTGAGGAGGTTTTCCTTGCTCTGAGCATTGTTTGAATTACCTGTTGTGAGAATCCTCGACTTCAGGATAGAGGTTTCCAGAGCCACGCCGTCAACGATAGTCAATCCAGATGCTTATGATAACAAGGACCCTGCATTAGTAGATCTGGATGTTGAGGGAGCAGAAGTGGAGCATCCATCAACATTCTCTGCAGATCTGTGTACCAATGCCTTCTGGGCCAAGCCGGAGCTATTAGATCACGGCACCCTTTGCTTGTTTTATCTTCCTCACCACCCTTAGGTAGCAGGATGATCGGAGGAAACGGATAAGCCAGATGAAAATCCCATTTTACTGACAGAGCGTCCACAAAGATCGCTCTGGGATCCTTTGTTCTTGACCCGTATACGGGTACTTTGTTGTTCAGACAGGACGCCATGAGATCTCTCTCTGGCAACCCCCACTTGTCTACTAGAGTCTGAAAGACTTCCGGATGTACAGCCCATTCGCTTGCTTGAATGGCGTGTCGACTGAGAAAGTCTGCTTCCCAGTTTAGAACTCCCGGAACGAATACTGCGGACAATGCTGGAAGATGGAGTTCTGTCTATTTTAGTATGTGACTTACCTCCTTCATTGCTGTTTGACTGCACTTTCCTCCCTGATGATTGAGGTACGCTACCGCCGTTACATTGTCCGAGCGGATCTGGACTGGTCTTCCTTGAAGAGTGTCCTTTGCCTGAATCAGTGCCATGTGTATGGCCTGAAGTTCTAACAGATTTATTGGCAGGCAAGTTTCGTCTGTGGTCCATTGTCCCTGGAACCATAATCTTCCGGACACTGCTTCCCAGCCCTGTAGACTGGCATCTGTTGTCAGGATCTCCCAATCTGATATCCAAAAGGGTCTCCCTTTGTCTACATGGGATGTTTATAGCCACCAGGCTAATGACTTTCTTACCTTGTGTGAAAGTACCATTGTCTGTTTCTTTGTTGTCTGATGTATTCCATTCCATCTGGCCAGAATCAGACGCTGCAGAGGTCTTGAGTGGAATTTTGCATACTCCACCATGTCAAATGTTGACACCATCAAACCCATCAGTTGCATAGCTGCGTGGATTGATGTTGTTTGACTGTGTAACAACTCCCGAGTCCTTGACTGTACCTTGGCTATCTTGTCCCGAGGTAAAAATATTTTCTGTAGACTTGAATCCAGTGCAGCCCCCAAGTGAGTCATCCACTGTGACGGAACTAGAGATGATTTTGCCCAATTTATGAGCCATCCGTGCCTCTGCAGCAGGGGCGGATTGGGAAACAAAAGTGGCCCTGGAAAAAATTCTAAAAGTGGCCTCATGTGGGCGGCACCAAATGAACTGTGGGTGGAGCCAATACCAAAGTAGGCGGGATTAATTAAAAGTACTCCTCACAACCCCAGACATAAAACTACACCTCACACACCCCAGACATAAAATAATACCTCACCCCCCCGACATAAAATTACACCTCACCCCCCCCCCCCCCCGACATTGAATTACACATCCCCCAGACGTAAATTTGCACCTCACACCCCACCCCGACATAAAATTACACCTCCCCCAGACATAAAATTGCAGCTCACACCCACACCACCCCCAACATAAAAGTACACCTCGCACCCCTCCAAACATAAAATTGCACCCCCCCCCAGACATAAAAGTGCACCTCACCCCCCCATGACGAGGCACCTCACCTCATGAGAGGAACATACATTTAGGGGAATCACTCTTCTGCAGAACGTGAAGCCTCACCTCTCTTACTACAAACAGAATGTGATCCCACTGCGGCCGCACCTTGATCTTCCCTTCCCGCATGGTCCGCGCTGATGACGTCGGAAACGTTTGGCGCGCGGACCTCTTCTTCAGGTCAGATGGGTGGGGGTGGTGCCGCTCACTGACAGCTGCAGTGCCCACACAGTCACTTGACGCAGGAGGGGGAGAGGGGGCAGCATAAACTTGACGTGCGGGGGGTGGGAGTTGCCGGGCCAGCTCTCCTGACACAGGAATAAGCTGCTGGGGTGGGTGGGGGTGGCAACATAAATTGGTGACGTGCGGAGGGGGGGGGGGGGGGCGGCACTTCTGACGCACAGCTCTCCATAGCGGCCCGACTGCCCATAGCATTGACTGGTGACGTGCGGGGGGGGGGCGTGAACACACACAGGCATAATCTGTTGAGGGGAAGGGGGGGGGGGCAGCATATCATGGTGATTTGCGGGGCCGCCTCTCCTGACAGCGGCCGCAGACAGTATTACATTATGCAGGTATTGTGTGCCTGCAGCCTGGTGACGCAGAGGGGGCGGGGCCGCGTAGGACAGTCGGCCCCACGGCCCCCCGGGGAAACTCCCGGTAACTTCTATGGCCAATCCGGCCCTGCTCTGCAGACATTATTTCTTTTGGAGATGATCCAGGAGCATTTCCTGTGATTGTGCTAGAATTAACAGGTCGTCGAGGTATGGAAAAAGTCTTATCCCCTGCTTGCAAATATAAGCTGCCATAACCACCATGATATTGGTAAATACTCTGGATGCCGTGGGTAACCCAAAAGGTAATGCCTGGAACTGAAAATGCTGCTGGCGGATAGCGAACCTGATATAGCACTGATGGGACAGTGCTATAGGAACATGTAAGTAAGCATTCTGAATATCCGGGGATACCATATAGTCCTCAGGTTCCATGGCCAAAACTATGGAGCGTAACGTCTCCATGTGAAACCGTGGGACCCAAATATATTTGTTCAGCATTTTGAGATTGAGAATTGTCCAGAATGACCCATTGGCTTCTGAACCAAAAACAGGTTGGAGTAAAACCCCTGTCCCCGTTGTGCAGGGGGTACTGGAATGTTTACTCCTGACTGAAGCAATTTCTCAACTGCTTCTTACAAAGCCCTGGCCTTCGTCTCTACTCGAGATGGGCTGGTGCAGAAGAACCTTCGAGGAGGATGCTTCTTGAAGGGTAAAACATAACCTAGAGATAACACTTCTTGCACCCAGGCATCTGTTGTAGACTGCTGCCATATCTGTGCAAACTGAAGAAGTCGGCCCCTTACCATGGGGTCCCCCAGGAGGCCCGCACCATCAGACTGATGGCTTATTCTCTGGTTTGGAGGCTGGCGTTCTGGTAGCCCATTGCTTTTTCGCCTTACCAAATGTATTATATTGGGGCTGCTTACGATCACTTTTTCCTTTTGCTTTTCCTTGTGACCCAAAGAGCCGAAAAGCGGGACCCCTACGTTTGGGGTTATATGTGGAAGGAAATTTTACATTTTTGGAGTCTGCTTCTGACTCCAGAATATCTATCAATTCTTTACCAAACAGAATGCCTTCAGTAAAAGGCAAAGATTCCAGAACCTTCTTAGATTCTGAATCAGCTTTCCATGTACGTAACCAAAGTGCTCTGCGAGCAGCTATTGTTGAAGCTGATGCCCTGGAAGCAATAGTGCCCATATCTATTGCTGCTTCTTCCATGAATATTGCAGCCTGTTTTATATGAGCTATATAGGATTCTTGCTCCCTTGAAGGTGCTGAAAGACCGTCTTCCACTACCTCTATCCAGGCAGCAACTGCTTTTGCCATCCAAGCTGAAGCCATTTCTGGCCTTATGATTGCCCCAGAGAAAATACGGTTTTCAGAAAACCATCCACTCTCATATCAGTGACATCATCCAATGACGTTGATGGCAAAGGCAATATAGATTTTCACACTAATCGAATGACATGCGTATCTACTTTGGGAGCCACTTCCCATTTTAAACAGTCCCCAGCTGGAAAAGGATAATTGGAATCCCATTTTTTGTGAATTCTCTATTTTTTACTCTGTGTAGCCCAAGCCGCTTCCATGATTTTTGTTAGCTGGTCTGACCCTGGAAACTCAGTCTTACCTGCTTTGGGCCATTTAAATACAGGTGCCTTGGCTTTTAACACAGGCTCTGCTGAATCCTGAAGGATAAAATGGCCTTTATTGTTTTAATTAACTCAGCTATATCCACTGAGCGGAGACACTCTACTTGTTCTTCGTATACCTAAGTAGAGTATAGAGAGTTTTCATCATCCGATGAATCATCCTGTGTAGCCTGTGAAGTTGACTGTTTACTTACACTTGGTTTATCAGTTTGTCTCTTTGGAGAAGCTGGTGAGGGAAAAGATATACCCGTAGGTAGGGAGCTGCATGTATGGGTTATTAGTGTACCCCATTCCTGGTAGTGAAGCTGTGGGAATTACCCGTTCAGCTATACTGGACAAGGTCTGTGCAAACATCGCCCAAGGTGGATCTATCTGTACTGTACCGGACGTTGAACAGGGATCTGCCTTGTAATCTGCTGAAACACAAAACAATTTGCACATAAACCATCCTGTACAAGATCCTGAGAGGATAATACAGTTTTGCAAGACAAACATGATATGAGTGTTGGTGTTACTGTGAGAGTGTACCCTCGTCACCTTTGCCACTCTTAGATATGATAATCAGCACTTTCACAGTGTACTACACAATTTGTGACTGTAATCACTTTAACCTTCTAAAGTGATATCAATCTGACCCTACCCATGCACCAGCATTAAGGACCAGAAGAAACTGACAAACATATATTAAAGTCAGCAATCACACGAGCAGTCAATCACGTTATATATTAGTCATATGAGCACATAATCAACTACAAACATTTTAAAGTATGTAGGAATACATATTACTGAATTCTGTTTTATACAGATTTTAAAGTATTCAGACGCAATGTGAAGAAAACCACAGTAATGTACACAGACTAGTATGCAATAGGCACTTAAATTTAACTATTCATACTGACAAAAGTAGATAGACATTTAGTGCTGTATAACCCGTACTTAGTAGAGTGGGATACAGGTAGACTCACCTCACTTCCAAGATCGATCAATAAGTTAGCGAACGCTGAGTGGATCCAGACGATACTAGTGTACACTGCCGCTCCAGGAACTCTTACGTGGACACAGACGCACCGGTCATACAGACACCTGTACTGCGACGGGTCTCCTCGCGGTAGTGCTTAGTGAACAGATGCAGCGGCCTATGCTGCGACCGAGACCCCTCGTGGTAGCGTCTGAGATGGAAGTGAGGCAACAGTTTATGGCGGGAGACTCACGAAAACTGGTCATGAACTGGGGGAGGGGTGACCAGGAGAGCATCTAACTCCTCACCGCTGACATCAACCCTCGGGATCGCAGCCTCACACTATTCCTGGTGCCTTACGATCCCTAAGGCCTAGCGCTGGAGCACCCGTGGTGGCAGCGCGTTAGCTACTGTTTGGTAGTCCCCAACTACGTGGAACCGATGCCTTACCTTCTCCCCGTGCTCTGGCCACAGCCTGGTAATGTCTGCTGATCCTGCTATTATATCCGACACAGAAGCCCATCGAGACAGCACTGTACACATGGGTAAGCATTGTTGCGACCCGGCGGAGAGTTGTTGGAGCGACTCTTTCCAATATGTGTATAAGACGCTGTTAAGAAAGATCGCTCAAAACATAGTAAGACTATAAAAATAAAATAAGAAAGCTTAGGGCTGCCAAGAACAGCAGCCCTCTGACCATGGTCCGGCTCCTGCCGCACCAAACAAAACACGGATTTGCCAGAGCTAGTGGGCGGGGATATATGGACGGGCCCGTTGCATCCTGGGAGGACTGAAAGCTTGTGATCGTTTGGTGCCAATCCGCTGTCGCTCCATCATATCCCATTGTTATCCTGTGGATAACCTGTGGAACCTGCCGGAGAAACCAGGAATTCCTGTACTTCCAGACCTGCAATCACTGTCCTCAGGGATTCCATTTTGAACTTGAAAACCTTTAGGTAAGTTCAAGGACTTTAGATTCAAAATGGGCTGTACCGAGCCGTCTGGCTTTGGTACCACAATCAGGTTGGAGTAATAACCCCTGCTGCGTTGTGGTATAGGTACTGGAACAATGACGTGGGACTGGACCAACTTTTGGATGGCCTATTGCAACGTAAACTGCATATCCTCCAAAGCTGGTAAGCTTGATTTGAAAAATCATTGCGGAGGAGCACCGTCGAACTCCAGCTTGTAGCCCTGAGAAATGAGGTACCTTACCCAGGTATCCTGGCAGGAGCTTACTCAGATGTAGCTGAAGTGATGCAGTCGGGCACTCGCCTCGAGATCTCCTTGGGGTGGGTGGGCACCAACATGCTGAGGACTTAGTGGAAGCAGAACTGGTGTTCTGTTCCTGAGAACCGGCGGTTGCAGGTCTTTTTTGACTTACCTCTGGTGCCTCTATTTGCATTAGAGGCACTTCTGGCCCTAGAACGAAATCTGTTAGACCCAAAAAGGACTGAACAGACGGCCCTGGGAAGGAACACCAAGCCCGCGGGGTCCCAGAGGGAAGAAATGTGGCTCTCCCAGCAGTGACTTTGGAAATCCACATATCTAACTCAAACCCCAAAGAGCAATTCCCCTGAAAAAGGGAGGGATTCCACACTGCGCTTTGAGTCTGCGTCTGCTATCCACTGATGCAACCATAAAGCCCTGCGCGCCAACACTGCCATGGCAGAAGTCCTAGGATTAATGTTCCCCATCTCCTTGAGTGAATCAAACAGGACGCGTGTAGTGGTGTCCTAAATGTGCTGAGGGTCACCGTAGTGACCAGAGGCATAGCCCTGTAGAGGTCCTCCTAAACTTGAGTGGCCCATGAATAAATAGCATGGGTCATCCAGCAACCCGCTTAGACCGGTTGCTGCAATACACCTGCTGCCATATAAATAGATTTGAGTGTAGCCTCTATTTTTCTGTCCCCAGGATCTTTTATAGTAAAGGAGCCCGGGGTAGGCACTACATCTTTGTACAGTCAAGAGACTGATACATCAACCCCCGGGGGTTCTTCTCAAAATTTCCTACCTTCAGGAGCAAATGGGAAAGTGCGCAAAAACTTTTTTGACACTTGGAATTTTGTCTGGATTTTTCCAGGCTAATTTGAATAAGTCATCTAACTGCAGTATCAGGGAAAGTTACATTAGGCTCGTTTTGTGTAAAGAAAAATGACTGCTGTGATGCAGCATCCTCTAGAGGGAGCTTTAACACGTCCCGTATAGCCAGTATGAGGGGTTCAATACCCTGAGAAGAATTGGAATCCCCACTAACAGGATCCAAGTCCTCCCCATCCTCCTGTATTTCCTCATCTGAATCAGAGAGTAGAGAAGGCAAACCATTCTTCTGTGGTGCTGCATGAGGGGGGAGAGCGGCTGTAGAACATCTGCCCTAGCAGAAAAATCTGCAACAGCCTGTTGTAGTAGCTGAGATTTCTGTACATTTGCAGTTAGCTGGGATGACATACAGTATCAGACATCATAGTTTTAAGAGACCCTAGCCAGGAGGGCTCTGGACCCTCTTCCCCAGCTCCTTCACTGATTTGTGAATATTGGCTGCATTGTTCACAAGAAACAGAATCAGATGACACTGGAGAGAATCTAGTGTGACATACACTGCACAGCCTGTGTTTACCCATGTTTTTCACAGTAAGCACAAGAACACACACACAGACAGTAATACTTTTCAAGCCTGCACTTACTGTATGTGAGGAGACACACAGAGAGACACCAGCACACCCCTAGCTGCAGTCCCACTGAGGCTGACAGCTAAATATATCACAATAACACTAATAATTTCTGTCCTGTAGAGGACCCAGATAGTGTACAATAGTGGCTCTCCCCCCTTTGCCAGTTTTCCAGCGCATCTTGTGAGGCAGGAAATGCTGTGTGCCGTCTGTGGCTGCATTAAGCAGAGGAAGGCACCAAAATGCCTCTGGTCCCGCTCTGAGGTAGCTCCATCCCCTCCAATGGCACCACAGCAAATTTTTTTTTTTAATACTGGCAATGTCTCCTGTTTGCTTAAAAACATCACACAAGTGCTAGTTCAAGCTGTTTTAAGCCAGTCTACACAGGAGGGTCCAGTATGCTGCGCCCGCATTCAGTCGCACCTTGAACCAGGGAACCCCCCCTAGCGGGGCCCCCGGTTTGTATTCACCACAGTCGTCACCTTCAGGCATAGGTTAGGGGAGTGCGGCGTGCTGCGGTTGTGACAGCCAAGGCGCAGTACCTCGATGAACACCACCACCTCAGGACGGTAGGTCCTGCAGTGGGGAAGCGGCTCTGCACCTCGCAAGGCCGGCGACCGCCCCCTCCCTCTAACTCCCACGGTGCAGGTATGCTGTTGTCCAAACAGCATACAGAAAATAACAAACGTTTAAAAGAAATGGGAGAAAACTCTCTGGAGCTGCGGAGATGTGCATCCTCTCCTGAGGGCACTTTTTTCTAAACTGCCTGTGGGAGGGGGCATAGAGGGGAGGAGCCAGCACACCCAGTGAAGAAATTGAAATGCACCAGCTCCTTTGGACCCAGTCTATACCCATCTTACTAAGTCTCCCCAATATCCCTTTATGGATGCTAGAGAAAAATACTGTATGTTTACAGTAATATATGTACTTCACAAGAGTTAATAAAATTGTTAAAATAAAATGGACCAGTGTGTGGCTTTGTGCTGCTTGAGAAATTAGAATCAACTTATGACTCCTTTTGGGGAATAGGTGGAGTCTCTGTGGCAAAAGTTGTACTAGTGATAGTGGGAGATGCTAATAGTAACATTAGGAAAATGGAGAGATGGCAGTGCGCGCACACTATGCAGTATTTCAAGTACATAACCAGTATACAGTGCACTGGTTGCATTTTTGGTCCAATTAAAGTCAGCATAGTAGACACGCATTACTGTAACCAGATGCAAAGTAGTGTACATACTGCCTTCCGCAATCCTTGGGACTTGAAACAAAAAAAAAACAAGACTCTCTGTGATGGGTGGAGTCTCAATTGCAAATCAATTTTATTTTCTATTTTTTAGAAGCACGGTAATGGGAGAGGCTAATGGTAACAAAGAAATATGAGCAATGTCAGTGTGCAAGCGAAAACATACCATATAATGTGTACATAGCAATTCTACGGTACATTGCTTACAGTAAGTCTGCAAAGCAATAGGCACAGATTACTGAAATTGGACACAACTGTGTACATACTGCACTCCTCAGTCCTTGCACTGGTGACACCATTGTCTCAGCTTGACTATGTCCCACCTGCAGCTGCTGGAAGGCACACCGTTCTCATCAATTTGTTGCAAGTACATTGTACAGTAAATCAATTAAAAAACCCTGATGTGTTGGATAATGTGCATCTGCAGGTGTATACATTTGTGTAACTACTGTAGTAAATAAAGTGTACATATTCCACATTACATATACTGTATTCAATGTTGCTGTAAAAAGACATGGAATACTAATATATTAAAAATATAATGCTGTACCAACAATTAGGTCACAGACTACGTGCCAGTAAGTTTGTCAATATTGTAGACCTGCTATGTGTACTATTTGCTGTTCAGATTATATCCACATACAGTGCCTTGCTAAAGTATTCACCCCCCCCCTTTGCATTTTTCATGTTTTGTTGCCTCAGAACCTGGAATTAAAATGGATTGTTTGAAGGTTTGCATCATTTCTTTCACAGAACTTGCCTACAACTTTGAAGATTTTTTTTTACATTTTTTATTGTGAAGCAAACAACAAATAGGACAAAATAACAGAAAACTTCACCGTGCATAACTATTCACCCTCCTAAAGTCAGTACTTTGTAAAGCCACCTTTTGCGGTAAGTACAGCTGCAAGTCGCTTTGGATAAGTCTATATAAACTTGCCACTGGGATTTTTGCCCATTCCTCAAGGCAAAACTGCTCCAGCTCCTTCATGTTGGATGGTTTCCGCTTGTGAACAGCAACCTTCAAGTCTGACCACAGATTCTCAATTGGATTGAGATCTGGGCTTTGACTAGGCCATTCCAACACATTTAAACGTTTCACTCGAGTGTTGCTTTAGCAGTATGTTTCGGGTCATTGTCCTGCTGGAAGGTGAACCCCTGTCCCAGTCTCAAAACACAGGCAGACTGAAACAGGTTTTGCTCAAGAATATCCTTGTATTTCGTACCATCCATCTTTCCCTCGACTACCAGTCCCTGCTACTGAAAAACATCCTCACAGCATGATGCTGCCACCACCATGTTTCACTGCGGGGATGGTGTTCTTGGGGTGATGGGATGTGTTGGGTTTGCGCTAGACATAACGGATTCCTCGGTGGTCGAAAAGTAAAAATTTAGTCTCTTCTGACCAGAGCACTTTCTCCATACATTAGAGGAGTCGTACACATGCCTTTTGGCAAACTCAAAACATGCCTTCTTATTTTTAAGATTAAGTAATGTCTTTTTTCTCTAGCACCCATAAGGGATATTGGGGAATTCGTACAATGGGGTATAGACTGGGTCCAAAGGAGCTGGTGCACTTTATATTTCTTCAACTGGGTGTGCTGGCTCCTCCCCTCTATGCCCCCTCCCATAGGCAGTATAGAAAAAAGTGCCCTCAGGAGAGGATGCACACTCTGGAGCTTCAGAGAGTTTTCTTCAGTTTCTTTTAAAACTTTATTTACGGGACCCGCTATAGCCCCCCTGTGTACACTGGCAGCGGTAGTGAAAACTAACACTTGCTGTGATGTTTTACACTTATATGGAGACTGCCAGTATAAATATCACTGAAGCTCCAGTGCCATTACAGGGGGCGGAGCTTCCTCAGAGCGGGACCAGCTGTGTTTTGGCACCTTCTACTTACCGCTGCAGCAGGCACACACAGCTCCTCCAGACACTCAGATAACGCTGGAAAACTGGTACAGGGGTGTAGCAAAGGGAGAGAGCCACTATTGTAGAAAAGGACTAATAATCTTGTTACACCGTGATTTACAGCTTGCAGCCTCACTGGGGCTGTTTAGCTTGGGTGTGTTGTTCCCTTCTCTGACTCCCTCTCATACAGTAAGGGCAGACTTGCTATTGTATTACTTGTCTGTTTTTTATTTACTGTAAACATGGTAAAACACCAATTATGCAGTGTATGTCACACCAGATTATTTTCCTCTACATCTGGTTCCATATCATGTGAATGCAGCCAGTCCTCACAACTCAGTGAGGGGGATTTGGGGAAAGAGGGGGGGGGGGGGGGGGGGGGGGGGTGTCAAGAGCCTTCCTGGCTAGGTGCCATAAAATTCATGTCAGATAGGTCATATTAACTCACTGCTAATTGCTCACAAAACTCAACAACTGAAGCAGGCTGTTGCAGACGCAGCTGCATGGGCAGATGCTTAACAGGCCTCCCCCAGATCAGGACCACAAAACGTGGGTTACCTGCTTTACTCTCAAACTCTGATGAGGAGACACAGGCCTTCCAGGATGCAATGGCCCCGTCCATATATCCCCACCCACTGACTCAAGCAAATCAGTTGTATTCCAAAGCACAAGGCAGGAGCATCATGAAGAACCCTAATCAGGCGATAAGAACACACATGCACACCCTTCCATACAAGAAGGAAGAGGTTAGTGAGTAGCAGGATCCTCAAATCAGGTGCATCAGGGTGGGATCCCTGTGGATTTAGGAGAAATACAGCCATCAACGGTAAGTTCTTACCATAACGTATATTTCTCCGGAAAGGTCCACAGGTTATCCACAGGATAACAATGGGATTTCGCAAAGCAATTTAGTGGTGGGGACACTCCTGATTGGACAGGAGAACCTTACGCCCGAATAAAGCATCATGAGAGGCAAAAGTATCCAAGGCATAATGTGTAACGAATGTGTTAACGGAAGACCATGTGGCTGCCTTACATATCTGTTCTGCTGAAGCACCATGTTGTACTGCCCATGAAGGACCTACCTTACGAGTAGAGTGAGCAGAGACATTAGCCGGAACAGGGAGATCAGCTTGCGAATGTTTCTGAAATAGTCATTCGAAGCCATCTTGCCAGCATCTGTTTAGTAGCAGGCCCCGTAGAGAATGAGAGAATCTGTCTTTCTGATGGCACTGGTACGGATCCACGTCGATCCTTAATGCACGGACACGTCCAGCGATGCATCTCCCACAGAAAGACCAGATACCTGAAAAGCCGGGACAATTTCTTCAGTAAGGTGGAATTTAGACACCACCTTAGGAAGATACCCAGACCTAGTTCTGAGAACTGCTTTATCTGGATAAAAAAATCATAAATTGGGAACGACATGACAGCGCCCCTACTCTTCTGGCTGTTGCCATAGTCCGTAGAAAGAGCACTTTAGCTGTCAACCACTTTAGTGGTTCAAATTGGGCAACTTGAAGAGCTTTCAGGACTAAACCTAAGTCTCACGGTACTGTAGACGGAACAAACGGAGGTTGAATGCGCAGCATTCCCTGCAAAAGTATGCACATCCTGTAAGTTGGCAATTTTCTTTTGGAACCATACAGTCAATGCTGCTACTTGTACTCTCAAGGAAGCCACCTTCAAACCTCTATTCATTCCCGCCTGAAGGAAATCTAAGACCCTAGAAATTTGGAAAGATTTCGGGTCCATATTTCTCACTGCACCAATGAACACAGGCCTGCCATATACGGTGATAAATGCGAGCTGAGGGTTTCCTTGCTCTGAGCATTGTTTGAATTACTGATGGGACAGTGTTATAGGAACATGTAGGTAAGCATCCTGTATATCCAGGGATACTATATAATCCCCTGGCTCCATGGCCAAAATGATGGAATGTAAAGTCTCCATATGAAACAGGTACCCAAATGTACTTGTTCAACACTTTGAGACTGAGAATGGGCCGATATGACCCCTTTTGGTTTCTGAACTAGAAACAGGTTGGAGTAGAAACCCTGCCCTCGTTGCACAGGAGGAACTGGAATGACTACTCCTGACTATATATATATATCCACTGAGCGGAGACCTCCCTCCTCCTCTTCGTATGTCGAAGTAGAATTTATTGAGCTTTCATCGTCCGATGAATCCTGAACTTGTTTCTTTTGAGAGGCTGCTGCTGGAAGTGATAAACCGCAGGTGGGAAGCTGAATGTAAGGGTTAATCGTGTAACCTATCCCTGGTACAGGAGTTGGAGGAATTATCCGTACAGCTATACTGGATAATGTCTGTGCAAACATAGCCCAAGGTGGATCAACCTACACCTGAATCTGCCATGTATTTTTCAAGACACCCTGGTGAAAACTAAAACAATTTTGCAAACAAACCATCCTGAACCAGATCCTGAGAGGTTAACACAGCTTTGCAAGACAAACATGATGAGTGTTGGTGTTGCTGTGAGTGTATCTTCCTCACCTTTGCCACTCTTAGACATGATAATCAACACTTCCAGTGTACTACACAATTTGTGACTGTAATCACTTTAAGCTTTTTAAAGTGACCTACAATCCGACCCTACCCATGCACCAACATTGATGATCGGAATAGAAAAAAAACCTGACAGAATATATAGTAAAGTCAGCAATCACACTAGCATTCACATGTTATACATTAGTATAATAAGCAATATGAGCACATCAACTACAAATACATTTCAAGTATACAGCGGGAGACTCGGAGGAAACTGGTCATGAACCAGGGGAGGGGCGACCAGAAGAGCGTCTGACTCCCCACTGCTGACATCAACCCTAGGGATCGCGGCCTCATACTATTTCTAGCGCCTCTGATTCCTAAGGCCTAGCACTGGTGCACCTGGAGTGGCAGCTGCGTCAGCAACTGTTTGGTAGTCTCCACCCAAAACAGTGAGAACTGTGTCCGTATTCCCCTTCTAAGTGGAAATGATTCCTTACCTTCTCCCCGTGCTCCGGCCACAGCCTGGTAACGTCTACTGTACCTGGAAACTTAAATTGCACCGGCTCCTTTGGATCCCGTCTATACCCCATCGTACTACGTCTCTTCCAATATCCCTTATGATTGCTTAATAGGATTTTAATTACCTATCGGTAAATTATTTTCTCATAGTCCATAAGGGATATTGGGGGCCCGACTCAGTGCGTTGACTTTTCTGTCGGTTCTCTCTTATATGGTTACCTGTTCAGCTGTTGCTGGTCATTTTGTTATTGGTGTGCTGGTGTGTGAATCTCACCACTCATTGTTATGTTCCTTCTCTCAAGTATGTCCTCTCTCCTTCGGTCACTATTTTACCTGTAACTGCCTGTGGGAGAAGGCAGAGGGGAGGTACCAGCACACCCAGTTGAATAAATGTAAAGTGCACCGGCTCCTTTGGACCTGGTCTATACCCCATTGTACCAATTCCCAAATATCCCTTATGGACTACGAGAAAAGGATTTACTGGTAGGTAATTAAAATCCTATTTTCTGGCCACTCTTCCATAAAGCCCAGCTCTATGGAGTGTACAGCTTATTGTGGTCACATGCGCAGACACACCAGTCTCTGCTGTGGAACTCTGCAGCTCCTTCAGGGTTAACTATGGTCTCTGTACTGCCTCTCTGATTAATGCCCTCCTTGCGCGGTCTGAGTTTTGGTGGCTAGCCCTCTCTTGGCAGGTTTGTTGTGGTACCATGTTCTTTCCATTTGAAGATGATGGATTTGATGGTGCTCTGGGGGATCAGCAAAGATTTGGATATTTTTTTTTTTTTTTTATAACCTAACCCTGACTTGTACTTTTCAACAACTTTGTCACTGACTTGTTTTGGAGAGCTCGTTGGCTTTCATGGTGTGATGCCTCTTGCTTAGTGGTGTTGCTGCGTCTGGGGCCTTTCAGAAAAGATGTGTTTATACTGAGATCATTTGACACTTAGATGGCACACAGGTGGACTTCATTTCACTAATTATGTGACTTCTTATGTAATTGGTTGCACCAGAAGGGACTACATAGCAAAGGGGTGAATACATATGCACATGCCAATTTTCACATTTCTATTTATAAAAAATGTTCTTATTTCACTTCATCAACTTAAACTATTTTGTGCATATCCATCACATACAAATCAGATTAAAAAAAAATAAGATTTTACTCACCGGTAAATCTATTTCTCGTAGTCCGTAGTGGATGCTGGGAACTCCGTAAGGACCATGAGGCATAGACGGGCTCCGCAGGAGACTGGGCACTCTAAAAGAAAGATTAGGTACTATCTGGTGTGCACTGGCTCCTCCCTCTATGCCCCTCCTCCAGACCTCAGTTAGGGAAACTGTGCCCGGAAGAGCTGACACTACAAGGAAAGGATTTGGAATCCAGGGTAAGACTCATACCAGCCACACCAATCACACCGTACAACTCGTGATAACTATACCCAGTTAACAGTATGAATAACAACTGAGCCTCACTGAACAGATGGCTCATAACAATAACCCTTTAGTTAAGCAAAAACTATATACAAGTATTGCAGACAATCTGCACTTGGGACGGGCTCCCAGCATCCACTACGGACTACGAGAAATAGATTTACCGGTGAGTAAAATCTTATTTTCTCTGACGTCCTAGTGGATGCTGGGTACTCCGTAAGGACCATGGAAATTATACCAAAGCTCCCAAACGGGCGGGAGAGTGCGGATGACTCTGCAGCATCGAATGAGCAAACTCAAGGTCCTCCTCAGCCAGGGTATCAAACTTGTAGAATTTTGCAAACGTGTTTGATCCCGACCAGGTAGCAGCTCAGCAAAGTTGTAAAGCAGAGACCCCTCGGGCAGCCGCCCAAGAGGAGCCCACCTTCCTCGTGGAATGGGCTTTGACTGATTTAGGATGCGGCAGTCCCGCCGCAGAATGTGCAAGTTGAATCGTGTAGCAGATCCAGCGAGCAATAGTCTGCTTAGAAGCAGGAGCACCCAACTTGTTGGGTGCATGCAGGATAAACAGCGAGTCAGTCTGACTCTAGCCGTCCTGGAAACAGATTTTCAGTGCCCAGACTACGTCCAGCAACTTGGAAGCCTCCAAGTTTTGAGTAGCAAGTGAAACGCTGATACCACCTTAGGGAGAAATTGGGAACGAGTCCTCAATTCTGCCCTGTCCATATGGAAGATCAGATAGGGGCTTTTACATGACAAAGCCGCCAATTCTAAAACACGCCTAGCCGAAGCCAAGGCCAAAAGCATGACCACTTTCCACGTGAGATATTTCAACTCCACGGTCTGAAGTGGCTCAAACCAATGTGATTTTAGGAAATCCAACACAACGTTGAGATCACAAGGTGCCACTGGAGGCACAAAAGGGGGCTGAATATGCAGAACTCCCTTAACAAACGTCTGAACTTCAGGCAGTGAAGCCAGTTTTTTCTGAAAGAAAATAAGACAGGGCCGAAATCTGGACTTTAATGGAGCCCAATTTTAGGCCCATAGTCACTCCTGACTGTAGGAAGTGTAGAAATCGACCCAGCTGAAATTCTTCTGTTGGGGCCTTCATAGCCTCACACCAAGCAACATATTTTCGCCATATGCGGTGATAATGTTTTGCTGTCACATCCTTCCTAGCTTTTATCAGCGTAGGAATTACTTCAACCGCAATACCCTTCTCCATCAGGATCCGGCGTTCAGCCGCCATGCCGTCAAACGCAGCCGCGGTAAGTCTTGGAACAGACAGGGCCCCTGCTGTAGCAGGTCCTGTCGGAGCGGCAGAGGCCAAGGGTCCTCTGAGATCATTTCTTGTAGTTCCGGGTACAAAGTCCTTCTTGGCCAATCCAGAACGATGAGAATAGTTCTTACTCCTCTCTTTCTTATTATCCTCAGTACCTTTGGTATGAGAGGAAGAGGAGGGAACACACAAACCGACTGGTACACCCACGGTGTCACTAGAGCGTCCACAGCTATCGCCTGAGGGTCCCTTGACCTGGCGCAATATCTTTTTGTTGAGGCGGGACGCCATCATGTCCACCTGTGGCCTTTCCCAACGATTTACAATCAGCTGGAAGACTTCTGGATGAAGTCCCCACTCTCCCGGCTGGAGGTCGTGCCTGCTGAGGAAGTCTGCTTCCCAGTTGTCCACTCCCGGAATGAACACTGCTGACAGTGCTATCACGTGATTTTCCGCCCTTCGGAGAATCCTTGTGGCTACTGCCATCGCCATCCTGCTTCTTGTGCCGCCCTGTCGGTTTACATGGGCGACCGCCGTGATGTTGTCTGACTGAATCAGCACTGGCTGGTTTAGAAGCAGGGGTTTTGCTTGACTTAGGGCATTGTAAATGGCCCTTAGTTCCAGAATATTTAGGTGTAGGGAAGCTTCCTGACTCGACCATTGTCCTTGGAAGTTTCTTCCCTGAGTGACTGCCCCCCAACCTCGGAGGCTTGCATCCGTGGTCACCAGGACCCAGTCCTGTATGCCGAATCTGCGGCCATCGAGTAGATGAGCACTCTGCAGCCACCACAGCAGAGATACCCTGGCCCTCGGGGACAGGATGATCAGCCGATGCATCTGAAGATGCGATCCGGACCACTTGTCTAACAGATCCCACTGAAAGATCCGTGCATGGAATCTGCCGAATGGAATTGCCTCGTAAGAAGCTACCATTTTTCCAAGGACTCGCGTGCAGTGATGCACCGACACCTGTTTTGGTTTTAGGAGGTCTCTGACCAGAGATGACAACTCCTTGGCCTTCTCCTCCGGGAGAAACACCTTCTGTTCTGTGTCCAGAATCATACCCAGGAACAGCAGACGCTTCGTAGGAACCAGCTGCGACTTTGGGATATTCAGAATCCAGCCGTGCTGTTGTAGCACTTCCTGAGATAGTGCTACTCTGACCAACAACTGCTCCCTGGACCTCGCCTTTATAAGGAGATCGTCCAAGTACGGGATAATTATAACTCCCTTCTTTCGAAGGAGTATCATCATTTCGGCCATTACTTTGGTAAATACCCTCGGTGCCGTGGACAAACCAAACGGCAACGTCTGGAATTGGTAATGGCAGTCCTGTACCACAAAACGGACGTACACCTGGTGAGGTGGGTAAATGGGGACATGTAGGTAAGCATCCTTGATGTCCAGTGATACCATGTAATCCCCCTCTTCCAGGCTTGCAACAACCGCCCTGAGCGATTCCATTTTGAACTTCCTTATGTAAGTGTTCAAGGATTTCAAATTTAGAATGGGTCTCACCGAACAGTCTGGTTTCGGTACCACAAACATTGTGGAATAGTAACCCCGTCCCTGTTGAAGGAGGGGAACTTTTATTATCACCTGCTGGAGGTACAGCTTGTGAATTGCCGCCAGTACTACCTCCCTGTCCTGGGGTGTAGTTGGCAAGGCTGATTTGAGGTAACGGCGAGGGGGAGACGTCTCGAATTCCAGCTTGTATCCCTGAGATACCACTTGTAGAACCCAGAGATCCACCTGTGAGCGAACCCACTGGTCGCTGAAGTTCCGGAGACGGGCCCCCACCGCACCTGGCTCCACATGTGGAGCCCCAGCGTCATGCGGTGGACTTAGTGGAAGCAGGGGAGGATTTTTGTTCTTGGGAACTGGCTGTATGGTGCAGCTTTTCCCCTCTACCCCCTGCCTCTGGGCAGAAAGGACGCGCCTCTAACCCGCTTGCCTTTCTGAGGCCGAAAGGACTGTACTTGATAATACGGTGCTTTCTTAGGCTGTGAATGAACCCGAGGTAAAAAAGTCGACTTCCCAGCTGTTGCTGTGGATACAAGGTCCGAAAGACCGTCCCCAAACAATTCCTCACCCTTATAAGGCAAAATTTCCATGTGCCTTTTAGAATCAGCATCACCCGTCCACTGCCGAGTCCATAATACTCTCCTGGCAGAAATGGACATTGCATTAATTCTGTGCATCTCTCATATATAAGACTACGTCTTTAATATGCTCTATGGTTAGCCATATAGTGTCCCTATCAAGGGAATCAATGTTATCAGAAAGGGAATCAGACCACGGCCCTGCAGCACTGCACATCCACGCTGAATAGCAGGTCTCAGTATAGTACCTGAGTGTGTATATACAGACTTCAGGATAGCCTCCTGCTTTCTATCTGCAGGCTCCTTTAAGGCGGCCGTATTCTGAGACGGCAGTGCCACCTTTTTTGATAAGCGTGTGAGCGCTTTGTCCACCTTAGGGGATGTCTCCCAGCGTAACCTATCCGTTGGCGGGAAAGGGTACGCCATTAGTAACCGCTTAGAAATTACTAGTTTCTTATCTGGGGAACCCCACGCTTCTTCACACAATTCGTTTAACTCATCAGATGGGGGAAAAGTCACTGGCTGCTTTTTCTCCCCAAACAGAATACCCTTTTTTGTGGTAACCGGGTTAATGTCAGAAATGTGCTACACATTTTTCATTGCCGTAATCATACATCGGATGGCCCTAGTGGATTGTATATTTGTCTCATCCTCGTTGACACTGGAGTCAGACTCCGTGTCGACATCTGTGTCAGCCATCTGAGGTAGTGGGCGTTTTTGAGCCCCTGACAGCCTCTGAGATGCCTGGGCAGGCGCGGGCTGAGATGCCGGCTGTCCCAAAGCTGCGTCATCGAACCTTTTATGTAAGAAGTTGACACTGTCGGTTAATACCTTCCACATATCCATCCACTCAGGTGTCGGCCCCGCAGGGGGCGACATCACACTTATCGGCACCTGCTCCGCCTCCACGTAAGCTTCCTCATCAAACATGTCGACACAGCCGTACCGACACACCGCACACACACACACACACAGGGAATGCTCCGACTGAGGACAGGACCCCACAAAGTCCTTTGGGGAGACAGAGAGAGAGTATGCCAGCACACACCACAGCGCTATATAATCAGGGATGTACCACTAACACAAAGTGATTTTTCCCTATAGCTGCTTTACATATACAATTTGCGCCTAAATTTAGTGCCCCCTCTCTTTTTTACCCTTTGAGCCTGGAAACTGCAGGGGAGAGCCTGGGGAGCTGTCTTCCAGCGGAGCTGTGAAGAGGAAATGGCGCCAGTGTGCTGAGGGAGATAGCCCCGCCCCCTTCTCAGCAGACTTCTCCCGCTCTTATATTTACATTATGGCGGGGGATTTTTGCACATATATAGTTTTTTAGACTATATTATGTGCTGTTTGCCAATGTAAGGTACTCTAATTGCAGCCCAGGGCGCCCCCCCCAGCGCCCTGCACCCATCAGTGACCGGAGTATGTGGTGTGCATAGGGAGCAATGGCGCACAGCTGCAGTGCTGTGCGCTACCTTAATGAAGACCGGAGTCTTCAGCCGCCGATTTCCAGGATGTTCTTCTTGCTTCTGGCTCTGCAAGGGGGACGGCGGCGCGGCTCCGGGACCGGACGACCGAGGCTGGGCCTGTGTTCGATCCCTCTGGAGCTAATGGTGTCCAGTAGCCTAGAAGCCCAAGCTAGCTGCAAGCAGGTAGGTTCGCTTCTCTCCCCTTAGTCCCTCGTAGCAGTGAGTCTGTTGCCAGCAGATCTCACTGAAAATAAAAAACCTAACAAATACTTTCTTTACTAGAAGCTCAGGAGAGCCCCTAGTGAGCAACCAGCTCGGGCCGGGCACAGATTCTAACTGAGGTCTGGAGGAGGGGCATAGAGGGAGGAGCCAGTGCACACCAGATAGTACCTAATCTTTCTTTTAGAGTGCCCAGTCTCCTGCGGAGCCCGTCTATTCCCCATGGTCCTTACGGAGTACCCAGCATTCACTAGGACGTCAGAGAAAATAAGAATTTACTTACCGATAATTCTATTTCTCGTAGTCCGTAGTGGATGCTGGGGACTCCGTAAGGACCATGGGGAATAGCGGCTCCGCAGGAGACTGGGCACAAAAGTAAAGCTTTAGAACTACCTGGTGTGCACTGGCTCCTCCCCCTATGACCCTCCTCCAAGCCTCAGTTAGGATACTTTGCCCGGACGAGCGTACACAATAAGGAAGGATTTTGAATCCCGGGTAAGACTCATACCAGCCACACCAATCACACCATATAACTTGTGATCTAAACCCAGTTAACAGCATGATAACAGAGGAGCCTCTAGAAAAGATGGCTCACTACAGCAATAACCCGATTTTTTTTTGGTAACAATAACTATGTACCAGTATTGCAGACAATCCGCACTTGGGATGGGCGCCCAGCATCCACTACGGACTACGAGAAATAGAATTATCGGTAAGTAAATTCTTATTTTCTCTGACGTCCTAGTGGATGCTGGGGACTCCGTAAGGACCATGGGGATTATACCAAAGCTCCCAAACGGGCGGGAGAGTGCGGATGACTCTGCAGCACCAAATGAGAGAACTCCAGGTCCTCCTCAGCCAGGGTATCAAATTTGATGAATTTTACAAACGTATTTGCTCCTGACCAAGTAGCTGCTCGGCAAAGTTGTAAAGCCGAGACCCCTCGGGCAGCCGCCCAAGATGAGCCCACCTTCCTTGTGGAATGGGCTTTTACAGATTTTGGCTGTGGCAGGCCTGCCACAGAATGTGCAAGCTGAATTGTACTACAAATCCAACGAGCAATAGTCTGCTTAGAAGCAGGAGCACCCAGCTTGTTGGGTGCATACAGAATAAACAACGAGTCAGATTTTCTGACTCCAGCCGTCCTGGAAACCTATATTTCCAGGGCCCTAACAACGTCTAGCAACTTGGAGTCCTCCAAGTCCCTAGTAGCCGCAGGCACCACAATAGGTTGATTCAGGTGAAACGCTGAAAACCACCTTAGGGAGAAACTGAGGACAAGTCCTCAATTCCGCCCAGTCCGAATGGAAAATCAGATGAGGGCTTTTACAGGATAAAGCCGCCAATTCTGACACGCACCTGGCCCAGGCCAGGGCCAACAGCATGACCACTTTCCATGTGAGATATTTTAACTCCACATATTTAAGTGGTTCAAACCAATGTGACTTTTGGAACCCAAAAACTACATTTAGATCCCAAGGTGCCACTGGAGGCACAAAAGGAGGCTGTATATACAGTACCCCTTTCACAAACGTCTGAACTTCAGGGACTGAAGCTAGTTCTTTTTGGAAGAAAATTGACAGGGCCGAAATTTGAACCTTAATGGACCCCCATTTCAGGCCCATAGACACTCCTGTTTGCAGGAAATGTAGGAATCGACCTAGTTGAAAATTCCTCCGTCGGGGCCTTACTGGCCTCGCACCACGCAACATATTTTCGCCAAATGCGGTGATAATGTTTTGCGGTTATATCTTTCCTGGCTTTGATCAGGATAGGAATGACTTCATCCGGAATGCCTTTCTCCTTCAGGATCCGGCGTTCAACCGCCATGCCGTCAAACGCAGTCGCGGTAAGTCTTGGAACAGACAGGGTCCTTGCTGGAGCAGGTCCCTTCTTAGAGGTAGAGGCCACGGATCCTCCGTGAGCATCTCTTGAAGTTCCGGTTACCAAGTCCTTCTTGGCCAATCCGGAGCCCGAATATAGTGCTTACTCCTCTCCATCTTATAATTCTCAGTACCTTGGGTATGAGAGGCAGAGGAGGGAACACATACACTGACTGGTACACCCACTGTGTTACCAGAGCGTCTACAGCTATTGCCGGAGGGTCCCTTGACCAGGCGCAATACTTGTCGAGTTTTATAAACATGTGGAAGACTTCTGGGTGAAGTCCCCACTTGCTGACAGTGCAATCACATGATTTTCCGCCCAGCGAAGAATCCTTGCAGCTTCTGCCATTGCCCTCCTGCTTCTTGTGTCACCCTGTCTGTTTACGTGGGTGACTGCCGTGATGTTGTCCGAATGGATCAACTCCGGGTGACCTTGAAGCAAAGGTCTTGCTGAGCTTAGAGCATTGTAAATGGCCCTTAGCTTCAGGATATTTATGTGAAGTGATGTCTCCAGGCTTGACCATAAAGCTCTGGAAATTCCTTCCCTGTGTGACTGCTCCCCAGCCTCGCAGGCTGGCATCCGTGGTCACCAGGACCCAGTCCTGAATGTCGAATCTGCGGCCCTCTAGAAGATGAGCACTCTGCAACCACCACAGGAGAGACACCCTTGTGCTTGGTGACAGGGTTATCCGCTGATGCATCTGAAGATGCGACCCGGACCATTTGTCCAGCAGGTCCCACTGAAAAGTTCTTGCGTGGAATCTGCCGAATGGGATTGCTTCGTAGGAAGCCACCATTTTTCCCAGAACCCTTTCATTGATGTACTGAGACTTGGCTCGGTTATAGGAGGTTCCCGACTAGCTCGGATAACTCCCTGACTTTCTCCTCCGGGAGAAACACCTTTTTCTGGACTGTGTCCAGGATCATCCCTAGGAACAGACGACGAGTCGTCGGAATCAGCTGCGATTTTGGAATATTGAGAATCACTACCTGAGATAGTGCTACACCGACCTCCAACTGTTCCCTGGATCTTACCCTTATCAGGGAATCGTCCAAGTAAGGGATAACTAAAATTCCCTTCCTTCGAAGGAGTATCATCATTTCGGCCATTACCTTGGTAAAGACCCGGGGTGCCGTGGACCATCCATACGGCAGCGTCTGAAACTGATAGTGACAGTTCTGTACCATAAACCTAAGGTACCCTTGGTGAGAAGGGTATATTGGGACATGAAGGTAAGCATCCTTGATGTCCCGAGACATCATGTAGTCCCCTTCTTCCAGGTTCGCAATCACTGCTCTGAGTGACTCAATCTTGAATTTGAACCTCCGTATGTAAGTGTTCAAGATTTTAGATTTAGAATCGGTCTCACCGAGCCGTCCGGCTTCGGTACCACAACAGTGTGGAATAATACCCCGTTCCCTGTTGCAGGAGGGGTACCTTGATTATCACCTGCTGGGAATACAGCTTGTGAATGGCTTCCAAAACTGTCTCCCTGTCAGAAGGAGACATCGGTAAAGCCGACTTTAGGAAACGGCGAGGGGGAGACGTCTCAAATTCCAATTTGTACCCCTGAGATATCACCTGAAGGATCCAGGGGTCTACTTGCGAGTGAGCCCACTGCGCGCTGAAATTCATTGAGACGGGCCCCCACCGTGCCCGATTCTGCTTGTAAAGCCCCAGCGTCATACTGAGGGCTTGGCAGAGGCGGGAGAGGGCTTCTGTTCCTGGGAACTGGCTGATTTCTGCAGCCTTTTTCCTCTCCTCTCCCTCTGTCACGGGGCAGAAATGAGGAACCTTTTGCCCGCTTGCCCACGAAAAGACTGCGCCTGATAATACGGCGTCTTCTTATGTTGAGAGGCGACCTGGGGTACAAACGTGGATTTCCCAGCTGTTGCCGTGGCCACCAGGTCTGAAAGACCTACCCCAAATAACTCTTCCCTTTTATAAGGCAATACTTCCAAATGCCGTTTGGAATCCGCATCACCTGACCACTGTCGTGTCCATAACCCTCTACTGGTAGAAATGGACAACGCACTTAGACTTGATGCCAGTCGGCAAATATTCCGCTGTGCATCACGCATATATAGAAATGCATCTTTTAAATGCTCTATAGGCAATAATATACTGTCCCTATCTAGGGTATCAATATTTTCAGTCAGGGAATCTGACCACGCCAACCCAGCACTGCACATCCAGGCTGAGGCGATCGCTGGTCGCAGTATAACACCAGTATGTGTGTAAATACATTTTAGGATACCCTCCTGCTTTCTATCAGCAGGATCCTTAAGGGCGGCCATCTCAGGAGAGGGTAGAGCCCTTGTGCTTACAAGCGTGTGAGCGCTTTATCCACCCTAGGGGGTGTTTCCCAACGCACCCTAACCTCTGGCGGGAAAGGATATAATGCCAATAACATTTTAGAAATTATCAGTTGTTATCGGGGGAAACCCACGCATCATCACACACCTCATTTAATTTCTCAGATTCAGGAAAACTACAGGTAGTTTTTCCTCACCGAACATAATACCCCTTTTTGGTGGTACTCGTATTATCAGAAATGTGTAAAACATTTTTCATTGCCTCAATCATGTAACGTGTGGCCCTACTGGAAGTCACATTTGTCTCTTCACCGTCGACACTGGAGTCAGTATCCGTGTCGGCGTCTATATCTGCCATCTGAGGTAACGGGCGCTTTAGAGCCCCTGACGGCCTATGAGACGTCTGGACAGGCACAAGCTGAGTAGCCGGCTGTCTCATGTCAACCACTGTCTTTTATACAGAGCTGACACTGTCACGTAATTCCTTCCAACAGTTCCTCCACTCAGGTGTCGACCCCCTAGGGGGTGACATCACTATTACAGGCAATCTGCTCCGTCTCCACATCATTTTTCTCCTCATACATGTCGACACAAACGTACCGACACAGCACACACAGGGAATGCTCTGATAGAGGACAGGACCCCACTAGCCCTTTGGGGAGACAGAGGGAGAGTTTGCCAGCACACACCAGAGCGCTATATATATACACAGGGATAACCTTATATAAGTGTTTTTCCCCTTATAGCTGCTGTATTTTTAATACTGCGCGTAATTAGTGCCCCCCTCTCTTTTTTAACCCTTTCTGTAGTGTAGTGACTGCAGGGAGAGCCAGGGAGCTTCCCTCCAACGGAGCTGTGAGGGAAAATGGCGCCAGTGTGCTGAGGAGATAGGCTCCGCCCCCTTATCGGCGGCCTTATCTCCCGTTTTTCTGTGTATTCTGGCAGGGGTTAAATTCATCCATATAGCCCAGGAGCTATATGTGATGCATTTTTTGCCATCCAAGGTGTTTTTATTGCGTCTCAGGGCGCCCCCCCCCCCAGCGCCCTGCACCCTCAGTGACCGGAGTGTGAAGTGTGCTGAGAGCAATGGCGCACAGCTGCAGTTGTTGAAGACAGGACGTCTTCTGCCGCCGATTTTCTGTCTTCTGGCTCTGTAAGGGGGCCGGCGGCGCGGCTCTGGGACCTATCCATGGCTGGGCCTGTGATCGGTCCCTCTGGAGCTAATGTCCAGTAGCCTAAGAAGCCCAATCCACTCTGCACGCAGGTGAGTTCGCTTCTTCTCCCCTTAGTCCCTCGATGCAGTGAGCCTGTTGCCAGCAGGTCTCACTGAACATAAAAAACCTAAAACTAAACTTTTCACTAAGCAGCTCAGGAGAGCCACCTAGTGTGCACCCTTCTCGTTCGGGCACAAAAATCTAACTGAGGCTTGGAGGAGGGTCATAGGGGGAGGAGCCAGTGCACACCAGGTAGTTCTAAAGCTTTACTTTTGTGCCCAGTCTCCTGCGGAGCCGCTATTCCCCATGGTCCTTACGGAGTCCCCAGCATCCACTAGGACGTCAGAGAAATATAATTACAGGTTGTAATGTAACGAAATAGGTAAAAAGCCAAGGGGGGTGGGGTTGGGGGGGGGTGTCCTGAATACTTTAGCAAGGCACTGTATGTGCAATGTTTTACTGTACAGTGAACATTACAGGATTGTCAGCCAGTCAAGGTTCACCACACTGCTGCATCAACCTAATGCTGTAGTGTTCAGCAGCAGTGCACTGGTCAATCTGGTGAGCTGTGTACTGCCTGTCGTGAAGCATTGTGCACTTCCATTATCTGAGGAAGCCGACAGACCTGCAAAATGCACTATACTGATGGAAACACCTATTTTATTATATCACTAAAACATTGACTGGAAATAAATCCTTAGCTGGAGCAGTCTCTTTCACTTTGAAAACAAAGGCCTAGCAATCAAGGACAATCATACTAATATCTATGGGAATATTTGAATATGTATGATAAATATATTTTTTTCTAATATACCAGTGAACCTGTGCCCAAAGAGATAACCCCTCATCTTCTATATACCAGAAAGGGGATCCTGGTTTCTCCTACATCTAAGTGGTATCAATATTTAACTAGGAAGCCTCTATCCAAGGGAGTGGAGCAATACTTGTACATCACTGTAAATGCATAAAAGCACACAGTAAAATGTACCATTAGGCATCAGCAAAAAAGCTGAATCTAGAGGTAAGTCACTGTGCATAAGAGACACAACTTAAAAGCACAAATTTACAGTCATGAACTTTCTTTATATTATGTTTCTTTAGCCTGGACAGACACTTCACCTACTGATGTTCATTCTATTCAGTGTTAATGTTTGAAGCATTATTGATTTTTGTTTATTACGGTTTATCCACCTGCATAACTGTACATCAGATGTATGTACTTCCTTGTACCTTTCCCTTTTTCTATTTCCGTTTCTCCATCCCTATCCCATAACTTAATTTCAATAAAAATCATAAAAATACACAAAACCTGGACTGCCTAAATCTATGAAAAGCTAGCAAAAAGAAATATAACCTGATTGCTTACAGAGTACTGTATGTAACTGTGACAGCATTAGACCTATAATTAGTAATGATTTCAGTAAGACAACAGGGAAAGATGCATAGGCTGGTGTTTGGCTTTCATTGGTGTTTATTCAGGTGTGAAGGAGATATTGCCAGACATGCCAGAGACATTTCACATTGAAGGGCCTGAAGCTAAATATTTTCCTGCATCAATCCACATATCCTTTGGGCACAATGCATGGGCAAAAATTAAAAAATAAAAATATGCCAATATAAATCTGTGCAAAAAAACATTTTTCTTGAATACCATACTTGGGACTTCATATTTTCCAAGATACAGCAGTTAGTTCCTATTCCACGCACACGGAGTTAATACTATGTGGAGAAAAATCTGTCTTGACGATTATAACATCGTGCTAATTATGAACTCACCATACCACTGTGATAAATGGTGTGGAGAGCACCATTTTTAAAAGCATTGCAGGCCCTTTGGGTATAGAGGATTTAAGTCCATTTGTCTTAAAATCCATTTATAGCACTCAGACTACTTAACTGCTGATAAAGGACAATGGAAGGTAGTTTCTCCCCAGCCACAGAAGGCGAGAAACAGGAGACATAGGATAGGAAAAAACAATCCTTTTAGAGTTATTGTAGGCCTGCAGGAAACATCCTTCTTGAAGAATCCATTGTAACACTTCAGTATGGTGCATTTCTCCCAATATGATGACCTGTAGAAAAGTGGCCTACTAGCACTACCGCTTCTTTTGCTCAAAACAAACCAAAAACCTAAACAGAAGAGGTAAGTGTATCCATCGTCCTCATCTTTGCTGATGGTAGAGGCCTTCACGCAGTGCTGAGTAGATCTTGTAAAGCCTTCTGCTGAACTGCAGTCAGCTGCGAGACACATTCTGAGAACAGTCCTCCAGATGCCTATAACAGGTAAGATTACATGCTGTAATATATATATATATATATATATATATATATATATATATATATATAAAATAAGAATTTACTTACCGATAATTCTATTTCTCGTAGTCCGTAATGGATGCTGGGGACTCCGTAAGGACCATGGGGAATAGCGGCTCCGCAGGAGACTGGGCACAAGTAAAGCTTTAGAACTACCTGGTGTGCACTGGCTCCTCCCCCTATGACCCTCCTCCAAGCCTCAGTTAGGATACTGTGCCCGGACGAGCGTACACAATAAGGAAGGATTTTGAATCCCGGGTAAGACTCATACCAGCCACACCAATCACACCGTACATCTCGTGATCTAAACCCAGTTAACAGCATGATAACAGAGGAGCCTATAGAAAAGATGGCTCACTAGAGCAATAACCCGATTTTTTGGTAACAATAACTATGTACCAGTATTGCAGACAATCCGCACTTGGGATGGGCGCCCAGCATCCACTAAGGACTACGAGAAATAGAATTATCGGTAAGTAAATTCTTATTTTCTCTAACGTCCTAAGTGGATGCTGGGGACTCCGTAAGGACCATGGGGATTATACCAAAGCTCCCAAACGGGCGGGAGAGTGCGGATGACTCTGCAGCACCAAATGAGAGAACTCCAGGTCCTCCTCAGCCAGGGTATCAATTTTGTAGAATTTTACAAACGTATTTGCTCCTGACCAAGTAGCTGCTCGGCAAAGTTGTAAAGCCGAGACCCCTCGGGCAGCCGCCCAAGATGAGCCCATCTTCCTTGTGGAGTGGGCATTTACAGATTTTTGGCTGTGGCAGGCCTGCCACAGAATGTGCAAGCTGAATTGTACTACAAATCCAACGAGCAATAGTCTGCTTAGAAGCAGGAGCACCCAGCTTGTTGGGTGCATACAGGATAAACAGCGAGTCAGATTTTCTGACTCCAGCCGTCCTGGAAACATATTTTCAGGGCCCTGACAACGTCTAGCAACTTGGAGTCCTCCAAGTCCCTAGTAGCCGCAGGCACCACAATAGGTTGGTTCAGGTGAAACGCTGAAAACCACCTTAGGGAGAAACTGAGGACGAGTCCTCAATTCCGCCCTGTCCGAATAGAAAATCAGATAAGGCTTTTACAGGATAAAGCCGCCAATTCTGACACGCGCCTGGCCCAGGCCAGGGCCAACAGCATGACCACTTTCCATGTGAGATATTTTAACTCCACAGATTTAAGTGGTTCAAACCAATGTGACTTTTTGGAACCCAAAAACTACATTGAGATCCCAAGGTGCCACTGGAGGCACAAAAGGAGGCTGTATATGCAGTACCCCTTTTACAACGTCTGAACTTCAGGGACTGAAGCTAGTTCTTTTTGGAAGAAAATGGACAGGGCCGAAATTTGAACCTTAATGGACCCCAATTTCAGGCCCATAGACACTCCTGTTTGCAGGAAATGTAGGAATTGACCCAGTTGAATTTCCTCCGTCGGGCCTTACTGGCCTCGCACCACGCAACATATTTTCGCCAAATGCGGTGATAATGTTTTGCGGTTACATCCTTCCTGGCTTTGATCAGGATAGGGATGACTTCATCCGGAATGCCTTTTTTCCTTCAGGATCCGGCGTTCAACCGCCATGCCGTCAAACGCAGTCGCGGTAAGTCTTGGAACAGACAGGGTCCTTGCTGGAGCAGGTCCCTTCTTAGAGGTAGAGGCCACGGATCCTCCGTGAGCATCTCTTGAAGTTCCGGTTACCAAGTCCTTCTTGGCCAATCCGGAGCCACGAATATAGTGCTTACTCCTCTCCATCTTATCAATCTCAGTACCTTGGGTATGAGAGGCAGATGAGGGAACACATACACTGACTGGTACACCCACGGTGTTACCAGAGCGTCTACAGCTATTGCCTGAGGGTCCCTTGACCTGGCGCAATACCTGTCGAGTTTTTCCCAACGGTTTATAATCATGTGGAAGACTTCTGGGTGAAGTCCCCACTCTCCCAGGTGGAGGTCGTGTCTGCTGAGGAAGTCGGCTTCCCAGTTGTCCACTCCCGGAATTGCTGACAGTGCTATCACATGATTTTCCGCCCAGCGAAGAATCCTTGCAGCTTCTGCCATTGCCCTCCTGCTTCTTGTGCCACCCTGTCTGTTTACGTGGGTGACTGCCGTGATGTTGTCCGACTGGATCAACACCGGCTGACCTTGAAGCAGAGGTCTTGCTAAGCTTAGAGCATTGTAAATGGCCCTTAGCTTCAGGATATTTATGTGAAGTGATGTCTCCAGGCTTGACCATAAGCCCTGGAAATTCCTTCCCTGTGTGACTGCTCCCCAGCCTCGCAGGCTGGCATCCGTGGTCACCAGGACCCAGTCCTGAATGCCGAATCTGCGGCCCTCTAGAAGATGAGCACTCTGCAACCACCACAGGAGGGACACCCTTGTTCTTGGTGACAGGGTTATCCGCTGATGCATCTGAAGATGCGACCCGGACCATTGTACAGCAGGTCCCACTGGAAAGTTCTTGCGTGGAATCTGCCGAATGGGATTGCTTCGTAGGAAGCCACCATTTTACCCAGAACCCTTGTGCATTGATGCACTGAGACTTGGCTCGGTTTTAGGAGGTTCCTGACTAGCTCGGATAACTCCCTGGCTTTCTCCTCCGGGAGAAACACCTTTTTCTGGACTGTGTCCAGGATCATCCCTAGGAACAGAAGACGAGTCGTCGGAACCAGCTGCGATTTTGGAATATTGAGAATCCAATCGTGCTGCTGCAACACTACCTGAGATAGTGCTACACCGACCTCCAACTGTTCCCTGGATCTTACCCTTATCAGGGAATCGTCCAAGTAAGGGATAACTAAAATTCCCTTCCTTCGAAGGAATATCATTTCGGCCATTACCTTGGTAAAGACCCGGGGTGCCGTGGACCATCCATACGGCAGCGTCTGAACTGATAGTGACAGTTCTGTACCATAAACCTGAGGTACCCTTGGTGAGAAGGGTAAATTTGGACATGAAGGTAAGCATCCTTGATGTCCCGAGACATCATGTAGTCCCCTTCTTCCAGGTTCGCAATCACTGCTCTGAGTGACTCAATCTTGAATTTGAACCTCTGTATGTAAGTGTTCAAAGATTTTAGATTTAGAATCGGTCTCACCGAGCCGTCCGGCTTCGGTACCACAACAGTGTGGAATAATACCCCGTTCCCTGTTGCAGGAGGGGTACCTTGATTATCACCTGCTGGGAATACAGCTTGTGAATGGCTTCCAAAACTGTCTCCCTGTCAGAAGGAGACATCGGTAAAGCCTACTTTAGGAAACGGCGAGGGGGAGACGTCTCGAATTCCAATTTGTACCCCTGAGATATCACCTGAAGGATCCAGGGGTCTACTTGCGAGTGAGCCCACTGCGCGCTGAAATTCATTGAGATGGGCCCCCCACCGTGCCTGATTCTGCTTGTAAAGCCCCAGCGTCATACTGAGGGCTTGGCAGAGGCGGGAGAGGGTTTCTGTTCCTGGGAACTGGCTGATTTCTGCAGCCTTTTTCCTCTCCCTCTGTCACGGGGCAGAAATGAGGAACCTTTTGCCCGCTTGTCCACGAAAAGACTGCGCCTGATAATACGGCGTCTTCTCATGTTGAGAGGCGACCTGGGGTACAAACGTGGATTTCCCAGCTGTTGCCGTGGCCACCAGGTCTGAAAGACCGACCCCAAAAATAACTCCTCCCCTTAATAAGGCAATACTTCCAAATGCCGTTTGAAATCCGCATCACCTGACCACTGTCGTGTCCATAACCCTCTACTGGTAGAAATGGACAACGCACTTAGACTTGATGCCAGTCGGCAAATATTCCGCTGTGCATCACGCATATATAGAAATGCATCTTTTAAATGCTCTATAGGCAAAAATATACTGTCCCTATCTAGGGTATCAATATTTTCAGTCAGGGAATCCGACCACGCCAACCCAGCACTGCACATCCAGTCTGAGGCGATTGCTGGTCGCAGTATAACACCAGTATGTGTGTAAATACATTTTAGGACACCCTCCTGCTTTCTATCAGCAGGATCCTTAAGGGTGGCCATCTCAGGAGAGGGTAGAGCCCTTACAAGCGTGTGAGCGCTTTATCCACCCTAGGGGGTGTTTCCCAACGCACCCTAACCTCTGGCGGGAAAGGATATAATGCCAATAACATTTTAGAAATTATTAGTTGTTATCGGGGGAAACCCACGCATCATCACACACCTCATTTAATTTCTCAGATTCAGGAAAACTACAGGTAGTTTTTCCTCACCGAACATAATACCCCTTTTTGGTGGTACTCGTATTATCAGAAATGTGTAAAACATTTTTCATTGCCTCAATCATGTAACGTGTGGCCCTACTGGAAGTCACATTTGTCTCTTCACAGTCGACACTGGAGTCAGTATCCGTGTCGGCGTCTATATCTGCCATCTGAGGTAACGGGCGCTTTAGAGCCCCTGACGGCCTATGAGACGTCTGGACAGGCACAAGCTGAGTAGCCGGCTGTCTCATGTCAACCACTGTCTTTTATACAGAGCTGACACTGTCACGTAATTCCTTCCAACAGTTCCTCCACTCAGGTGTCGACCCCCTAGGGGGTGACATCACTATTACAAGCAATCTGCTCCATCTCCACATCATTTTTCTCCTCATACATATCGACACAAACGTACCGACATACAGCACACACACAGGGAATGCTCTGATAGAGGACAGGACCCCACTAGCCCTTTGGGGAGACAGAGGGAGAGTTTGCCAGCACACACCAGAGCGCTATATATATATATATATATATATATATACACACAGGGATAACCTTATATAAGTGTTTTTCCCCTTATAGCTGCTGTATCTTTAATACTGCGCGTAATTAGTGCCCCCCTTCTCTTTTTTAACCCTTTCTGTAGTGTAGTGACTGCAGGGGAGAGCCAGGGAGCTTCCCTCCAACGGAGCTGTGAGGGAAAATGGCGCCAGTGTGCTGAGGAGATAGGCTCTGCCCATTTATCGGCGGCCTTATCTCCCGCTTTTCTATGTATTCTGGCAGGGGTTAAATGCATCCATATAGCCCAGGAGCTATATGTGATGCATTTTTTGCCATCCAAGGTGTTTTTATTGCGTCTCAGGGCGCCCCCCCCCCAGCGCCCTGCACCCTCAGTGACCGGAGTGTGAAGTGTGCTGAGAGCAATGGCGCACAGCTGCAGTGCTGTGCGCTACCTTGTTGAAGACAGGACGTCTTCTGCCGCCGATTTTCCGGACCTCTTCTGTCTTCTGGCTCTGTAAGGGGGCCGGCGGCGCGGCTCTGGGACCCATCCATGGCTGGGCCTGTGATCGTCCCTCTGGAGCTAATGTCCAGTAGCCTAAGAAGCCCAATCCACTCTGCACGCAGGTGAGTTCGCTTCTTCTCCCCTTAGTCCCTCGATGCAGTGAGCCTGTTGCCAGCAGGTCTCACTGAAA
Source organism: Pseudophryne corroboree (assembly GCF_028390025.1). Lineage (NCBI taxonomy): Eukaryota > Metazoa > Chordata > Amphibia > Anura > Myobatrachidae > Pseudophryne > Pseudophryne corroboree. The sequence continues at coordinate 346,090,542 of NC_086445.1, read as the reverse complement.
ATAAAAAACCTAAAACTAAACTTTTCACTAAGCAGCTCAGGAGAGCCACCTAGTGTGCACCCTTCTCGTTCGGGCACAAAAATCTAACTGAGGCTTGGAGGAGGGTCATAGGGGGAGGAGCCAGTGCACACCAGGTAGTTCTAAAGCTTTACTTTTGTGCCCAGTCTCCTGCGGAGCCGCTATTCCCCATGGTCCTTACGGAGTCCCCAGCATCCACTTAGGACGTTAGAGAAATATATATATATATACACACATACATATACACACACACACACACACACACACACACAGGGGTGGGGCATATTTACATATACCAACACCAAACATAAGACTGCATAGTAATATCCCTTAATGATGCCTCATTCTTGAAGAAATTATCCATAGCTGTATGTCAAGAAAAGTAATGATAAACACTGTTCCAACATTACCATAAAGCAGTGTAACTATAATTAAACTAAGATTGTATGTTCAAATCTAAAAGGGAAATAAGTAGAACATAATAGTTTAACTTTCAGCTAAAGTACTTTTAAGAACAATTTTATTCTTGTGTGTTCATAACAGGATTACTGAACTATAGGAAAAGATTACAGTTAAGTAAAATATCTCAGACAATAACTACTACATAGGGAATAGGATTTTCGCATCACAAAACCACGAAGCTAATAAAGGTCTCTTGTGCTTTTTAGTAAAAGCTTTAGCTCAGGGGTTTCTGAACCCTAATGCACAAATACCACCCAACAGGTCATGTTTTGAGGATTTCTTTAATCATGCACAGCAGAGTTAATCTATTTTGGTGGGACAGCAATTATCCCAACTGTTTCCAGACAAACCCACAAAACATGACCTGTGCGTGGTACCGGAGAACAATGGAGAATCCCTGCTCTAAGCTAGCCATCATAAAGCTATTAAAACATCAATAAAGATCCCACCTTTCACAAATAAATACTTGTCATTTTACTAGATCAATTTACCTGAACTTGTCGAACTACATTAGCAAGTCGCTTGCCGCAAACATCTTCATTTTTAATTGATTCATGGACACCGCCATCTGCTATAATACTAAATATTTTGGGTAAATTTGAATTGTTGAGTCCTAGTACAATAGGGTTGTTACTGTGAAAAGGAGAGAAAAAAAAAATTAGAACTAAAAAATAAAATTAACCGTGCTTTATTAGTAGTTGTAGACATGTTCCTATATCTTCCAAACTTTGCACAAAGTACAATAAATCAAAAGTACTTTAAAAAAGGATTTAAAACGTTAAAAGCAAAATACTGTGGTCTAGCATTATTAACGGACAGTTATTAGTATGCAGTATGGATTCATTCTATTTACAGAATTATCAGAGTTGAACAACTTCATTGCTATGGGGCAGGACTACACAGAATATGACAAATCGATTTATACCTTTCTATGAGGTCACACAGGAAGTTAAAAGTATGGACTGCTTCTTCTTTATCCTCATGCAATGGCAGCCATGAAAGCCAATGAGGAAGGACCTCCTCCACATTGACACAGTCAGGTCTGAACTTCATGATTTTTCCTACAGCTGAGATGCAATTCTCTGTTGCATTGACATTCTCTTTGGTTTTGGAGTCAGGGGCCTGGATTACACCAACAAGAAGTGGAAGCGCTTCTAGAAACATTTAAAAAAAGTGCTGAAAATGCTTGTCTCTAGAAAAGTTTACAGCACACCTATACAGAAACCGCATACCTGTGCAGAAAGGATGATAATTATCACCACCAAACTGTGCCATTACACCAATGCCATAAGCAGCCGCCTGTCGAACCTCTGGACTGTTATCACAGATAGATTGTAGCAGAGGTCTCAGGAAGTACTCCACATATTTGAATGAAGTTGGACTGCAGTGCTCAATAATGTCATCAAAGATACAGAGCCCCCATTGTCTGTCTGGCCAGGGCCGGTGAGGACACTGGAAGGGATTAGAGAATATCAAAACACGTAACAGGACCTTCAAGAAATGTTTAATACCATGAAGTTTTGCAATGTCAGACAAAACAGACAAAAACTTGGGCTGCATTCTTTAATGTCTGGTGACAGGGCAGCAAAGCTCCCTGTAAGTTCTCATATGAACTCTGAATCATATATAAATTAGCTGATTAGCTAGTAATGGTACAAAGTGTAACTAACATACAGCTATGAATATTCACAAGGGACAAGGAAGCAGAGCGCAAGGACACTCCGGCCGGCTCCACAGCCAAGTGCAGATACCACCTACTCTGAACTATGTGGCACTACCAGTTGCACACCGCTGGATATATCCCTGCAACAAATGCAGGAATAAAATCCTACACATCTTAAGCAGCAACTGACTTTTTAAACACATTTGACTGAAAAGTAACAAGATATATATATATATATATATATATAAAAAAAACAACTTACAATCAAATTAACAATTAATGACAGTAACTGCTCAAACCACGGCAAAACCTTCTCTCTGTAGCTGCTGAATATAGAGTGCAAAATGTCTGCTACTTTAGTCAGAATGTAAACATCATTGTCATCCTGTGAAGAAAAATAAATAGATGTTAGGAGTGTGCAAAGTAGTACTGCTACAAAACCTAAAAAATGCAACACTTATACTGCAAGCTGAAGATATCCCACACTAAGTAAATCCGTTACAGGTTGAGTCTTTGATATCCTGACTGTAAAAATAAGAATTTACTCACCGGTAATTCTATTTCTCGTAGTCCGTAGTGGATGCTGGGGACTCCGTCAGGACCATGGGGAATAGCGGCTCCGCAGGAGACAGGGCACAAAATTTAAAAGTTTGACCACTAGGTGGTGTGTACTGGCTCCTCCCCCTATGACCCTCATCCAAGCCTCAGTTAGGATACTCCCCCTATGACCCTCCTCCAAGCCTCAGTTAGGATACTGTGCCCGAGCGTACACAATAAGGAAGGATTTTGAATCCCGGGTAAGACTCATACCAGCCACACCGATCACACCGTACAACTTGTGATCTGAACCCAGTTAACAGTATGATAACGTAGGAGCCTCTGAAAAGATGGCTCACAACAATAAACAACCCGATTTTTTTGTAACAATAACTATGTACAAGTATTGCAGACAATCCGCACTTGGGATGGGCGCCCAGCATCCACTACGGACTACGAGAAATAGAATTACCGGTGAGTAAATTCTTATTTTCTCTGACGTCCTAGTGGATGCTGGGGACTCCGTCAGGACCATGGGGATTATACCAAAGCTCCCAAACGGGCGGGAGAGTGCGGATGACTCTGCAGCACCGAATGAGAGAACTCCAGGTCCTCCTTAGCCAGGGTATCAAATTTGTAGAATTTTACAAACGTGTTCTCCCGACCACGTAGCTGCTCGGCAGAGTTGTAATGCCGAGACCCCTCGGGCAGCCGCCCAAGATGAGCCCACCTTCCTTGTGGAGTGGGCATTGACAGATTTAGGCTGTGGCAGGCCTGCCACAGAATGTGCCAGTTGAATTGTGCTACAAATCCAACGAGCAATCGTCTGCTTAGAAGCAGGAGCACCCAGCTTGTTGGGTGCATACAGTATAAACAGCGAGTCAGATTTTCTGACTCCAGCCGTCCTTGAAATATATATTTTCAATGCTCTGACAACGTCCAGCAACTTGGAATCCTCCAAATCGCTAGTAGCCGCAGGCACCACAATAGGCTGGTTCAGGTGAAACGCTGATACCACCTTAGGCAGAAAATGAGGACGCGTCCTCAATTCTGCCCTGTCCGAATGGAAAATCAGATATGGGCTTTTATACGATAAAGCCGCCAATTCTGACACTCTCCTGGCTGAAGCCAGGGCCAGTAGCATGGTTACTTTCCATGTAAGATATTTCAAATCTACCGATTTGAGTGGCTCAAACCAATGGGATTTGAGAAAATCCAAAACTACATTGAGATCCCACGGTGCCACTGGGGGCACAACCGGGGGCTGTATATGTAGTACTCCTTTTACAAAAGTCTGGACTTCAGGAACTGAAGCCAATTCTTTCTGGAAGAAAATCGACAGGGCCGAAATTTGAACCTTAATGGACCCTAATTTGAGGCCCATAGATAATCCCGTTTGCAGGAAATGTAGGAATCGACCCAGTTGAAATTCCTCTGTCGGGGCCTTCCTGGCCTCACACCATGCAACATATTTTCTCCAAATGCGGTGATAATGTTGTGCAGTCACCTCCTTCCTGGCTTTGACCAGGGTAGGGATGACCTCTTCCGGAATGCCTTTTTCCCTTAGGATCCGGCGTTCAACCGCCATGCCGTCAAACGCAGCCGCGGTAAGTCTTGGAATAGACACGGTCTCTGCTGAAGCAGATCCCTTCTTAGAGGTAGACGCCACGGATCTTCCGTGAGCATCTCCTGAAGTTCCGGGTACCAAGTCCTTCTTGGCCAGTCCGGAGCCACTAGTATCGTTCTTACTCCCCTTTGCCGTATAATTCTCAGTACCTTGGGTATGAGAGGCAGAGGAGGGAACACATACACTGACTGGTACACCCATGGTGTTACCAGAGCGTCCACAGCTATTGCCTGAGGGTCTCTTGACCTGGCGCAATACCTGTCCAGTTTTTTGTTGAGGCGGGACGCCATCATGTCCACCATTGGTCTTTCCCAATGGACTACAATCATGTGGTGAACACTGCTGACAGTGCTATCACATGATTTTCCGCCCAGCGAAGAATCCTTGCAGCTTCTGCCATTGCCCTCCTGCTTCTTGTGCCGCCCTGTCTGTTTACGTGGGCGACTGCCGTGATGTTGTCCGACTGGATCAACACCGGCTGACCCTGAAGCAGAGGTTTTGCCAGGCTTAGAGCATTGTAGATTGCTCTTAGTTCCAGTATATTTATGTGAAGAGACGTTTCCAGGCTTGACCACACGCCCTGGAAGTTTCTTCCTTGTGTGACCGCTCCCCAGCCTCTCAGGCTGGCATCCGTGGTCACTAGGACCCAGTTCTGTATGCCGAATCTGCGGCCCTCTAACAGATGAGCACTCTGCAACCACCATAGCAGAGAGACCCTTGTCCTTGTCGACAATTTTATCCGCTGATGCATCTGCAGATGCGATCCGGACCATTTGTCTAGCAGATCCCACTGAAAAATTTGTGCATGGAATCTGCCGAATGGAATCGCTTCGTAAGAAGCCACCATTTTTCCCAGGACTCTTGTGCATTGATGCACAGACACTGTCCCTGGTTTTAGGAGGTTCCTGACGAGTTCGGATAACTCCCTGGCTTTCTCCTCCGGAAGAAATACCTTTTTCTGAACAGTGTCCAGAATCATCCCTAGGAACAGCAGACGTGTCGTCGGGATCAGTTGGGATTTTGGAAAATTCAGAATCCACCCGTGCTGTTGGAGCACTACTTGAGTTAGTGCTACTCCGACCTCCAGCTGTTCTCTGGATCTTGCCCTTATCAGGAGATCGTCCAAGTAAGGGATAATTAATACGCCTTCTCTTCGAAGAAGGATCATCATTTCGGCCATTACCTTGGTAAAGACCCTGGGTGCCGTGGACAATCCAAACGGCAGCGTCTGAAACTGATAATGACAGTTTTGTACCACGAACCTGAGGTACCCTTGGTGTGAAGGGCAAATTGGGACATGAAGGTAAGCATCCTTGATGTCCAAGGACACCATAAAATCCCCTTCTTCCAGATTCGCTATCACTGCTCTGAGTGACTCCATCTTGAACTTGAATCTTTGTATGTACAGGTTCAGAGATTTCAGATTTAAAATAGGTCTTACCGAGCCGTCCGGCTTCGGTACCACAAATAGCGTGGAGTAATACCCCTTTCCCTGTTGTAGAAGGGGTACCTTGATTATCACCTGCTGAGAATACAGCTTGTGAATGGCTTCCAATACCGTCGCCCTGTCTGAGGGAGACGTTGGCAAAGCAGATTTTAGGAACCGGCGAGGGGGAGACTTCTCGAATTCCAACCTGTAACCCTGAGATACTACCTGCAGGATCCAGGGGTCCACCTGCGAGTGAGCCCACTGTGCGCTGAAATTCTTGAGGTGACCCCCCACCGCCCCTGAGTCCGCTTGTAAGGTCCCAGCGTCATGCTGAGGCCTTTGCAGAAGCCGGGGAGGACTTCTGCTCCTGGGAAGGGGCTGCTTGCTGCAGTCTCTTACCCTTTCCTTTGCCTCGGGGCAAATATGAATGTCCTTTTGCTCGCTTGTTCTTATAGGAACGAAAGGACTGCGGCTGAAAAGACTGCGTCTTTTTCTGCTGGGAGGGGACTTGAGGTAAAAAAGGTGGACTTCCCGGCTGTTGCCGTGGCTACCAAATCCGATAGACCGACCCCAAATAATTCCTCCCCTTTATACGGCAATACTTCCATATGCCGTTTGGAATCCGCATCGCCTGACCACTGTCGTGTCCATAGACTTCTTCTGGCAGATATGGACATCGCACTTACTCTTGATGCAAGAGTGCAGATATCCCTCTGTGCATCTCGCATATAAAGGAATGCATCCTTTAATTGCTCTATAGTCAATAAAATACTGTCCCTATCCAGAGTATCAATATTTTCAGTCAGGGAATCCGACCAAGCCACCCCAGCACTGCACATCCAGGCTGAGGCGATTGCTGGTCGCAGTATAACACCAGTATGTGTGTATATACTTTTTAGAGTATTTTCCAGCCTCCTATCAGCTGGATCCTTGAGGGCGGCCGTATCAGGAGACGGTAACGCCACTTGTTTGGATAAACGTGTGAGCGCCTTGTCCACCCTAGGGGGTGTTTCCCAGCGCGCCCTAACCTCTGGCGGGAAAGGTTATAACGCCAATAACTTCTTTGAAATTAGCAGTTTTTTATCAGGGGTAACCCACGCTTCATCACACACGTCATTCAATTCTTCTGATTCAGGAAAAACTACAGGTAGTTTTCAGACCCCACATAATACCCCTTTTTGTGGTACTTGCAGTATCAGAGATATGCAAAGCCTCCTTCATTGCCGTGATCATATAACGTGTGGCCCTACTGGAAAATACGTTCGTTTCTTCACCGTCGACACTAGATTCGGTGTCCGTGTCTGGGTCTGTGTCGACCGACTGAGGCAAAGGGCGTTTTACAGCCCCTGACGGTGTTTGAGACGCCTGTACAGGTACTAACTGGTTTGCCGGTCGTCTCATGTCGTCAACCGACTTTTGCAGCGTGCTGACATTATCACGTAATTCCATAAACAAAGCCATCCATTCCGGTGTCGACTCCCTAGGGGGTGACATCACCATTACCGGCAATTGCTCCGCCTCCACACCAACATCGTCCTCATACATGTCGACACACACGTACCGACACACAGCAGACACACAGGGAATGCTCTGATAGAAGACAGGACCCCACTAGCCCTTTGGGGAGACAGAGGGAGAGTTTGCCAGCACACACCAAAGCGCTATAATTATATAGGAACAACCTTATATAAGTGTTGTTTCCTTATAGCTGCTTAAATATATATAATATCGCCAAAAAATGCCCCCCCCCTCTCTGTTTTTTACCCTGTTTCTGTAGTGCAGTGCAGGGGAGAGCCTGGGAGCCTTCCTAGCAGCGGAGCTGTGTAGGAAAATGGCGCTGTGTGCTGAGGAGATAGGCCCCGCCCCCTATTCCGGCGGGCTCTTCTCCCGGTTATTCTGAGACCTGGCAGGGGTGAAATACATCCATATAGCCTCATGGACTATATGTGATGTATTCTTTTTAGCCAGAAAGGTATTAACATTGCTGCCCAGGGCGCCCCCCCCAGCGCCCTGCACCCTCAGTGACCGCCGGTGTGAAGTGTGCCTGAGCGCAATGGCGCACAGCTGCAGTGCTGTGCGCTACCTCATGAAGACTGAAAAGCCTTCAGCCGCCGGTTTCTGGACCTCTTCTTACTTCGGCATCTGCAAGGGGGTCGGCGGCGCGGCTCCGGTGACCCATCCAGGCTGTACCTGTGATCGTCCCTCTGGAGCTAGTGTCCAGTAGCCTAAGAAGCAAATCCATCCTGCACGCAGGTGAGTTCACTTCTTCTCCCCTAGGTCCCTCGTTGCAGTGAGCCTGTTGCCAGCAGGACTCACTGAAAATAATAAAACTATCAAAACTTTTACTCTAAGCAGCTCTTTATGAGAGCCACCTAGATTGCACCCTGCTCGGACGGGCACAAAAACCTAACTGAGGCTTGGAGGAGGGTCATAGGGGGAGGAGCCAGTACACACCACCTAGTGGTCAAACTTTTAAATTTTGTGCCCTGTCTCCTGCGGAGCCGCTATTCCCCATGGTCCTGACGGAGTCCCCAGCATCCACTAGGACGTCAGAGAAAAACAAAATATTTCAGTCAGCCTGACGTTATCTAGTGTTAATAGCCAATGACTGCCATCGCGGCTTCGCAGCATTTCCCTCACCAGGAACATCTCCTCCATCCCGCTACAACCTCCCGGGCTAAATGCTTTTGGTCCCAAGCATTTCAGATATCAGAAACTCAACCTGTACATATACAGTAATTGTAGTATACAAATATACATCCTAAGCTTAATAGCAGATACATATCCTACAAGCATGTACACTGCATGCATACGTAAGTTATGGGCCCTACACACTCGGCGACTGGCTGCAGAGCTGCCCGGCAGCCAATACGGCTGGCGGACGACACAGCGGGATGGGAGGTGACCGGGGGGGGGGGGGGGGTGTAGTGAAGTTTTTTTCACACTCCCCGTCTCCCGGCCCCACAGCCCTGCATGCTAATATGGACGTGACTGTCCATATTGGCCTGCAGGTATGAACGAGCCGGCACCAACAACGAACAAGCGCGGGCCGCGCATTATTCATTGTTTGTGCTTACACACTGAAAGATATGAACGAAGTGTGTAGGGCCCTTAAGTTTAGAAAAATTAAGTCAAAGAGGGTTTATTTTCAGATTTGGGACTGCAATTCTAATAATTGCAACAGTCAACATATTTACAAAAGCAAACAAACATACTTCATCCTGCAAGGACTCTTCAACTTCTTCATCGTAGTCTTCATCTTGTCTTTTCACTAACCAAAAAAAAACATAAGTAAATTGAGAAAATCTTACCAAGCTCATAATCTTCATAGCATTTCAGGGTATAGTAAATATTTTCCTATTACCAACGTCTTAGAAAAAAATAGGATTTGAATACCTATCGGTAAATCCTTCTCTCGTCGTCCATAAGGGATATTGGGGAAATCTAGTATGATGGGTATAGACGGGGTCCAAAGGAGCCAGTGTACTTTAAATTTCTTCAACTGGGTGTGCTGGATCCTACCCTCTATGCCCCCTTTAACAGGCAGTTATAGGTAAACACATGCACGAAGGAGAAAGGACATATGAGAGAAGGAAATATGATAAAGAGTGGTGAGATTTACAAACCAGCACACCACTAACATACAACAACCAGCAACAGCTGGGAACAATAACAGCTGAACAGGTAACCACATAATAATCTGCAGAAAAGTCAAACGCACTGAGGCGCGCTCCCAATTTTCCTTATGGACTATGCAAAAAGGATTTACCGGTTGGTATTGAAATCCTATTGTCTCTAGCATCTATAAGGGATATTGGGGAAATCTAGTACGATGGGGAAATCCCAAAGCTTTCAGAATGTGCGGAGACTGCTGCAGCATTGCCTGCCCAAACTAGGTATCCTCTTGGGCCAGGGTATCAAACTTGTAGAACTTCGCAAAGGTGTTCTTCCGCGATCAGGTAGCAGCTCGGCAAAGTTGTGAGGCCTAGACTCCACGGGCAGCTGCCCAGGAAGAACCCACTGATCTCGTAGAGTGGGCCTTCAGAGACTTAGGAACAGATAAGGCTGCCAATACATAGGCCTGTTGGATAGTAAGCCTAATCCAACGAGCAATGGACTGCTTTGAAGCAGGGCAACCCTTTTTCTGCGCATCAGAGCACGAACAAGGAATCCGTTTTTCTAACCTGAGCTGTGCGCTTGACATAGATCTTCAAGGCACACACAGCATCCAATGCCTCCGGAGGAGCAGAAGCGTCAGAACTGAACAAAACCACAATAGGTTGATTCAGGTGAAACGCGGAGACTGTCCTGTCCGGAGCTGCGCTCTGTCCTCGTAAAAGACCAAGTACGGACTTTTACACGATAAGGCCCCCAATTCTGAGACACGTCGAGCAGAAGTCAGGGCCAGTAACATCACCGTCTTCCACTTGAGGCACAAAAGGTGGTTGTATGTGGAGTACCCCTTGCAAGAAGGTCTGAACTTCTGGCAACACTGCCAATTTCTTCTGGAAGAAAATGGAGGGGGCTGAAATCTGGACCTTAATGGAACCCACACGTAAGCCCTTATCAACACCAGCCTGCAGGAAACGTAGAAAACATCACAAGTGAAACTACGCAGGCGGATACATGCGTCCCTCGCACCAAGAGCCATATCTCCAGATAGTGTTTTGACGTCACAGGTTTCCTGGCCTGAACCATGGTAGTAATAACCTTCTTGGAAAGGCCCTTGTGAGCTAGGATGTTACGCTCAACCTCCATGCCGTCAAACGAAGACGCCGTAAGTCCGGGTAGGCGAACGGTCCTTGTTGAAGATCTCCTTAGTGGTAAGAGGCGAAGGGTCTTCAACGGACATGTCCAGAAGATCCTAGTACCACGCCCTCCGAGGTCAATCAGAATTGCCTGGACTCCTTGATTCCTGATCCACTTTAGCACCCTTGGGAGCAATGGAATCGGAGGAAACTGGTAAACCAGCCGGTACAGCCAAGGCAACGCCAGAGAGTCCACTGTCCTCGCCTGAGGGTCCCTGGTCTGTGAGCAATACCAGGGTAGTTTCTTGTTGAGCAGAGAAGCCATCATGTCTATTTGTGGGCAACCCCACCGGTCGATCTGCTGGAACACCAGATGGTGGAGCCACCACTCCACCAGGGGTGGAGATCGTGACGACTCAGGAAGTCCGCCACCCAGTTGTCCACACCCAGAATTTAGATTGCAGACATTGCTCTTACATTTCTTTCCGCCCAGAGGACTATTTTTGACACCTCTCGCATGCAGGCTCTGCATTTTGTCCCTCCTTGTAGATTGATATACGCCACAGCCGTGGCGTTGTCTGACTGTACCTGGATCGCGTCATCCTTGAGCGGAGGAGAGGCCTGAAGCAGAGCATTGTAGATCGCCCGAAGTTCCAGAATGTTGATCGGAAGGAGGGCCTTGAGGGCTGACCACCTGCCCTGGAACTGCGCCCCTTGGGTGACAGCTCCCCATCCCCGTAGACTCGCATCCGTCGTGAGGAGGGTCCAATCGTGAAACTCCAGCCTTGCAGGAGATTGGAGTACCGTAACCACCACAGGAGAGAAATCCTGGATTGAGGTGACAGCCGAATCATCCGGTGCATCTCTAGGTGCGCTCCGGACCACTTGCTCAGGAGATCCAACTGAAATGTTCTGGCATGGAACCTCCCATACTGGATCACCTCGTATGAGGCAACCATCTTTCCCAACACTCGTATGCAAAGATGGACGGACACTCGAGTAGGTCAGAGCACCATGCGGACCATCTCCTGAAGTGTTTTTGCTTTGTCCTCTGGTAGAAACACCTTCTGTGCCACAGTATCCAGCAACATCTCCAGGAACAGAAGCCTCAGAGTTGTCTCCAGGTGGGACTTCTGTAAGTTGAGAATCCACCCATGGTCTGACAGAAGATGGATGGTGCGGTCGATATGGAGCAACAAAAGCTCCCTGGATCGTGCCTTTATCAGAAGATTGTCCAGATAAGGAACCACATTGACCCTCTGGACCCGGAGTTGGAACATCTCTGCCATCACCTTTGTGAATACCCTCGGGCTGTGGACAGGCCTAAGTGTAGTGCCTGGAATTGGAAGTGATTGTCCAGTAGGGCAAACTGCAGGTACGTCTGATGAGGCGGCCAAATCGGAATATGGAGATAGGCGTCCTCGATAACTAAGGAGACCACAAATTCCTGTTCTTCCAGGCCTGCAATCATTGCTCGCAGGGATTCCATCTTGAACATCTTCAAGTAAGGATTCAAGTATTTTAGATTCAAAATGGGTCTGACTGAACCGTCCGGTTTCGGCACCACAAACCGGATGAGTAAAACCCCTTGCCGCGTTGCGGTAGTGGTACTGGAACAATGACGTGGGACTGGAAGAACTTTCGGATAGCCTGACACAGGTAGCCTGGCAGGAGGTTTTTGGACTATATACCAAGAGGGTGCGCACGGTTGCTTACCGTTGTTGCTATTTCGAGTATTTGTGGTGGTTGGGATCACCTTCGCTTCTGTTGCTGCACTTTTGAGTTGGGGCGCTGTTTTTTAAATTTCTGCTGTATTAAATCTGTGTACCCATATAAAAAACTAGCTGCACCATGCTTGGTTAAAGGGATCAAAGAAAACTTTTGCTTAATTCAGTTTTCGAACCAAATGAATGTGAAAGTGAGAGTAAAACAGATTCAGGAACTATAGAGGAAGCTGAAATCATTATGTGGAAATTAGAGTATGTTCTCATCCGAGAAAGTAAAGTATGGTGGGAGGCTACAACTCTAGAAAAATATATAGCAGAAAAACTTATACCGAAAGGTTTGAAAATAGATAAGAAATCTTCCTCTGAAAATGAAAGCAATGAGTTTTACCTTAAGTGGGAAAAAAAATTAGAAGATTGTTCAATGGCTCTAATGGGGGTTAATTGTACAAGAAAGAAAAATTTAGAACAATTAGAAAGACAAATAGATACATTCACCAAAGATCTCACACCCTATAGAGACATTGAGGAATATAGTGCGTTTGAAAGGAAAATTGAATCTAGGGTTATTAAGAAAGAAAAAGAAATCATTTTAAGGAAAAAGAGGAAGTATATTAGAGATAAAAGGGAAAGGGAAGAAAACAGAGGATGTAGGAGATGGGGAAAGTGAAAATGGGGAACACGTAGAAAAAAATAAGAATTTACTCACCGGTAATTCTATTTCTCGTAGTCCGTAGTGGATGCTGGGAACTCCGTAAGGACCATGGGGAATAGACGGGCTCCACAGGAGACTGGGCACTCTTTAAAGAAAGATTAGGTACTACATCTGGTGTGCACTGGCTCCTCCCTCTATGCCCCTCCTCCAGACCTCAGTTAGGGAAACTGTGCCCGGAAGAGCTGACATTACTAGGAAAGGATTTGGAATCCAGGGTAAGACTCATACCAGCCACAACAATCACACCGTACAACTTGTGATAACTATACCCAGTTAACAGTATGAACAATAGCTGAGCCTCATTCAACAGATGGCTCAGAACAATAACCCTATAGTTAAGCAATAACTATATACAAGTATTGCAGAAGTCCACACTAGGGACGGGCTCCCAGCATCCACTACGGACTACGAGAAATAGAATTACCGGTGAGTAAATTCTTATTTTCTCTGACGTCCTAGTGGATGCTGGGTACTCCGTAAGGAACATGGGGATTATACCAAAGCTCCCAAACGGGCGGGAGAGTGCGGATGACTCTGCAGCACCGAATGAGCAAACTCAAGGTCCTCCTCAGCCAGGGTATCAAACTTGTAGAATTTTGCAAAAGTGTTTGATCCCGACCAAGTAGCAGCTCGGCAAAGTTGTAAAGCCGAGACCCCTCGGGCAGCCGCCCAAGAAGAGCCCACCTTCCTCGTGGAATGGGCTTGTACAGATTTAGGATGCGGCAGTCCAGCCGCAGAATGTGCAAGTTGAATCGTGCTACAGATCCAGCGAGCAATAGTCTGCTTAGAAGCAGGAGCACCCAGCTTGTTGGGTGCATGCAGGATAAACAGCAAGTCCGTTTTTCTGACTCTAGTCGTCCTGGAAACATAGATTTTCAGGGCCCGGACTACGTCCAGCAACTTGGAATCCTCCAAGTCCCGAGTAGCCGCAGGCACCACAATAGGTTGGTTCAAATGAAACGCTGATACCACCTTAGGGAGAAATTGGGGACAAGTCCTCAATTCTGCCCTGTCTATATGGAAGATCAGATAAGGGCTTTTCATGACAAAGCCGACAATTCTGACACACGCCTAGCCGAAGCCAAGGCCAAGGCCAAAAGCATGACCACTTTCCACGTGAGATACTTCAACTCCACGGTCTGAAGTGGCTCAAACCGATGTGATTTTAGGAAATCCAACACTACGTTGAGATCCCAAGGTGCCACTGGAGGCACAAAAGGGGGCTGAATATGCAGCACTCCCTTGACAAACGTCTGAACTTCAGGCAGTGAAGCCAGTTCTTTTTGAAAGAAAATAGACAGGGCCGAAATCTGGACTTTTATGGATCCCAATTTTAGACCCATAGTCACTCCTGACTGTAGGAAGTGCAGAAATCGACCCAGCTGAAATTCCTGTTGGGGCCTTCATAGCCTCACACCAAGCAACATATTTTCGCCATACGCGGTGATAATGTTTTGCTGTCACATCCTTCCTAGCTTTTATCAGCGTAGGAATGACTTCAACCGGAATGCCCTTTTCCATCAGGATCCGGCGTTCAACCGCCATGCCGTCAAACGCAGCCGCTGTAAGTCTTGGAACAGACAGGGCCCCTGCTGTAGCAGGTCCTGTCGGAGCGGCAGAGGCCAAGGGTCCTCTGAGATCATTTCTTGTAGTTCCGGGTACCAAGTTCTTCTTGGCCAATCCGGAACGATGAGTATAGTTCTTACTCCTCTCTTTCTTATTATCCTCAGTACCTTTGGTATGAGAGGAAGAGGAGGGAACACAAACCAACTGGTACACCCACGGTGTCACTAGAGCGTCCACAGCTATCGCCTGGGGGTCCCTTGACCTGGCGCAATATCTTTTTAGCTTTTTGTTGAGGCGGGACGCCATCATGTGCACCTGTGGCCTTTCCCAACGATTTACAATCAGCTGGAAGACTTCTGGATGAAGTCCCCACTCTCCCGGGTGGAGGTCGTGCCTGCTGAGGAAGTCTGCTTCCCAGTTGTCCACTCCCGGAATGAACACTGCTGACAGTGCTATCACGTGATTCGCCGCCCATCGGAGAATCCTTGTGGCTTCTGCCATTGCCATCCTGCTTCTTGTGCCGCCCTGTCGGTTTACATGGGCGACCGCCGTGATGTTGTCTGACTGAATCAGCACCGGCTGGTTTTGAAGCAGGGGTTTTGCTTGACTTAGGGCATTGTAAATGGCCCTTAGTTCCAGAATATTTATGTGTAGGGAAGTCTCCTGACTCGACCATTGTCCTTGGAAGTTTCTTCCCTGAGTGACTGCCCCCCAACCTCGGAGGCTTGCATCCATGGTCACCAGGACCTAGTCCAGAATGCCGAATCTGCGGCCCTCGAGAAGATGAGCACTCTGCAGCCACCACAGCAGAGACACCCTGGCCCTCGGGGACAGGGTGATCAACCGATGCATCTGAAGATGCGATCCGGACCACTTGTCTAACAGATCCCACTGAAAGATCCTTGCATGGAACCTGCCGAAGGGAATTGCTTCGTAAGAAGCTACCATCTTTCCCAGGACTCGCGTGCAGTGATGCACCGATACCTGTTTTGGTTTCAGGAGGTCTCTGACCAGAGATGACAACTCCTTGGCCTTCTCCTCCGGGAGAAACACCTTCTTCTGTTCTGTGTCCAGAATCATACCCAAGAACAGCAGACGCGTCGTAGGAACTAGCTGCGACTTTGGGATATTCAGAATCCAGCCGTGCTGTTGTAACACTTCCTGAGATAGTGCTACTCCGACCAACAACTGTTCCATGGACCTCGCCTTTATAAGGAGATCGTCCAAGTACGGGATAATTATAACTCCCTTCTTTCGAAGGAGTATCATCATTTCGGCCATTACCTTGGTAAATACCCTCGGTGCCGTGGACAGACCAAACGGCAACGTCTGGAATTGGTAATGGCAGTCCTGTACCACAAATCGGAGGTACTCCTGGTGAGGTGGGTAAATGGGGACATGTAGGTAAGCATCCTTGATGTCCAGTGATACCATAAAATCCCCCTCTTCCAGGCTTGCAATAACCGCCCTTAGCGATTCCATTTTGAACTTGAACTTCCTTATATAAGGGTTCAAGGATTTCAAATTTAGAATGGGTCTTACCGAACCGTCTGGTTTCGGTACCACAAACATTGTGGAATAGTAACCCCGTCCCTGTTGAAGGAGGGGAACTTTGATTATCACCTGCTGGAGGTACAGCTTGTGAATTGCCGCCAGTACTACCTCCCTTTCCTTGGGAGTAGCTGGCAAGGCTGATTTGAGGTAACGGCGAGGGGGAGATGTCTCGAACTCCAGCTTGTATCCCTGAGATACCACTTGTAGAACCCAGAGATCCACCTGTGAGCGAACCCACTGGTCGCTGCAGTTCCAGAGACGGGCCCCCACCGCACCTGGCTCCGCCTGTGGAGCCCCAGCGTCATGCGGTGGACTTAGTGGAAGCAGGGGAGGATTTTTGTTCCTGGGAACTGGCTGTCTTGTGCAGCTTTTTCCCTCTACCCCTGCCTCTGGGCAGAAAGGACACGCCTCTGACCCGCTTGCCTTTCTGGGGCCGAAAGGACTGTACTTGATAATACGGTGCTTTCTTAGGCTGTGATGGAACCTGAGGTAAAAAGGTCGACTTCCCAGCTGTTGCTGTGGACACGAGGTCCGAGAGACCGTCCCCAAACAATTCCTCACCCTTATAAGGCAAAACTTCCATGTGCCTTTTAGAATCAGCATCACCTGTCTACTGCAGAGTCCATAATACTCTCCTGGCAGAAATGGACATTGCATTAATTCTAGATGCCAGCCGGCAAATGTCCCTCTGTGCATCCCTCATATATAAGACTACGTCTTTAATATGCTCTATGGTTAGCAAAATAGTATCCCTGTCAAGGGAATCAATGTTATCCGACAGGGAATCAGACCATGCTGCTGCAGCACTACACATCCATGCTGAAGCAATAGCAGGTCGCAGTATAGTACCTGAGTGTGTATACACAGACTTCAGGATAGCCTCCTGCTTTCTATCTGCAGGCTCCTTTAAGGCGGCCGTATCCTGAGACGGCAGTGCCACCTTTTTTGATAAGCGTGTGAGCGCCTTGTCCACCCTAGGGGATGTCTCCCAGCGTAACCTATCCGTTGGCGGGAAAGGGTACGCCATTAGTAACCGCTTTGAAATCACTAGTTTCTTATCTGGGGAACACCACGCTTCCTCACACAATTCATTTAACTCATCAGATGGGGGAAGAGTCACTGGCTGCTTTTTCTCCCCAAACATAATACCCTTTTTTGTGGTAACCGGGTTAATGTCAGAAATGTGCAACACATTTTTCATTGCCGTAATCATGCATCGGATGGCCCTTGTGGATTGTACATTTGTCTCATCCTCGTCGACACTGGAGTCAGACTCCGTGTCGACATCTGTGTCTGCCATCTGAGGTAGCGGGCGTTTTTGAGCCCCTGATGGCCTCCGAGACGCTTGGGCAGGCGCGGGCTGAGATGCCGGCTGTCCCATAGCTGTTACGTCATCGAACCTCTTATGCAAGGAGTTGACACTGTCTGTTAATGCCTTCCACATATCCATCCACTCTGGTGTCGGCCCCGCAGGGGGAGACATCACACTTATCGGCACCTGCTCCGCCTCCACGTAAGCGTCCTCATCAAACATGTCGACACAGCCGTACCGACACACCGCACACACACACAGGGAATGCTCTGACTGAGGACAGGACCCCACAAAGTCCTTTGGGGAGACAGAGAGGGAGTATGCCAGCACACACCAGAGCGCTATATAACAGAGGGATTTACACTATTACAAAGTGAATTTTCCCCCAATAGCGGCTTATTATCACAATTTGTGCCTAAATTTATGTGCCCCACCTCTCTTTTTTACCCTTTCCATAGTGTATACTGCAGGGGAGAGCCTGGGGAGCGTCCTTCCAGCGGAGCTGTGAAGAGAAAATGGCGCTGGCTGTGCTGAGGAAGATAGCCCCGCCCCTTCAGCGGCGGGCTTCTCCCGCTTTTTTAATAATATTTATGGCGGGGGATTAGGCACATATACAGTTTAGAACTGTATTATGTGCATTTTGCCAAGGAAGGTATACAAATTGCAGCCCAGGGCGCCCCCCCCCCCCCAGCGCCCTGCACCCACCAGTGACCGGAGCGTGTGGTGTGCTATGGGAGCAATGGCGCACAGCTGCAGTACTGTGAGCTACCTTATTGAAGACCGGAGTCTTCAGCCGCCGATTTCCTCTGGAATCTTCCGTCTTCTGGCTCTGCAAGGGGGACGGCGGTGCGGCTCCGGGAACGGACGATCGAGGTCGGGCCCTGTGTTCGATCCCTCTGGAGCTAATGGTGCCCAGTAGCCAAAGAAGCACAAGCTAGCTGCAAGCAGGTATGTTTGCTTCTCTCCCCTAAGTCCCACGTAGCAGTGAGTCTGTTGCCAGCAGATCTCACTGAAAATAAAAAACCTAACAAATACTTTCTTTTTAGTGAACTCAGGAGAGCCCAGTAAGTGCATCCAGCTCTGGCCGGGCACAGATTCTAACTGAGGTCTGGAGGAGGGGCATAGAGGGAGGAGCCATTGCACACCAGATGTAGTACCTAATCTTTCTTTAAAGAGTGCCCAGTCTCCTGCGGAGCCTGTCTATTCCCCATGGTCCTTACGGAGTACCCAGCATCCACTAGGACGTCAGAGAAATAGAGGAACCCCTTCGTGGATATATACCCAGCCCTACACCCAGATCAAAGAATTATTATAAAAAGGAGAATAGTAGATATATGGGACGTACAAATAAACGGGATCAAGCATTATTTGGAACTAGAAGAACCCACCATTATTCAAAAGAAAGAAATATCCAGAAAACTTGGAGGCGACCCAATGGTGAAGGAAGACGGAAAGAAAGATCTTATAGAACAATGGGTTCTATATAAAAGACGAGTGGAATAGGAATAGACGAGAAAGGAATTATTCACCACCGCAAACCAGGAAGAGATTCGAAATCTTGAATAATGAAGATTTTTTTAGGGCGGAGCGGGAGTCGCTACAAAAGGTATTCGTTTTTAAAAGAGAAAAGAAAAAAAGGGGCAAGCGAGGGAAAGGAAAAACAAAAAAAGAAGGAGAGTAAAATGATAAAGGATACAGAAAAAGAAGTTGAAAAAACAAAAATATTCAACTTAAGTAAACACATTCTGCCAATAGATGAAACAAGTACGCTCGAGCGAGGATTGAAATTTGCTCCGGATAACAAACTGAATAAGTTTGAAACTTATTTAGATATTCAGAAATTTATCCGGAAAGTATCACTTAAGTATTTCATTAATCAGAAATGCGAAAGTACTGCAAAAAAGGACCTATTCCGCCCGAAGTCCACCTTCAACCCTACCTTCAATCGAGGATGTTTTGTGGAAAGTTTTGGCAAGGCAGTTATGGCTGATCTAGAAGAGATTCCATCAAAATGGAGTAAAAG
Source organism: Pseudophryne corroboree (assembly GCF_028390025.1). Classification (NCBI taxonomy): domain Eukaryota; kingdom Metazoa; phylum Chordata; class Amphibia; order Anura; family Myobatrachidae; genus Pseudophryne; species Pseudophryne corroboree. The sequence continues at coordinate 346,071,164 of NC_086445.1, read as the reverse complement.
CCAAAATCTCTCTAAACGAGAGATAAGCAATAAAATCCTTGAGTGAAAATGAAAATATAGTTATTAAACCCGCAGATAAGGGTGGTGGGGTGGTCATTATGGATGCAGAGAAGTATGATAATGAAATTAAGAAACAATTAAATGATAAAGATACATATACTATTCTGAGAAGTAATCCTAATGAACGTATTGAAAAGGAATTGAAGAACCTAACCTCGAAATACAAAATGGAAGAAGTAATCACAGTAAAGGAAGAGAGTTACATTAATGTACAAGACCCGGTTCTTCCTGTTTTCTATGTCTTACCGAAGATCCACAAGAACCTAGAAGATCCCCCCAGGAAGACCTATTGTGGCGGGGACGAATTCTGTAACATCGAATCGGTCTCATTTTGTGGACCACCACCTTCAACCTGAAGTTCTGAAATTAAGATCCTGTATTAAGGATACAGGGGATATCCTTCAAAAATAAGAACAAATAAAACGGCAGCCGAATTTTATATTAGGAACTGCAGACGTCAGTAGCTTATATACAATCATTGATCACGGAAAAGGAGTGAGAGCTACTGAGTACCATCTTTTGAAAAGTAATTTAGAAGAAAAGAAAGTCCAGTTCATTTTAGATAGTATTAAGTTTATTTTAAATAATAATTTTTTGGGGTAGAAGGTTTTATCAACAAACGGGTACTGCCATGGGCACACGGTTTGCCCCCGCGTTCACGAACCTTTTTATGGGATTATGGGAAGATGAAAACATTTGGGCAGAAGACAATCCCTTTCTGAAGAACATCAGGTTGTGGTACCATTTTATCGATGATATTTTTATATGGGAAGGTGATGATATATCCCTAAATTTATTTTGCACATCTTTAAATGTTAATGATTTTAACATAGTTTTAACATTTAATATCAGTCCCATTGAAATACAATTTTTAGCCCTTACAGTGTACATAGAAAAAGGAATTTTGAAAACAAAATCTTTCTTTAAACCAACAGATAGCAATTCCTACATTTCTACAAAGAGTAACCATCATCGCAATTGGATTAAAAATGTTCCTAGGGGTCAGATTAGAAGAATGAGGCGTAATTGCAGAGATCTCGAAACCTTCCAAAACCAGTCCAGAAGTCTACAACAGAAATTTGTGGCGAAAGGATATGATGGGGAGACGATGAATAAGTACATTGAGGAAATAGGGGCTATAAAAAGAGATGATCTTTTAAAAATATTAAAGATAAAAAGGAAGATATAGTCCTACCTTTTATTACATCTTTTAATAGCCAATATAAAGAGGTTGAAAAAATATTTAATAAACATTGGCATTTGTTAAATAGGGATCCCATTTTAAATAATATTTTACCATCAAAACCTAATTTGAAACAGAAGTTAGTGAAAAGTGCTATTGGTCCAAAAAAATCAGGAAGAATTAGAACTAAAGGTTTTCACAGGTGTGGACTCTGCAATATGTGCAGACACCACACCGCCCAACCAAGTAAAATTGAAGAGTTCCATTCAAATACAACGGGTAAAACTTATTGTATTTTAGACTTTATAACATGCAATACCAAAAATTGTATATATTTAATAGAGTGTACATGTGGGTTGCAATATATAGGCCGAACATCTAGACCCCTGACAGAGCGTTGGGCAGAGCATCTGCGAAATATTAAAAAAGGCTATCTAAATCATTCCGTATCGAACCATTTTAAAGAGACACACGTATGTAATTATAGGTCTCTAAAAAGCTTGATAGGTATAAAAATCATAAATAATCATTGGAGGAAAAGAAATGTGGAAGAAGTTTTAGCACAAACAGAGATGAAATGGATTTACGATATGGGGACACTGGGCTCCAAAGGGTTTATATCTTGATTTTGAACTGAAATGGTTTCTACAATTTAGTAACCAGTGTATTCCATCGCTTCCAAGTCCTTTTAAAAAAAAATAATCACTATTATCCTTGGTTTTAAGAATTTAATTGTAGAAATCACCGCATACATGTATTTTTCCACTTTTTAACATTTTATATTCCCTAGTAATTTAAGAGGTTTTAAATTTTGTATTGTTTTTAACCTACATATGTATTTGAATGCATGTCTGCACTTTATGTATTACTGTGAGAGAATCATTTTGTATTTGCACAGAATGAAGGTTTTTAGGAGGAGGTGTTCGAATTGCGTACCGTGGAACGTGGAAGTGATATGCATTCCACGGACGTACTTCCGCCGCTGGCGAGAGCTGTAGAGCAGCGCGGGCGGATACAGGAAGCGACGTGCGTTCCAGGGAGCTGGAACGCACGCCGCAAAAAGCTCCTTATAACACGTTTTGGGATCCTGAAATACTCAAGGGAGGCTAATTATGAAACGTTTTAATGATACTTCATAAGGATAGGATGAAATTGTGAGAAACTAATAAGATTAGACACTAATTAGGCTGGGCACATTCTCGACCAATCAGATCACTCTGGTGGGGATAAATACCCCAACCAGTTTCATTCCACCTTACACCTTGATAAAGGCTCCCCAGGGAGCAGAAACGCATTGGTGAGCTGATTTGGGAGATTGCAGCATAACCGGCACTACACCTTTTGGATACTGCAGGTCCAGAGGAGAACACGGCACCTGAAAAGATCGGGAGGTATCCGTGAGATATCATCATGCTTAGTTGGGTGGATATCATATGACACCCCCATCTATCCGGTACGCTTTCTTGCCTAGTCCTTGGTGGATTTATTGTGCAAAATTCTGTTGCATTTTAATACATTTTTGTGTGTGAAACTATTGAATAAAACTGTATTACACTATATATCTTCTTTCTCTTCTATTTTTGGGGTTTATATGAAATTGACCCACTATCGAGAGAAAGGAGAGGACTTGAACAATTAAGATAAAAGAATGGACATTTGGAGCCCACTTTTGAGACCGAATCAGACCGGGACTGTAATATTTTCATTCCTAATATACGGAATTAGTGTAACATTTCGACAAATTCCTGTGGTATTATACCCAGACCGTTTTAGGACTATATACGAAGAGGGTGCGCACGGTTGCTTACCTTTGTTGCTGTTTGAATAGGTAATCTAACTCTGTAAATTCAGGGTAAGGGACAGGCTTTTGTTTGTACAAAGAAAAAGGACTGCTGTGACGCAGCATCCTCTAGAGCAGTCATTCTCAACCGCGGTCCTCAAGGCACACCAACAGTGCAGGTTTTAGTGATATCAAGGCTTCAGCACAGATGGTTAAATCAAAATAACTGCAGTACTAATTAAGTCACGTGTTCAAGCCTGGATATCACTAAAACCAGAACTGTTAGTGTGCCTTGAGGACCGAGGTTGGGAAACACTGCTCTAGAGGGAGCTTTAACATGTCACGTATAGCCAGAATTAGGGGTTCAATACTCTGAACAGAATCAGGATCCCCACTAACGGGATCCAGGTCATACCCATCCTCCTGTAAATCCTCATCTGTATCAGAGTAGAGCAGGTAACTCACGCTTCTTTGGCTCTGCATGAGGAGGGGGGGGGGCGCGCTGTACATCTGCCCTAGCAGCTAAATCTGCAAAATGTTTGTTGTAGTAGCCGAGTCTTCTGCACAATAGCAGTGAGCTGGGATGACATCTGACATCATAGATTTAAGAGACCCTAACCAGTGGGGCTCTGGACCCTCTCCCCCAGCCCCTTCACGGATTTGTGAAGATTGACTGCATTGCTCACATGAAACAGAATCAGTAGACAATGGAGAGAATCTGGTGCGACATACACTGCATAGTTTGTGTTTACCCATGTTTCACAGTAAGCACAACATACACATACAGTGATATTGCAAGCCTGCCCTACGGTATGTGAGAGGAGACAGAGGACACCAGCACATCCTGAGCTGCACAGCCCCAATGAGGCTGTCAGCTCGCTATTATACTGTAAACACTAAATTTCTATCCTAAATAGGATGTATATAGTGTACAGAAGCTGCTCTCCCCCTTTGCTACACCCTGTACCAGATATCCAGCATGACTGAGGATCAGGTAGCGCTGTGTGTGCTGTCTGTGGCTGCAGTAAGTAGAGGAAGGCGCCAAAACGCCTCAGGTCCCGCTGATGTAGCTCCACCCCCTCCAATGGGGTTGGAGATACCTAATGTTATTATACTGGCAAAGTCTCCGTTTAACTGTTAGTGAAACGTTTGTGCCAGTTTCCACATGGGGGATCTTAGGGGGACTTGGGAGTTGGAGATGAGAACCCACTGCTGTATTAAATCTCAAATGGATAAAAATTTAAGGCACTACAATCTACAGAGACTAAATGGAGCAAATTCTGATAAAGCTAATCAGAGTGGAAGTCTGCAATTTAACCTGTACAACTATGCAAAAAAAAAAAAAAAAAAAAAAAAAAAAAAAGACTTGCACACCATATAAAAGGACTGCAGAAAATGAAAAGTGCCTTTGACTTGCAAAGGTCTGTCAAATTCACATTAGGGGTCTACATAATTTTTTTATAAAATTGTTTACTTTATTACACTGTACATTTTGTTCAGGGTAGATAGTTCCTCTTAGTACAAGGGTCAATTAAATCTTTAATTTATGTCATACAGGCCCAGACAGAGTTTTCAATTAGGAAAGTGGGGAAAAAAACAATACCACCATGTATGTTAATCAGAAACTATATCTAACAATACTGGAGTTTTTTCCTCACAAGTCACAGATAAAACTTGTGACTGAATGCCAGACACCTACTGACTGGTGCATACACAGTGTTGCAAAATCCCATGCTTTAAATCAGGGGTGGGGAACCTTTTTTCTACCAAGGGCCATTTAGACATTTATAAAATCCTTCGGGGGCCATACAAAAATGATCAACTTAAAATTAGCCTGCCCCTAGTAGTTATGCCCCAGTAGATATGCCGCCAGTAGTGCACCGCCAGATACACATATACCGCCAGTAGTGCACCGCCAGATACAGATATGCTGCCACGGTGCCAGATACAGATATGCCCCCACGGTGCCAGATACAGATATGCCCCCACGGTGCCAGATACAGATATGCCCCCACGGTGCCAGATACAGATATGCCCCCACGGTGCCAGATACAGATATGCCCCCACGGTGCCAGATACAGATATGCCCCCACGGTGCCAGATACAGATATGCCCCCACGGTGCCAGATACAGATATGCCACCAGTGTCAGATATGCCCCCACAGTGCCCGATACAGTATGCCCCCACAGTGCCCAGTATGCCCCCACAGTGCCCAGTATGCCCCCACAGTGCCCAGTATGCCCCCACAGTGCCCAGTATGCCCCCACAGTGCCCAGTATGCCCCCACAGTGCCCAGTATGCCCCCACAGTGCCCGATACAGTATGCCCCCACAGTGCCCAATACAGTATGCCCCCACAGTGCCCGATACAGTTTGCCCCCACAGTGCCAGATACAGTATGCCCCCACAGTGCCAGATACAGATATGCCCCCGCCCTGCTCACCGCTGCTGCTGGCCTTCTCCTGCCCCTTTGTGCTGCTGTGTGTGACAGGGGAGGAGAGTGCAGCGTGCACCTCTCCTGCCCCTTTGAGCTCAGTCCGGCCGCGGCGGCGGGTGTCATCTGTAGGGAGGAGAGCGCAGCTATGACCACTGTCCAGCGGCGGCGTGTAGGATCTCAAACCAGCCGCCAGTTCGTAAGCCAATAAGAACTCACAGACCGGCAGCGCGGCTCCTGATTGGCTGCCGGTCCGCAAGCTCTGATTGGCTCGCGAACCGGCGGCTGGTTTGAGATCCTACACGCCGCCGCTGGACAGTGGACATATTGTAGCTGCGCTCTCCTCCCTGCAGATGACACACGCCGCCACGGCCGTACTGAGCTCAAAGGGGCAGGAGAGGCGCACGCTGCGCTCTCCTCCCCTGTCACACACCTCAGCGGGTGGTTGGGCCGGATCAGTTGGCTTTGCGGGCCTTATACGGCCCGCGGGCCGGAGGTTCCCCACCCCTGCTTTAAATCAATGTAAGTGTATACTACCATCACTCTACAACAGCATCTGGAAGTATACCTTGTCTTAGTTCCTGGTTTTTAAAGTGCTCTTCTAATTTGCTTTTGAGTATGCCTCCAAGTTCTTCAAAGTGTTCATTGTTCAGACAACCATCACCCATTACCTCAATGCACTGCAAAGAAAATATTGTATAGAGGATTAGGATTCAAAAAATGTCAAGCCACAGTCTACTGAGAACCCTACTAAATCTTAAATACATGTAAGCACTGCAGTGCCCGGGTCCACAAGTCCCCCCAACAGGCAGCACCGTGCATACTGAACAGGGAGCAAATGGCTGCTGTTAGCCCCGAACTCCCAGTGATGTCGCCAGACACGTCCTTCTACACTCACTGTACGAGGGGGGGCAGGTATACTGGGACCCAGGCCACATACAACATGAGTGCAAAGAAGCTGAGGGGGGCACAGAGCAATGGGGCAGAAAGGGAACAGGGGCACAGAGAAGTGGCAGCACAGCAACCTGTGCCCCCAGCCCAGCACACACTGCAGCAGAGGATACAGGAAGACTGCTGCCGCACTCATCACAAACCCACACTTTCTACACCAAGAGAAAAGTTTAACTTTCCATTGTCTTCCCGATTGTAAACCAGTTTACCACGCCATTTCCTTATGTGTTTTAAGCTTCAAGTTCCTTGACGAATTCTTCAATAAAAATGTATTACTGATACTACTGATCATTTCAAATAATTTAACTTGCATTTGAGGCTTAGGTGGTTATATAAAAAGTGTTTTTTACAGAAAATAAGAAATGAACAAGTGCAGAAACTTTACCTTGGCAAAAGAGTGCATTATTTCGGACAGAACATCTGAGTCTGGCTCTGTTCCAATTCCCTTGATGAGCGCATCACACATGAAGTGCCACATTTGTGTCAGGTAGTCAGGGCCGCGTACCCTGGCACACTCCAACAACAGTGGCATGGACTCTGCAGCAGCAACTCTTACACGTACAATGGTGTTAAGGAGAAAAAGGTTCCTTGTATCTTTTTATATGTGTTATAGACAACGTGAGTTTTACAAAACAGACATCAATCCAAGTACAGTGTAGGTTTCAAAGTATTTCACATTATATATGTCAAGTTTAGCAGCAACTGTTTATAAAGGATATCATCATGAAAATAAAATTTAAGCAGAGGAACCATTAGTTTTACTACTTGTTCAGTATATTCTACAAATCCTTCCTTCAGTTCTTTAGCATAACAAACCTGGAGGTATAAAGAAACAAAGTATTATATACAAAAAACAAAGGTCAATCAGCAAAGAAATTTCCATACAATTCTTTCCTAATAGCACAACAATATAAGCACACTAAACTAATGAGTGGTGGAGAAATATGGACCCATGAAAAGAGCACTAAAAAGTGTGACTGCTTCCATCCCCAAAGGCTGGCATTCATATAGTCCAATCCCAAATAATGTAGCTGTAACACTTTGAAGGCAATTCAATTGTTTTGGACTTGCAATTAAACTGTTGCTTAAAACGGTTCTGTTTGAGCACTCAAACTGCACTTTTCATTAGCCAGTGTGCATTATGTGGCTAAAGGTCACAGTTTAATGCCCAGTAAACCCACGGCCAACTCATAGCTTCTGGTTTAATCAGCATGTTAAACCTCAGATAGTGCACTTAAAGTAGATTTTTCCTCACAGCTCCTGAGGCTGCAAGGAAAAATCCACTTTAAGCGCACTCTCTGGGTCCTTGCGGCATTAACAGACTAGCTTCGGGCAAAGTTTTAGCTGTGCAGTAATTCCCCATTTCTGTTTACCAGGCAATAAGTTGGAACATCAGGCACAACCCAAAGCCAAACCACTACCATACAAATGTCTATCACATACATAAATCAAGTAAAAAGCTGCATCATCTCTCCCCTTTACCTACAATGTTTTTAGGAGTTTGAATGCAATGAGAAACAAAATAAAAAGACAACTGTGCGTGTCTGATACCTACCAGCATTTGACATGCAGTTGCTTTTTCTTCAAGTCCAGCAGTTTTAATGCCAAAACTTTGCTGGTCCCCCAGGTTAACAAATTCCCACCCGTCGTCATCTCCCATGCTCTCCATATCTTGCGCTGTAAACAGCAAGAAAATAACATATCTTTAATACAGCACTATGTAAAGATTTACAGAGAGACTTAGGGCGATATCCAATTAGTCACGATAATTAACCCCGATAAGCCGCAAGATGCGGCTTATTAGGGATTTTGTTTCATCCACCTCATGCAGGCGAAACCAAATCCCCAGAAACCGCTCCAGTTTCATGTGAAACTGGGGCCGTTTCTCCCGAAAAGAGTTCAGAGAGATATTATATTTTACTTTTTTTTTTTTTTTTTTTTTTTTTTTTTTACAGGCGACCAAATTGGATAGCCTGTAAAAACAATATCGGTAAAACATCGGAATTTTTTTTTTTTTTTTAAAGGGCCGCTTTTCGCACCCGTTTCACTTCTAATTGGATATCCTCCTTAGGAGTAAATTTACCAAAGCTTCTAAAAATAGGATTTTAATTACCCACCGGTAAATCCTTTTCTCGTAGTCCGTAGAAAATGCTGGGGTCCACAGTACCATGGGGTATAGACAGGTCCACTAGGAGCCATTGGCACTTTAAGAGTTTGAGAGTGTGGGCTGGCTCCTCCCTCTATGCCCCTCCTACCAGACTTAGTATAGAAACTATGCCCGAGGAGACGGACAACTTCGAGAGAAGGATTTTACAGATAGTGGCGAGCTTCACACCGTCTCACACATACAAGGCAAACCAAGCTAACCCGATTGAAAAATCAACGAGAGATAGTCTGCTTAGAAGCAGGACACCCAAGTTTCTTGGGATCATACAAGACAGAGTACGATTTTCTGTGACGAGCAGTCTTCTTCACAGATTTTCAGAGCCCTTACAACATCCAAGGACTTTGATGAAATTGAGGAGTCAGTCGCAACTGGCACCACAATAGGCTGGTTGATATGAAATGCTGACACAACCTTCGGAAGGAACTGCTGACGTGTCCGGAGCTCAGCTCTATCTTCATGGAAGATCAAGTATGGGCTCTTACAAGACAAAGCCCCCAACTCCGACATGGCTAGCAGAAGCTAAGGCCAACAAAGTGAGCCTTCCACGTGAGAAACTTGACCTCAACCTCCGGTAGAGGTTCGAACCAATCCGATTGGAGGAACTGTAACACCAGGTTAAGTTCCCAGGGCGCCGTAGGCGGCACAAAGGGAGGCTGGATGTACAGAACCCCTTTCAAAAAAGTCTGAACTTCAGGGAGGGAAGCCAATTGTTTCTGGAAGAAAATGGATAGGGCCGAAATCTGGACCTTTACGGATCCCAACCGCAGGCCCATATCCACTCCTGCTTGCAGGAAGAGGAGAACCATCCCAGTTGAAACTCAACTGTAGGAAACTTCTTGGCCTCACACCAAGATACATACTTTTTCCAAATGCGATGGTAAGGTTTAGACGTTACTCCTTTCCTAGCCTGCATCAGGGTAGGAATAACCTTGTTCGGAATGCCTTTCTGAGCTAAGATCTGGCGTTCAACTTCCATGCTGTCAAATGTGCCCGCGGTAGGTCTTGATAAGCAAACGGTCCCTGCTGCAACAGGTCTTCCCAAAGAGGCCTTGGATCTTCCAGCAGTAAATCTAGAAGATCGGCGTACCAAGCCCTTCTTGGTCAGTCCGTAGCAATGAGGACTGCATGAACTCTTGTTCTCCTTATGAGCTTTAGGATCCTTGGAATTAGTGGAAGTGGAGGGAACACGTACACTGACTGGAACACCCAAGGAGTTACCAGGGCGTCCACCGCCACTGCCTGCGGGTCTCTTGACCTGGAGCAATAACGCCAAAGTTTTTCGTTGAGGCGGGAGGCCATCATGTCTATTTGAGGAACTCCCCAAAGATCTGTCACCTCCGTGAACACCTCTGGATGGAGGCCCCACTCTCCTAGATGGAGATAGTGTCTGCTGAGGAAGTCCGCTTCCAAGTTGTCCACTCCCGGAATGAAAATTGCTGACAGTGCCAACGCATGCTTTTCCGCCCAGAGGAGGATTCTTGATACCGCTGACATTGCAGCTCTGCTCTTTGTTCTGCCTTGTCGATTTATGTAGGCCACCGTTGTGACATTGTCCGACTGCACTTGAATGCGTCGATCTCGCAGAAGATGAGCCGCATGGAGAAGACCGTTGTATACAGCTCTTAGTTCCAGAATGTTTATTGGAAGACTGGATTCCAGGCTTGACCACCTTCCTTGGAAGGTTTCCCCTTGAGTGACTGCGCCCCAACCCCGGAGACTTGCATCTGTGGTTAGAAGGATCCAGTCCTGAATCTGCGGCCCTCCAGAAGGCGAGGCATTTGTAGCCACCAGAGGAGTGAAATCTTTGCTTTCGGTATCCTCAGGTGCATATGTAGATGAGAACCCAACCACTTGTCTAGGAAATCCAGTTGGAAGATTTGAGCATGAAACCTTCCGAACTGCAGAGCCTCGTAAGAGGCAACCATCTTCCCCAGAAGACGAATGCACTGATGAATCGATACCCGGCTGGCTTCAGGACATCCCGGACCATTGATTGTATCACCAACGCCTCGCCTTCTCCACCGGTAGAAACACCCTCTTCACTTTCATGTCGAGGATCATCCCCAGGAAAGGCAATCTCCTTGTCGGCTCCAAATGTGACTTTGGGAGGTTCAGGATCCAACCATGTTCCCTGAGCAGATGAGTCGTGAGAGCAACGGACTGCAACAGCTTCTCCCTGGACGACACCTTTATCAGCAGATCGTCCAGGTATGGAATTATGTTCACTCCCCGTCTGCGGAGGAGAACCATCATCTCTGCCATCACCTTGGTGAACACCCTCAGTGCCGTGGAGAGACCGAATGGCAGCGCCTGAAACAGACATTGACTGTCTAACAGTACAAATCTGAGATAAGCCTGGTGCGGAGGCCAAATCGGAAAGTGGAGATACGCATCCTTGATATCTAGGGATACCAGAAACTCCCCCTCCTCCAGATCCGAGATCACCGCTCTCAGAGACTCCATTTTGAATTTGAATTTCCTTAGATAAGGGTTTAACGATTTCAAGTTCAAAATTGGTCTGACCGAACCATCCGGTTTCGGTACCACAAAAGGTTTGAATAGTAACCCACATTGTGCATATGAGGTGGAACTGGAACAATGACCTCTGACTTTTCCAATTTCTGCATAGCTTCCTATAGGACAGTTCTGTCTGTCAGTAAAGCTGGCAAGCCTGATTTGAAGAATCGGCGAGGTGGGGTTTCTTGAAACTCCAGTATGTACCCCCTGGGACACAATATCCTGTACCCAGGGATCCAGGCCGGACGACACCCAGACGTGGCTGAAACTTTTGAGTCTCGCCCCCACCAGCCTGTCCTCCAGGCTGTGTGGTCCACCGTCATGCTGAGGATTTTGAGGTACCAGAAGCAGGTTTCTGGTCCTGGGAGCCTGCGGGTGCAGGTTTTTGGATTTTGCCCGACCACCTCTAAAGGTGGTGATAGGAGAATTGGACTATTTTGTCTTAGCAGTCCGAAAGAACTGCGATGCAGATGAAGAAAATGGTTTCTTCGTAGAAGGCGCAGCTGAGGGAAGAAAGGTCAACCTACCCGCAGTTGCCGTGGAAATCCACGCATCCAATGCTTCCCCAAATAGAGCCTGACTGTGTAGGGTAGGTTCTCCACACTTCTCCTGGATACCGCATCGGCAGACCATTGGTGTAGCCAGTCCCCTGCGAGCTGAGACAGACATGGAAGATCTCCTTGCAGTCAGCGTACCCAGGTCCTTCATGGATTCCACCATGAACCCCGCAGAATCCTGTATGTTACGTAAAAATAAATGTCACTTCTATCCATTGAATCCAAATCCTCTAGTAACGTGCCTGACCACTTTACTATAGCTTTAGAGATCCATGCGCAGGCAATAGTAGGCCTAAGCGCCACCCCTGAAGCAGTGTATATGGATTTGAGCGTAATGTCAATCTTACGATCAGCTGGTTCATTTAACGCGGTAGATCCAGGGACAGGTAAAACCACCTTTTGAGACAGCCTGGAAACAGATGCGTCAACTATGGGTGGGTTTTCCCAATTTTTTCTATCTTCCTCAGGGAAGGGAAAAGCAACCAGAACCCTTTTTGGAATCTGGAATATTTTCTCCGGGTTTTCCCAGGATTTTTCAAATAAAGCGTTTAAGTCTTTAGACGCAGGGAAGTCTGAAGTAAGCCTGCTAAACCTGCTCAGGTGGTTGTGTCAGTAATAATGGCCTCAATCATTAGCTGCACCCCTTTTGCAAGGGAAGCTGCCCCCCTCAGAACTCCCCATCACAGTCTGCCGTGTCAGTCGGTATCCGTGTCATCTTGCATAATCTGGGCAAGTGCACGTTTCTATGGGTATATGCTAGGGAGTTTTGAAGGAATAGGAATAGAACCTGACCAAACTGCCATAGACTTCTTTAAAACCAGAGTTTCAGTCTCCGTATGAGCTAGAGGTTAACCACTCAGGCTCATTAATAGGGATCTGAGACAAGACATTACATTCCTGTGTACATGGAATGGATTCCTCCTGAGAGGAAATGTCCTCTGCAGCATAAGACACACAGTCCCTAGACATGGCTATGTGAGACAACACCACACACAGGGAAATGTCAGATACAGTTTACCACCAAGAATGCCACAGAGAAACACAGAGATTGGAGCCAACCTACACACAGCGCTTCCCAAGGTAGATCTAATACAACTACCTGGCACTGACTGTGTACCTTAATAGACTACACAGTATTTACACAGCCCCCTCTTCTACAACCCCCTGGTACCGCACAGGATAGCTGGAGTTGCTTGGAGGGACAGCTCTCCCTGTCAGCGTCTCTGTATAGGATCTACAGGCAGGAAAAGGAGCTGAACGCTGCTGGGTCCCGCTCTGAGAAGCTCCGCCCCCTGAACATGGCGCTGCTTCATGCTCTCCACTTCTTTATACTGACCTGAGGAATTGTGCTGGCAGTGTTACCGAGGTCACTGACAGCCTTAGTGCCAGTGTAGGGTATCGGCGCTGGCACTATGTACAGCTGAGCCTCCGGAGCGCAATTAATACTGCGCTCCCACCTTGTTGCTGCCATCTTCACACCGGCTCCCCGCTTGCTACGGGAGGCCGGTGACTCACTCGCCACCGGAATCTTCTGGCTCTGTTACGGGGTGGCGGCAGTGCTACGGGAGTGAGCGGTCGCCTGGGGCGGCTAACGATCACCCCCCTCAGGAGCTCAGTGTCCCGTCAGCGGAGATAGTGGCTCTAACCCCGTAGGGTGGACACTACTCCCCCCCTAAGTCCCACGAAGCAGGGAGGCTGTTGCCAGCAGCCTCCCTGTGCCTATACTAACTCTTAGAAAAATAATAAAACTAAAGAAGCTCTAGGAGCTCCACTAGTTGTGACCGGCTCCTCCGGGCACATTTTCTAAACTGAGTCTGGTAGGAGGGGCATAGAGGGAGGAGCCAGCCCACACTCAAACTCTTAAAGTGCCAATGGCACCTGGTGGACCAGTCTATACCCCATGGTACTAATGTGGACCCCAGCATCCTCTAGGACGTAAGAGAAAATGGAGGTGATGTTGCCCATAGCAACCAAATTCTGTTTGATTGTCTATCATTTTCTAGGATGCAACAGAGAAATAGCAACCAATCAGAATCTGTCTGCCAAGGGCAACATCACCTTAATTTTTAGAAGTTTTAGTAAATTTACCCCTTACATTCTTTGCCCATGCTGCACCAAATTAAATAAAAAATACCAGAATATTTAAAAATCTGTAATTTCCCACCAATTATATTTCACTGAAGACTTTTTGCCTTTATTTGGGATAGTTATCCCATAATTCTATTACACCCTCTTACAGACTAGAACTATAGACTATATTTTTAAAAATAAGATTTTACTTACCGATAAATCTATTTCTCGTAGTCCGTAGTGGATGCTGGGGACTCCGTCAGGACCATGGGGATTAGCGGCTCCGCAGGAGACAGGGCACAAAACTAAAGCTTTAGGATCAGGTGGTGTGTACTGGCTCCTCCCCCTATGACCCTCCTCCAAGCCTCAGTTAGGATACTGTGCCCGGACGAGCGTACACAATAAGGAAGGATATTGAATCCCGGGTAAGACTCATACCAGCCACACCAATCACACCGTATAACTTGTGATCTAAACCCAGTTAACAGTATGACAAACGTAGGAGCCTCTGAACAGACGGCTCACAACAATAACAACCAGATTTTTTTGTAACAATAACTATGTACAAGTATTGCAGACAATCCGCACTTGGGATGGGCGCCCAGCATCCACTACGGACTACGAGAAATAGATTTATCGGTAAGTAAAATCTTATTTTCTCTGACGTCCTAAGTGGATGCTGGGGACTCCGTCAGGACTATGGGGATTATACCAAAGCTCCCAAACGGGCGGGAGAGTGCGGATGACTCTGCAGCACCGAGTGAGAGAACTCCAGGTCCTCCTCAGCCAGGGTGTGCCCCTGACCAAGTAGCAGCTCGGCAAAGTTGTAAAGCCGAGACCCCTCGGGCAGTCGCCCAAGATGAGCCCACCTTCCTTGTGGAATGGGCATTTATATATTTTGGCTGTGGCAGTCCTGCCACAGAATGTGCAAGCTGAATTGTACTACACATTCAACTAGCAATCGTCTGCTTAGAAGCAAGAGCACCCAGTTTTTTGGGTGCATACAGGATAACAGCAAGTCAGTTTTCCTGACTCCAGCCGTCCTGGAAATCTATATTTTCAGGGCCCTGACAACATCTAGCAACTTGGAGTCCTCCAAGTCTCTAGTAGCCGCAGGTACCACAATAAGCTGGTTCAGATGAAACGCTGACACCACCTTAGGGAGAAACTGGGGACGAGTCCGCAGCTCTGCCCTGTCCGAATGGACAATCAGATATGGGCTTTTGTGAGACAAAGCCGCCAATTCTGACACTCGCCTGGCCGAGGCCAGGGCCAACATCATGGTCACTTTCCATGTGAGATATTTCAAATCCACAGATTTGAGCGGTTTAAACCAACGTGATTTGAGGAATCCCAGGACTACGTTGAGATCCCAGTGCCACTGGAGGCACAAAAGGGGGTTGTATATGCAGTACTCCCTTGTCAAATTTCTGGACTTCAGGAACTGAAGCCAATTCTTTCTGGAAGAAAATCGACAGGGCCGAAATTTGAACCTTAATGGACCCCAATTTGAGGCCCATAGACACTCCTGTTTGCAGGAAATGCAGGAATCGACCGAGTTGAAATTTCTTCGTGGGGCCTTCCTGGCCTCACACCACGCAACATATTTTCGCCACATGTGGTGATAATGTTGTGCGGTCACCTCCTTCCTGGCTTTGACCAGGGTAGGAATGACATCTTCCGGAATGCCTTTTTTTTTTCTCCTTAGGATCCGGCGTTCAACCGCCATGCCGTCAAACGCACCCGCGGTAAGTCTTGGAACAGACATGGTACTTGCTGAAGCAAGTCCCTTCTTATCGGCAGAGGCCCTGAGTCCTCTGTGAGCATCTCATGAAGTTCCGGGTACCAAGTCCTTCTTGGCCCATCCGGAGCCACGAGTATAGTTCTTACTCCTCTAAGTCTTATAATTCTCAGTACCTTTGGTATGAGAAGCAGAGGAGGGAACACATACACCGACTGGTACACCCATGGTGTTACCAGAACGTCCACAGCTATTTCCTGAGGGTCTCTTGACCTGGCGCAATACCTGTCCAGTTTTTTGTTCAGGCGGGACGCCATCATGTCCACCTTTGGTCTTTCCCAACGGTGCACAATCATGTGGAAACAACTTCTCGATGAAGTCCCCACTCTCCCGGGTGGAGGTTGTGCTGAGGAAGTCTGCTTCCCAGTTGTCCACTCCCGGAATGAAAACTGCTGACAGTGCTACCACATGATTTTCCGCCCAGCGAAGAATCCTTGCAGTTTCTGCCATTGTCCTCCTGCTTCTTGTGCCGCCCTGTCTGTTTACGTGGGCGACTGCCGTGATGTTGTCCCACTGGATCAATACCGGCTGACCTTGAAGCAGAGGTCTTGCTAAGCTTAGAGCATTGTAAATTGCTCTTAGCTCCAGTATATTTATGCGGAGAGAAGTCCCCAGACTTGATCACACTCCCTGGAAATTTTTTCCCTGTGTGACTGCTCCCCAGCCTTTCAAGCTGGAATCCGTGGTCACCAGGACCCAGTCCTGAATGCATAACTGTGGCACTTTAGTAGATGAGCACTCTGCAGCCACCACAGAAGAGACACCCTTGTCCTTGGAGACAGGGTTATCCGCTGATGCATCTGAAGATGCGATCCGGACCATTTGTCCAGCAGATCCCACTGAAAAGTTCTTGCGTGAAATCTGCCGAATGGAATCGCTTCGTAAGAAGCCACCATTTTTCCCAGGACCCTTGTGCAATGATGCACTGACACTTTTCCTGGTTTTTGGAGGTTCCTGACTAGCTCGGATAACTCCCTGGCTTTCTCCTCCGGGAGAAACACCTTTTTCTGGACTGTGTCCAGAATCATCCCTAGGGACAGCAGACGTGTCATCGGAGACAGCTGCGATTTTGGAATATTTAGAATCCACCCGTGCTGTCGTAGAACTACTTGAGATAGTGCTACTCCGACCTCCAACTGTTCTCTGGACCTTGCCCTTATCAGGAGATCGTCCAAGTAAGGGATAATTAAGACGCCTTTTCTTTGAAGAAGAATCATCATTTCGGCCATTACCTTGGTAAAGACCCGGGGTGCCGTGGACAATCCAAACGGCAGCGTCTGAAACCGATAGTGACAGTTTTGTACCACGAACCTGAGGTACCCTTTGTGAGAAGGGCAAATTTGGACATGGAGGTAAGCATCCTTGATGTCCAGGGACACCATATAGTCCCCTTCTTCCTGGTTCGCTATCACTGCTCTGAGTGACTCCATTTAGAATAGGTCTCACCGAGCCGTCTGGCTTCAGTACCACAATATAGTGTGGAATAATACCCCTTTACTTGTTGTAGGAGGGGTACTTTGATTATCACCTGCTGGGAATACAGCTTGTGAATTGTTTCCAATACTGCCTCCCTGTCGGAGGTAGACGTTGGTAAAGCAAACTTCAGGAACCTGCGAGGGGGAGACGTCTCGAATTTCCAATCTGTACCCCTGGGATACTACTTGTAGGATCCAGGGGTCCACTTGCGAGTGAGCCCACTGCGTGCTGAAACTCTTGAGACGACCCCCCACCGCACCGGTTTGTACGGCCCCAGCGTCATGCTGAGGACTTGGCAGAAGCGGTGGAAGGCTTCTGTTCCTGGGAATGGGCTGCCTGCTGCAGTCTTCTTCCCTTACCTCTATCCCTGAGCAGATATTATGGGGACGAAAGGACTGAGGCTGAAAAGACTATGTCTTTTTCTGCTGAGATGTGACTTGGGGTAAAAAAGGTGGATTTTCTAGCTGTTGCCGTGGCCACCAGGTCCGATGGACCGACCCCAAATAACTCCTCCCCTTTATACGGCAATACTTCCATGTGCCGTTTGGAATCTGCATCACCTGACCACTGTCGTGTCCAGAAACATCGTCTGGCAGATATGGACATCGCACTTACTCTTGATGCCAGAGTTTCGCATATATAGAAATGCATCTTTCAAATGCTCTATAGTCAATAAAATACTGTCCCTGTCAAGGGTATCAATATTTCCAGTCAGGGAATCCGACCAAGCCACCCCAGCGCTGCCCATCCAGGCTGAGGCGATCGCTGGTCGCAGTATAACACCAGTATGTGTGTATATACTTTTTAGGATATTTTCCAACCTCCTATCAGTTGGCTCCTTGAGGGCGTCCGTATCTGGAGACGGTAACGCCACTTGTTTTTATAAGCGTGTGAGCGCCTTATCCACCCTAAGGTGTTTCCCAACGCGCCATAACTTCTGGCGGGAAAAGGTATACCGCCAATAATTTTCTGTCGGGGGAAACCCACGCATCATCACACACTTCATTTAATTTATCTGATTCAGGAAAAACCACATGTAGTTTTTTCACACTCCACATAATACCCTTTTTTGTGGTACTTGTAGTATCAGAAATATGTAACATCTCCTTCATTGCCCTTAACAAGTAACGTGTGGCCCTAAAGGAAAATACGTTTGTTTCTTCACCGTCGACACTGGAGTCAGTGTCCGTGTCTGTGTCGACCGACTGAGGTAAAAGGACGTTTTAACGCCCCTGACGGTGTTTTAGACGCCTGGACAGGTACTAATTGGTTTGCCGGCCGTCTCATGTCGTCAACCGACCTTGCAGCGTGTTGACATTATCACGTAATTCCTTAAATAAGCCATCCATTCCGGTGTCGACTCCCTAGAGAGTGACATCACCATTACCGGCAATTGCTCCGCCTCCTCACTAACATCGTCCTCATACATGTCGACACACAAGTACCGACACACAGCACACACACAGGGAATGCTCTGATAGAGGACAGGACCCCACTAGCCCTTTGGGGAGAAAGAGGGAGAGTTTGCCAGCACACACCAAAAACGCCATATTATACAGGGACAACCTTTATATAAGTGTTTTTCCCTTATAGCATTTTAATATATATATACATATCGCCAAATAAGTGCCCCCCCTCTCTGTTTTAACCCTGTTTCTGTAGTGCAGTGCAGGGGAGAGCCTGGGAGCCTTCCCACCAGCCTTTCTGTGAGGGAAAATGGCGCTGTGTGCTGAGGAGAATAGGCCCCGCCCCCTTTTCGGTGGGCTTCTTCTCCCGTTTTTCTGAGACCTGGCAGGGGTTAAATACATCCATATAGCCTCCAGGGGCTATATGTGATGTATTTTTAGCCAGAATAAGGTATTATACATTGCTGCCCAGGGCGCCCCCAGCAACGCCCTGCACCCTCCGTGACCGTTGGTGTGAAGTGTGTGACAACAATGGCGCACAGCTGCAGTGCTGTGCGCTACCTTCATGAAGACTGAAAAGCCTTCTGCCGCCGGTTTCTGGACCTTCAATCTTCAGCATCTGCAAGGGGGGTCGGCGGCGCGGCTCCGGGACGAACCCCAGGGTGAGACCTGTGTTCCGACTCCCTCTGGAGCTAATGGTGTCCAGTAGCCTAAGAAGCCAATCCATCCTGCACGCAGGTGAGTTGAACTTCTCTCCCCTAAGTCCCTCGATGCAGTGAGCCTGTTGCCAGCAGGACTCACTGAAAATAAGAAACCTAAAAACTTTTTCTAAGCAGCTCCTTAAGAGAGCCACCTAGATTGCACCCTGCTCAGACGGGCACAAAAACCTAACTGAGGCTTGGAGGAGGGTCATAGGGGGAGGAGCCAGTACACACCACCTGATCCTAAAGCTTTAGTTTTGTGCCCTGTCTCCTGCGGAGCCGCTAATCCCCATGGTCCTGACGGAGTCCCCAGCATCCACTTAGGACGTCAGAGAAATACAGGTAAATTATAGTCTTTGATAATATCAATTTTTAACTTTGAATATATATATACACATACATATATATATATACACATACATATATATATATATATATATATATATATACATATATATATATATATATACATATACATATATATATATATATACATATATATATATATATATATACATATATATATATACATACACACACACACACACATATATATATATATACAAACAAATAGAAAACCACAGCACTCGCCACCCCAGAAGTGGGGTGCAGTGTCCGCACTCGCCACTAATAGGGTGGGGTGCATGTAGCCCATGGCCACCTACTCAAAAATATAGAAACTTCGGCACTCACCAAAATGAGCTCACTTATCCTCAACATCTAGGGACGCCATCATGTCCACCATTGGTCTTTCCCAATGGACCACAATCATGTGGAAGACTTCTGGATGAAGTCCCCACTCTCCCGGGTGCAGATCGTGTCTGCTGAGGAAGTCTGCTTCCCAGTTGTCCACTCCCGGGATGAACACAGCTGACAGTGCTAACACATGATTTTCTGCCCGGCGGAGAATCCTTGCAGCTTCTGCCATTGCCCTCCTGCTTCTTGTGCCGCCCTGTCTGTTTACGTGGGCGACTGCCGTGATGTTGTCCGACTGAATCAACACCGGCTGACCCTGAAGCAGAGGTTTTGCCAGGCTTAGAGCATTGTAGATTGCTCTTAGCTCCAGTATATTTATGGAAAGAGACGTCTCCAGGCTTGACCACACGCCCTGGAAGTTTCTTCCCTGTGTGACCGCTCCCCAGCCTCTCAGGCTGGCATCCGTGGTCACTAGGACCCAGTTCTGTATGCAACTTTTTCTAAGCAGCTCTTTAGGAGAGCCACCTAGATTGCACCCTGCTCGGACGGGCACAAAAACCTAACTGAGGCTTGGAGGAGGGTCATAGGGGGAGGAGCCAGTACACACCACCTAGTGGTCAAACTTTTAAATTTTGTGCCCTGTCTCCTGCGGAGCCGCTATTCCCCATGGTCCTGACGGAGTCCCAGCATCCACTAGGACGTCAGAGAAACAATAGTACATAAACAACAGACATGCTAATATAACTTCTCTATACTTTCAATTCTGTGTAAGGTCATATAAAGAAAACTAGGAAAAAACAATACTCACTGTCGAGTAGAGCCACCTCTGGTTTAATGGATGCAGTTTTCATGAGAGGACCCATGACCACAGGGAGGTATTGCTGAAACTCTTTCCCAAGGATCTTGCACATACGTGCCCAAGCGGAAATCATGTATGAAATCTTGGGGAAAGCAATGTATACAATTAGGTGACCCTATAGATTTTTATTTCACTGAAATGCAGTGCAAAACATGACATTTAGAAGGTGGAAGAGAAAAATGCAGACACTGAGGCAAATTTGAATCAGTATGTATGTCATCCCTGACCAGAATGATATTTCCTAATATTTTGTGCATGTGCACTGTAACATCTATGACAACTAGTGTATATGTTTAGTGAGGAATGCAAGCTATGAATTAATATACTAAAAGGTAAGTTAATTCCTTATATGTGCAGGTCTAATAAATTATAGAATACAATCAGCATATTGTGAAAATGAGAGCAGCATTATTTCTCACACACCTGAGGATCATCGTCTTCCAATTCACTGAAGTCTGTCTGAGTCTTTAGCAGAAGCTGCATCACATCCGATGCATCTTGCATGAACTGAAAGCAGAAAAAGAATCCTTGTAATTACTGCCACAATTCCGCAAGACTTCAACCATAGCGTTATAAGCTTATACTCCACCCACCTCATAGGTTACCAGAAACTATATATAAAAATGAAACAAAAGTCATTCTTGATTTGGTGTACAATGTTTATCAATACCCTCATCCCTTAATTGCTTCACCCACATGGGAAATTCAATTAGACCCATTAATTTACCAGGGAGTGAAAAAATAAGAATTTACTCACCGGTAATTCTATTTCTCGTAGTCCGTAGTGGATGCTGGGAACTCCGTAAGGACCATGGGGAATAGACGGGCTCCGCAGGAGACTGGGCACTCTAAAGAAAAGATTAGGTACTATCTGGTGTGCACTGGCTCCTCCCTCTATGCCCCTCCTCCAGACCTCAGTTAGGGAAACTGTGCCCGGAAGAGCTGACATTACAAGGAAAGGAAATTTGGAATCCAGGGTAATACTCATACCAGCCACACCAATCACACCGTACAACTTGTGATACCTTTACCCAGTTAACAGTATGAACAACAACTGAGCCTCACTCAACGGATGGCTCATAACAATAACCCTTAGTTAAGCAATAACTATATACACGTATTGCAGAAAGTCCGCACTTGGGACGGGCGCCCAGCATCCACTACGGACTACGAGAAATAGAATTACCGGTGAGTAAATTCTTATTTTCTCTGACGTCCTAGTGGATGCTGGGAACTCCGTAAGGACCATGGGGATTATGCCAAAGCTCCCAAACGGGCGGGAGAGTGCGGATGACTCTGCAGCACCGAATGAGCAAACACAAGGTCCTCCTCAGCCAGGGTATCAAACTTGTAGAACTTTGCAAATGTGTTTGAACCCGACCAAGTAGCCGCTCGGCAAAGCTGTAAAGCAGAGACCCCTCGGGCAGCCTCCCAAGTAGAGCCCACCTTCCTTGTGGAATGGGCTTTTACCGATTTTGGATGCGGCAATCCAGCCGCAGAATGAGCCTGCTGAATCGTGCTACAGATCCAGCGAGCAATAGTTTGCTTTGAAGCAGGAGCACCCAGCTTGTTGGGTGCATGCAGGATAAACAGCGAGTCAGTCTTCCTGACTCCAGACGTTCTGGAAACATTTTCAAAGCCCTGACTACGTCCAGCAACTTGGGAGTCCTCCAAGTCCCGAGTAGCCGCAGGCACCACAATAGGTTGGTTCAAATGAAACGAGGACACCACCTTTGGGAGAAATTGGGGACGAGTCCCCAATTCTGCCCTGCCCATATGGAAGATCAGATATGGGCTTTTACATGACAAAGCCGCCAATTCCGACACACGCCTAGCCGATGCTAAGGCCAACAGCATGACCACTTTCCACGTGAGATACTTTAGCTCCATGGTCTTAAGTGGCTCAAACCAGTGAGATTTCAGGAAACTCAACACCACGTTAAGATCCCAAGGTGCCACTGAAGGGGGCTGAATATGCAGCACTCCCTTAACAAATGTCTGAACCTCAGGCAGTGAAGCCAGTTCTTTTTGAAAGAAAACGGATAGGGCCGAAATCTGGACCTTTATGGACCCCAATTTTAGGCCCATAGTCACCCCTGACTGTAGGAAGTGCAGGAAACGACCCAGTTGGAATTCCTCTGTAGGGGCCTTCCTGGCCTCACACCAAGCAACATATTTTTGCCATATACGGTGATAATGCTTTGCTGTCACGTCTTTCCTAGCCTTTATCAGCGTAGGAATAACTTCATCCGGAATGCCTTTTTCCGCTAGGATCTGGCGTTCAACCGCCATGCCGTCAAACGCAGCCGCGCTAAGTCTTGGAACAGACAGGGCCCTTGTTGCAGCAGGTCTTGTCTGAGAGGCAGAGGCCATGGGTCCTCTGTGCGCATTTCTTGCAGTTCCGGGTACCAAGTCCTTCTTGGCAAGTCCGGAACAATGAGTATTGTTCTTATTCCTCTCTTTCTTACTATTCTCAGTACTTTTAGTATGAGAGGAAGAGGAGGAAACACATATACCGACTGGTACACCCACGGTTTCACTAGGGCGTCCACAGCTATCGCCTGAGGGTCCCCTGACCTGGCGCAATATCTTTTTAGCTTTTTGTTAAGGCGGGACGCCATCATGTCCACCTGTGGCAGTTCCCATCGGTTTGCAATCAGTTGGAAGACTTCTTGATGAAGTCCCCACTCTCCCGGGTGGAGGTCGTGTCTGCTGAGGAAGTCTGCTTCCCAGTTGTCCACTCCCGGAATGAACACTGCTGACAGTGCTTGCACGTGATTCTCCGCCCATCGAAGAATCTTTGTGGCTTCCGCCATTGCCATCCTGCTGCTTGTGCCGCCCTGGCAGTTTACATGGGCGACCGCCGTGATGTTGTCTGACTGGATCAGCACTGGCCGGTTTCAAAGCAGGGGCTCTGCTTGACTCAGGGCGTTGCAAATGGCCCTTAATTCCAGTATATTTATGTGTAGAGAAGTCTCCAGACTTGACCACATCCCTTGGAAGTTTCTTCCCTGAGTGACTGCCCCCCATCCTCGGAGGCTTGCATCCGTGGTCACCAGGACCCAGTCCTGTATGCCGAACCTGCGGCCCTCGGAAGGTGAGCACTCTGCAGCCACCACAGAAGAGACACCCTGGCCCTTGGGGACAGGGTGATCAGCCGATGCATCTGAAGATGCGATCCGGACCACTTGTCCAACAGATCCCACTGAAAGATCCTCGCATGGAACCTGCCGAAGGGAATGGCTTCGTATGAAGCCACCATCTTTCCCAGGACTCGCGTGCAGTGATGCACCGATACCTGTTTTGGTTTCAGGAGGTCCCTGACCAGAGATGCTAATTCCTGGGCCTTCTTCTGTTCTGTGTCCAGAATCATGCCCAGGAAAAGCAGACGCGTCGTAGGAACCAGCTGCGACTTTGGAACATTTAGAATCCAGCCGTGCTGTTGCAACACTTCCTGAGAGAGTGCTACGCTGATCAACAACTGCTCCCTGGACCTCGCCTTTATGAGGAGATCATCCAAGTACGGGATAATTATAACTCCCTTCTGCCGAAGGAGTATCATCATTTCGGCCATTACCTTGGTAAATCTTCTCGGTGCCGTGGATAGGCCAAACGGCAACGTCTGGAACTGGTAATGACAGTGCTGTACCACAAATCTGAGGTACTCCTGGTGAGGTGGGTAAATGGGGACATGCAAGTAAGCATCTTTGATGTCCAGCGACACCATAAAATCCCCCTCTTCCAGGCTTGCAATAACCGCTCTGAGCGATTCCATTTTGAACTTGAATTTCTTTATATAAGTGTTCAAGGACTTTAAATTCAGAATGGGTCTCACCGAACCGTCCGGTTTCGGTACCACAAACATTGTGGAATAGTAACCCCTTCCCTGTTGAAGGAGGGGGACCCTGACAATCACTTGCTGGAGGTACAGCTTGTGAATTGCCGCCAGCACTACCTCCCTTTCCATGGGGGAAGCTGGCAAGGTTGATTTGAGGTAACGGCGTGGGGGAGTCGCTTCGAATTCCAGCTTGTATCCCTGAGATACAATTTGTATAGCCCAGAGATCCACCTGTGAGCGAACCCACTGGCTGCTGAAGTTTCGGAGACGCGCCCCCACCGCACCTGGCTCCGCCTGTGGAGCTCCAACGTCATGCGGTGGACTCAGTGGAAGCAGGGGAGGACTTTTGTTCCTGGGAACTGGCTGCATGGTGCAGCTTCTTACCTCTACCCCTGCTTCTGGCAAGAAAGGATGCATCCCTGACCCTCTTGCCTTTTTGGGAACGAAAGGACTGCATTTGATAATACGGTGCTTTCTTAGGCTCTGAGGAAACCTGAGGCAAGAAAGTGGACTTTCCAGCTGTCGCTGTAGACACGAGGTCCGACAGACCGTCCCCAAACAATTCCTCGCCCTTATAAGGCAAAACCTCCATGTGTTTTTTAGAATCAGCACCTCCTGTCCATTGCCGAGTCCATAAGACCCTCCTGGCAGAAATGGACATAGCATTAATTCTAGAGCCCAGCAGGCAAATGTCCCTCTGAGCATCTCGCATATATAAGACGTCTTTGATATGGCCCAGGGTTAGCAAAACAGTATCTCTGTCGAGGGAATCTATGTCGTCTAACAGAGTATCTGTCCACGCTGCTACAGCACTACACATCCAGGCTGAAGCAATAGCAGGTCTCAGTAGAGTACCAGAGTGTGTATACACCGACTTCAGGATAGCTTCCTGCTTTCTATCCGCAGGCTCCTTTAGGGCGGCCGTATCCTGAGACGGCAGGGCCACCGTTTTAGATAAGCGTGTCAGCGCCTTGTCCACCCTAGGGGATGTTTCCCAACGTAACCAGTCCGTTGGCCGGAAAGGGTACGCTATCAGTAACCTCACTAGTTTCTTATCAGGGGAACTCCACGCTTCTTCACCCAATTCATTTAATTCATCAGATGGGGGAAAAGTCACTGGCTGCTTTTTCTCCCCAAACATAAACCCTCTTGGTATTAACCGGGTTACTCTCAGAAATGTGTAATACATCTTTCATTGCAATAATCATGTATCGGATGTCCTTGGTCATTTTAGACTGTAAATGTGCCTCATCATCGTCGACACTGGAGTCGGACTCCGTGTCGACATCTGTGTCAACCATCTGAGATAGAGGGCGTTTTTGAGCCCCTGACGGTTTCTGAGTCGCCTGGGCAGGTGCGGGCTGAGACCCCGGCTGTCCCAAGGCTGCAGCGTCATCAAACCTTTTATGTAAGGAGTTTACATTGTCATTTAAGACCTTCCACATATCCATCCAATCAGGTGTCGGCCCCGACGGGGGCGAT
This sequence comes from Pseudophryne corroboree, assembly GCF_028390025.1. Classification (NCBI taxonomy): domain Eukaryota; kingdom Metazoa; phylum Chordata; class Amphibia; order Anura; family Myobatrachidae; genus Pseudophryne; species Pseudophryne corroboree. The sequence continues at coordinate 346,045,186 of NC_086445.1, read as the reverse complement.
ACCAAACTTATCTGCCCTTGCTCCGCCTCCACGTAACCTTCCTCATCCAACATGTCAACACAGCCGTACCGACACCGCACACACACACAGGGAATGCTCAGACTGAGGACAGGACCCCACAAAGTCCTTTGGGGAGACAGAGAGAGAGAGTATGCCAGCACACACCACAGCGCTATATAACAGGGATTTTCACTACTAATAAGTGATATACCCAAAAGCTGCTTTTTTTGTATTCTTTGTGCCTAAATTTATGTGCGCCCCCCCCCCCCTCTCTTTTTAACCCGTCTTGTACCTGGATACTGCAGGGGAGAGCCTGGGGAGCTGCCTTCCAGCGGAGCTGTGAAGAAAAAATGGCGCTGGTGTGCTGAGGAAGAAGGCCCCGCCCCCTCAGTGGCGGGCTTCTGTCCCGCTTTCAGTGTAAAATAATGGCGGGGGTTTTTACATATATACAGTGCTAGACTGTATATATGTATTTTTATGCTAAAGGTACTTCAATTGCAGCCCAGGGCGCCCCCCCCCCCAGCGCCCTGCACCCTACAGTGACCGGAGTGTGTAAGTGTGCTGGGAGCAATGGCGCACAGCTGCGGTGCGCTACCTTAATGAAGACAGGAGTCTTCAGCCGCCGATTTCGTCGTCTTCTAGCTTCTGTTCTTCTGGCTCTGCAAGGGGGACGGCGGCGCGGCTCCGGGAACGGACGATCGAGGACAGGTGCCTGTGTTCGAACCCTCTGGAGCTAATGGTGTCCAGTAGCCTAAGAAGCACAAGCTAGCTGCAAGCAGGTAGGTTTGCTTCTCTCCCCTTAGTCCCATGTAGCAGTGAGTCTGTTGCCAGCAGAAGCTCACTGAAAATAAAAAACCTAATAAATACTTTCTTTACTAGTAAGCTCAGGAAAGCCCACTAGGATCACCCAGCTCTGGCCGGGCACAGATTCTAACTGAGGTCTGGAGGAGGGGCATAGAGGGAGGAGCCAGTGCACACCAGATAGTACCTAATCTTTTCTTTAGAGTGCCCAGTCTCCTGCGGAGCCCGTCTATTCCCCATGGTCCTTACGGAGTTCCCAGCATCCACTAGGACGTCAGAGAAAAGGTGGTAGCCTCAGACGTTAACCTCCAGGGCTATTCAAGTCGAGCCCTTTTTCCTCACACGGTAAATTACTGTTATCGGACAAACACATAAGGGGGATATTCAAATGTTTGAAAAGTCGGTTGGGTGTCTGTTTTTTCCTATCTAATAGACAGGAAAAAAACAGACACCCAACTGACTTTTCAAACATTTGAATTCCACCCATAGAATCTGGGATAAGCACCTAGACCTGTGTTAACGTGGTTCTGGAAACCAACAGGCTATTTATTGGAGACTTCTCTTTGGGTTTATAATTTCAAATGCCCGTTCAGTTAGTAACAGATATCTGCCAAGGTAACGCCCAGCAATACTGATGAGTACCAGAATGGTAGCACACAATGTCTTAGCAGTAAAAAAAAATCAAAAAAAAAAAAAAAAAAAATCATCATCATTAGTATTTACTGTGCCAGCATATTCTGTGCTTTACAATTGGGAATACCACCGTAAATAAGATTGGTTACCTACCGGTAGATCCTTTTCTCGTAGTCCGTAGAGGATGCTGGGGTCCACATTAGTACCATGGGGTATAGACGGGTCCACCAGGAGCCATTGGCTGTTTGAGAGTGTGGGCTGGCTCCTCCCTCTATGGCTCTCCTAGCAGACTCAGTCTAGAAACTGTGCCAGAGACGGACATCTCCGAGAGAAGGATTTTACACAGATAGTGGCGAGATTCACACCAGCTCACACATACAAGGCACATCAAGCTAACCAGCTTAAAAAACTCAGCAACTGCTGAAACATTACTTACCAAGCAATAATGCAGTACGTAACAAAAACAAAAGTTGTACTGAACTATATAACGATTGCAGGAAAACGTAGCGCTGGGCGGGCGGCACCCAGCATCCTCTACGGACTGTAAGAAAATGATTTACCGGTAGGTAACCAAAATCCTATTTTCTCTTACGTCCCAGAGGATGCTGGGGTGCACATTAGTACCATGGGGATGTACCAAAGCTCCCAGAGAGGGAGGGAGAGCGCGGAGGCTCCTGTAGAACTGATTGACTGAACTTCAGATCATCAGAGGCCAAAGTATCGAACTTGTAGAACTTTGCAAACATGTTCGACCCAGACCAAGTTGCAGCTCGGCAAAGTTGTAACGCCGAGACACCCCATGCAGCCGCTCAGGAAGACCCCACCTTATGAGTAGAGTGGGCCTTAGACATAGGACACGGCAATCCTGCCGTAGAATACGCATGCTGGATAGGGAATCTGATCCAGCGAGAGATCGTCTGCTTAGAAGCAGGACACCCAATTTTCTTGGGATTATAGAGACAAACAGAGTACGATTTTCTGTGACAAGCAGTCCTCTTCACATAGATTTTTAGAGCCCTTACAACATCCAAGGACTTTGATGAAATTGAGGAGTCAGTAGATACTGGCACCACAATAGGTTGGTTGATATGAAATGCCGACGCAACCTTCGGAAGAAACTGCCGACGTGTCCGGAGCTCAGCTCTATCTTCAAGGAAGATCAAGTATGGGCTTTTACATGACAAAGCCCCCAACATCAACACACGCCTAGCAGAAGCTAAAGCCAACAAAGTGACAGCCTTCCACATAAGAAATTTTACCTCAACCTCCTGTAGAGGCTCGAACCAATCCGATTGGAGGAACTACAACACCACGTTAAGGTCCCAAGGTGCCATAGGTGGTACAAAGGGAGGTTGGATGTGCAGAACTCCCTTCAAAAAAGTCTGAACCTCAGGAAGGGCTGTCACTTGTTTCTGGCAGAAAATGGATAGGGCCGAAATCTGGACCTTCACAGATCCCAACTTCAGGCCCATATCCAAACCAGCTTGTAGGAAGAGGAGAAACCGTCCCAGTTGAAATTCCACTGCAGGAAATTTCTTGGACTCGCACCAAGAAACATTTTTTCCAAATTCGATGGTAATGTTTAGACGTTACTCCTTTCCTAGTCTGTATCAGGGTAGGAATAACCTTGTTCGGGATGACCCTTCGAGCTAGTATCAGGCGTTCAACCTCCATGCCGTCAAACGTAGCCGCGGTAAGTCTTGATAGGCGAACGACCCCTGCTGCAGCAGATCCTCCCGAAGAGGAAGAGGCCTCGGCTCTTCTTGCAGTAGATCCACGTACCAAGCCCTTCTTGGCCAGTCTGGAGTAATGAGGTTCGCTTAAACCCTTATTCTCCTTATGAGCTTTAGAACTCTTGGGATGAGTGGAAGTGGAGGAAACACGTACACCGACTGGAACACTCACGGAGTCACTAGGACGTCCACCGCCACTGCTTGCGGGTCCCTCGACCTGGAACAATACCGCCGAAGCTTCTTGTTGAGACGGGAGGCCATCATGTCGATCTGGGGTACGCCTCAAAGATCCGTTACCTCCTTGAACACCTCCGGATGGAGACCCCACTCCCCTGGATGGAGATCGTGTCTGCTGAGGAAGTCGCTTCCCAGTTGTCTACTCCCGGAATGAAGATTGCTGACAGTGCCAACGCTTTGTTTTCTGCCCAGAGGATGATTCTTGTTACCTCTGCCATTGCAGCTCTGCTCTTCGATCCGCCCTGTCTGTTTATGCAAGCCACTGTTGTCACATTGTCCGAAGATGGGCCGCTTGGAGAAGACCGTTGTAGACGGCTCTTAGTTCCAGAATGTTTATTGGCAGGCCGGCTTCCAGACTTGACCACTTTCCTTGGAATATTTCCCCTTGAGTGACTGCGCCCCAGCCCCGGAGACTTGTATCCGTGGTTACAAGGATCCAGTCTTGAATCCCAAACCTGCGGTCCTCCAGAAGGTGAGGTAATTGCAGCCACCACAGGAGTGAAATCCTGGCCTTTGGCGACAGACGTATTCTCTGGTGCATGTGTAGATGGAATCCCAACCACTTGTCTAGGAGATCCAGTTGGAAGGAAACAAGCGTGAAACCTCCCGTACTGCAGAGCCTCGTAAGAGGCCACCATCTTTCCCAGAAGGCGAATGCACTGATGAACAGACACCCGGGATGGCTTCAGAACACCCCGGACCATCGTTTGAATCACCAACGCTTTTACCTCTGGAAGAAACACCCTCTGCACTTCCGTGTCGAGCGTCATTCCCAGAAAGGCAAACCTCCTGGTTGGTTTCAAATGTGATTTTGGAAGATTCAGGATCCAACCATGTTCCCTGAGAAGCTGGGTTGTGAGAGCTATGGACCGTAATAGCTTCTCCTTGGACGATGCCTTTCTCAACAGATCGTCCAGATACGGAATAATGTTCACCCGTCTGTGGAAGAGAATCATCATTTCCGCCATCACCTTGGTGAATACCCTCGGTGCTGTGGAGGCGCCAAATGGTAGGGCCTGGAACGGACAGTCCAACAGTGCGAATTGAAGATAAGCTTGATGCGGCAGCCAAATCGGAATGTGGAGGTACGCATCCTTGATATCCAGGGATACCAGGAATTCCCCTTCCTCCAGATCCGATATCACTGCCCTTAGAGACTCCATTTTGAACTTGAACTCCCTCAGAAAGTGGTTTAGAGATTTTAAGTTCAGAATGGGCCTGACCAAACCATCCGGTTACGGTACCACGAAAAGGTTTGAATAGTAACCTTTGTTTTGCATATGAGGTGGTACTGGCACAATGACTTGTGCCTCCACCAACTTCTGGACGGCTTCTTGCAGAGCAGAGCTGGCAAGCCTGATTTGAAAAATCGTTGAGGGAGATTTTGAAATTCCAGCCTGTACCCCTGGGATACAATATCTTGCACCCAGTGGTCCAGGCCGGATGACACCCAGACGTGACTGAAATGCCCGAGTCTCGCTCCCACCGGCCCCTCCTCCGGGGCGTGCAGTCCACCGTCATGCGGAGGACTTTGGTGTACCTGAAGCAGGTTTCTGTTCCTGAGAACCTGCAGCCGCAGGTTTCTTGGACATGGGCCGACCTCCCTGAAAGAAGAAGTGGGACGGCTAGGCCGTTCTTGGCTTGGTAGACCGAAAGGGCTGTGACGTAGCTGAAGAAAAGGGTTTCTTCGGAGCAGGTGTAGCTGAGGGAAGAAAAGGTGACTTACCAGCCGTAGCCGCGGGGATCCACGCATCTAACGCTTCCCCGAAGAGCATGACCTGTGTAGGGTAAGGTCTCCACACTTCTCCTGGATTCCGCGTCGGCAGACCACTGGCGCAACCACAGTGCTCGACGAGCTGATACAGACATGTAAGAAATTCCCACAGACATGGAAGAAATTCCCACAGCCATGGAACCCAGGTCTTTCATGTATTCTACCAGAAATCCTGCCGAATCCTGAATGTTGCGTAAAAACAATTCAGCATCACATTTCTCCATAGTATCCAAGTCTTCAAGTAACGTGCCTGACCACTTTACTATAGCTTTGGCAATCCAAGCACTGGCAATAGTGGGACGTAGTATTGCGCCAGAAGCAGTGGACCTGGATTTGAGCGTATTATCAATTTTACGATCAGCCGGCTCTTTAAAGGCAGTAGATCCTGGGACAGGTAAAGTCACCTTTTTTGAAAGTCTGAATACTGACGCGACAATAGGCGGGTTCTCCCATTTTTCTTATCCTCTACCGGGAAAGGAAATGCCACCAGAACCCTTTTAAGCATCTGGAATTTCTTATCTGGGTTTTTCCAAGCCTTTTCAAAAATAGCATTTAATTCCTTTGGCGCGGGGAAAGTTAGCGAGGCTTTCTTATTTTCAGTGAAGTAAGCCTCCTCAACCTGCTCGGGTGTTGTATCAGCAATATTCAACTAATCGCTAATAGCCTCTATCATCAACTGCACCCCTTTTGCAAGAGATGCTGCCCCTCGCAACACATCCCAGTCACATTCTGCAGTATCAGAATCGGTATCATCCTGCATCATCTGTGCAAGAGCACGTTTATGTGAATATACAGTGGGGAACCCTGAGGTACCAGAATTGGGCCAGACTACCATAGAGTTCTGTAAAGCTTGAGTTGCAGATTCATTTTGTACAACCCTATTTGAAATATGAGAAATCAGAGATTTGATAGAGGATAACCACTCAGGCTCCCTTGCTGGTATCCGTGCTAAACCAGTGCAATCCAGAGTCCCTGGACATTGCTTAATGGAGACCACAGACACTCTACACACACAGGGGAGGACAGACATAATTTCACCCCCAAGAATGGCAAGAGGCAGATTGGAGCCAACCCACACACAGCGTTTTTAATATAAAGGGAGACCCCCTATCAGCGCTGACTGTGCACCATAATAGGTTACACAGTCGTTTGAGTACCGTGAGAGATAGCTGGAGTTGCTATGGAGGTACTTGCTCTTCCGGGACAGCGCTGCGCAGGCAGGAAAATGGCGCTGAACGCTGCTGGGTCCGCTTCGAGAAGCTCCGCCCCCAAAATGGCGCGGTCTTTCCGCTCTTCATAGGATTATACTGGCCTGAGGATTTATGCTGGCTGAAATCCCGGGACCCCAACAGGCTGTGTGACCAGTGTAGGGTGTAGGCGCTGGCTCAGGGTGCCCTCACAGCGCCGCACTATGTATTGCTGAGCCTCCGGAGCGCAGTTAATACTGCGCTCCTACCCTGATGCCGCCATCTCTCCCCCCCCCCCCCCCCCCCCCCGCTTGCTAGGGGGGTTGGTGACTCACTCGCCACTGAACTTCAGCTCTGTAAGGGGGTGGCGGCATGCTGCTGGGGTGAACGATCCATCCCCTCAGGAGCTCAGTGTCCTGTTAGCAGAGTTAGTGGCTCAGACTCCGCAGGGCGGGCACTACTCCCCCCCCTTAGTCCCACGAAGCAGGGAGGCTATTGCCAGCAGCCTCCCTGTAAAATAATAAACTCTAAAAATAAGCTTTATTAAGAGAAATTCTGGAGAGCTCCCCTAGCTGTGACCGGCTCCTCCGGGCACATTTTCTAAACAGAGTCTGGTAGGAGGGGCATAGAGGGAAGAGGCAGCCCACACTCTCAAACTCTTAAAAGTGCCAATGGCTCCAGGTGGAACAGTCTATACCCCATGGTACTAATGTGGACCCCAGCATCCTCTAGGACGTAAGAGAAATAAGACTTTACTGAGTAATAACAGAAAAGAGGTGGAGAGAGCCCTGCTCGCAGGCATACAATTTTATAATACAATCCAGTGTTTTGTATGAAAGTGAAAAAAAATAAAAATAAAAAAAAATCAACTGAAGTGTTGGAATATATTATATCAGTGATTTATTGATAATGTTTAGACAGGTAGAAAAGAGGATTTTGGTACTTACCGATAAATCCATTTCTCTGAATCCTCTAGGGGACACTGGAACAGTCTTATACAATAGGGGTGTTAAGCTTGCAACCGGAGGTGTGGCACAATCTAAAATTAGCATTGTCTGCACAGCCGGCTCCTCCCCCTTCACATCCCTCCTCCCTCAGTTTGAAAAATTTGACTGAGAGAATAGGACATGATACTATAGCACTTGGCGAGGAACCGAACCGTACAACATATCTAACAGCATCCAAGAACTCTTATCCGAAAACCAACGCTGTTTGCACGAATTGTTCTAACAAGAACTTTGAACCAGCAGGTTGACAGCACCAAGGCGGGCGTCCAGTGTCCCCTAGAGGATTCAGAGAAATGGATTTATCGGTAAGTACCAAAATCCTCTTTTCTCTTTCATCCACTAGGGGACACTGGAACAGTCTTATACAATAGGGGACGTCCCAAAGTTATCCCCCAGGGAGGGAGTGCTGTCGGTGGCCTGCAAAACCAAACGTCCGAACTTAGAGTTTCCGGACGCAAAAGGTATCAAACTTTTAAAGTTACGCGAACGTGTGGGCTGAGGACCACGTCGCCGCTCTGCAAAGTTGAGTAGTGGAAGCACCTCTGGCCGCCGCCCATGAGGCACCCACTGATCTGGTGGTATGAGCACCAGTCGGACCCGGAATCTGGTTACCACAGGAAATATAAGCTTGTTGAATGGCAAGTCTAATCCATCTAGACAAAGACTGCGTAGATGCTGGCCAAAACCTACTTTGGACCATCATAGAGAATAAACAAATGGTTTGACCTTCTGAAGGACAACATAACTTGTACGCATATTCGTAAAGCTCGGACAACATCCAAAGACACGCCCCCATCTGCGAATCCCTGAAAAGATGGGACTACAATCAGCTGGTTTACGTGAAACCCGAAACGACCTTAGGAAGGAAATCTGCTCTTGTACGGAGGTCTGCCCTACCCACATGGAAAATTAAAAACGGAGTCTAACATGATAAGGCTACAAACTCAAACTCTCCTGGCCGAAGCCCAGGCAAGTAATGACGTGACCTTCCAAGAGAGCAATTTCAGGTCTGTTCTTTCCAACGGCTCAAAAGTTGGTGATCAGCAAAATTCCAACACCAAATGTAAGTCTCACGGTGTAGTGGGAGGACGGAAAGGAGGTTGTACCCTCAGAACCCCCTGTAATAAGATCTGAACCTCCTGTAAGGATGTTAACCGCTGTTGAAATAGTATGGAGAGCTGAAACTTGAACCTTCAAAAGAACCTAGTCACAGTCCTCCATCTAGACCAGCTTGAAGATAAAGTAGAATTTTGGTAAGTGGCAGTTCGTCGAATTCCACCCACCTTCCTGACACCAGTCCATGTACGTCTTCCAAATTCTGTAGCAGTGCATGGATGTAACTGGCTTCCTAACAGCAAACATCATAGGAATAGCCGTTCTTGGTATCCCTCTGTTTCTTAATGTCCAGGTTTTAATAGCCACGCCGTTAAGCGCAGCTTTTTCAGTATAGGAACTGTCCATAAGATAGCAGGTCCTTTCTCAGAGGTAACCGCCAAGGATCTACCGCTAGGAACTCCCGCAAGTCTGAGTACCAACTCCTGCTGAGCCAATCTGGTACTATTAGAATCGCCCACATTTATTCTTGACTCACCTCTTTTTAAAACTCTCGGTATAAGTGGGAAAGGTGTAAATATGTAAACCCTTCTGTAACACTAGGGAAGTGTTAATGCGTCCACTCCTTCTGCTGCTGGATCTTTTGTCCAGGACACATATCTGGGTAGCTGATGGTTGTGCCGAGACGCCATTAGGTCCACTTGAGGTAGATCCCATTTCCTCACCACCATGTCGAAAATCTGTGGATGTAGGAACCACTCTCCCGTCTGCATGTCCTGGCGACTGAGATAATCTGCTTCCCAGTTCTCCCCACCTGGAATGAACACTGCAGAGAGGATGATGTTTCGCCTTTCTGCCCACAACAAGATCTTTGTGGCTACCCTTAACGCCATCCTGCTCTTTGTTCTTCCTTGACGGCTTATGTAAGCCGTCGTCGTGACATTGTGTATCTTTTAGTATTGACCCATGACTAGGTCTTCGGCTATGAAAAGCGCATTGTAAACTGCTCTCAGTCTAGAATGTTTATGGGTAGGCTGCTCTCCTGTAACCTCCAACCTTTATGTCCATGGGTACCATGAACTCTCCTTGTTCCAAACCTGCAATAGCTGACTGGATTTAGTCCATCCTGAATCTGCAAACCGTGAGGAGTTTGTTCCTCTAGGACGGCACCCCAACCTCTGAGACTGGCGTCCGTTGTCAGGATCCTCCAATTCCAAATGCCGAATCTGTTTGCCTGCTGCGAGATTCTTGTGCAACGACCACTAAATCAAGGAGGTTCGTATGCGTAGTGGAAGTCGGATTCTTCGATGTAGAAGCCAGTGCGAACCTGCTCTCTGAGCAATGAGGTTCATCTGGAATGGTCGGGAATGAAGTCTGCCGTATTGGATAGCTTGAAACGACGCCACTATCTTCCCTAGAAGTTGCCTACAGAGGTGTAGAGAAACAGTCTGTGTCTTTAGTACCTGAGCCACTAACCTCTGTGGGTCCTGGATCTTGTTCTCTGGTAGGAATACTCTCAATTGTACTGTGTCCAAAATGAGACCGAGGAATTTAACCCATTGAGTTGGTATGAGGTTGGATTGTTTGGAAGTTCACAATCCACCTATGTTGAATGAAAAATTGATGAGATGTTTGAGCATCTGTTATCAGCTGTTCCTGAGATGAGGCCGTGATCAGTAAATCGTCTAGATAAGGTATGATCGTGACCCCTAACCGTCTCAATCCTGTCACCATTATTGGTATGATCTTTGTAAAGATTCAGGGCCCTGAATTGGTAGTGATCCTTCACCCGTGCAACCCTAAGTAAGCATGGCGGAGGGTCCAAATTGGGATATGAAGGTATTGTGCACTACCAAAAGATTTGAATAAAATCCTGTTCCTCTTTAAGGATCCGGGACTGGTGACATAACCCCTTGTATGCAGGAGTCTTTGAATTTGCCGTCTGTAATGCTCCTGCTGGGAACGGGCACCTAGGACCTCAAGCTGTAAAGAAACGGACTGTGTGGACGTTTCAAACTGTATCCTTGACCTAGCCGTCTGGTGAGGTTTTGGCCCAGGCGTCCCGAAAACCTTCCAACTCTGCGCCCACCAAGGGGGACCCCAGGTGAGCAGGGAGACCGTCATGCCACGGGTTTGTCAGCAGGTTTGTCCTGCTTTCTGTGCGTCTCGAGTAGGAAGTAGGTAGAAAGGTAGATTTCACTGCCGTTGTCTGCGAAATCCACTTGTCTAACTCAGGACCAATAACATCTAACCCCCAAATGTAATAGTCTCTATTCTTGGGATCGGAGTCCACTAGCCCTTCTCTGAGCCCTAAAATTCCTCTAGCCGAAATGGTCGAAACCGAGATGCGGGACGCTATTTTACTAGCGTCCTTTGAAGCCTGGCACATATAAGTCGCTGATTATCGAATATGCTCCGCTGAGAATTTTCCTCTAGGCTGCTTTCTCACGCCCGGCCCATGCGACAATGTGCTGCTACAAAAATTGATTTTAATGCAGTGTCTACCTTCGCGACATGACATATCCTTTAAGGTGGTCACGCTAGGCATAGGGGACATTGTCTTCTCCCCGCTTCCTAAGCGCCCCGCTGTGTGTTTAAATCGTTTATCAGTCTGGAGAGTTTGAGGCATAGACATTGTCTCTTCCTGATACGAATAAATGGAAAACTCTCTGGTTCCTTAACTCCTTACTTCTTGAAGCATATGATCACCATAAAACTCCTGATCTAAGGCAGACTTAATTATCTTGCCTTTTCATCTATAACAAGACCCTCTTCCTCCATCGTGTAAGATGGGAAGGATTCCATTAACCTCCTTGCTCACCTTGCGCAGGAGGGATTCATTTAAATTATAAACTCCTCTATGGTCTTTGAGAATCCCTCAGCCTTTACTGACTGCTGTTTGCGGGATTCTGACATTTCCTTTGAAATATTTGTCAGGGCTTGCTCCCATGATCTTGGCGGAGCCTTGCTCCCGAGTTAAGCGCCCCTAACTAAACAGAAAACGCATACCCTGGGGTCGCCCAAACTAGCGCTCATCTTATTACAGTTTGTGTATACATAATGAGTACTAGTGTTCTTGGTAAGTGCTTTTGACATTTGAAGCCGCACCCCATAGAGCGCTCCACAGTGCTTTCCCCCTTTATAATGGGAACAGAAAGACCGTAACGGGTGATGGGATTAAAGGTATACTGGGATCCACCTAGCTAGATCTTTTTGTATATAATACACAAAAAAAAAAAAAAAAAAAAAAAATTAATAATAATAATAAAAATAATATCACCAGCCTCGTTGCAACCCTCGCACACCCAACTGTATTTCAGTTCTGAGGTCGGGGTTGTGATCCAGTCGTTCCCTTTATTTCGTCGGGATCTTTTGTGTAGAAGTCCCTTGAAAAATAAGAATTTACTCACCGGTAATTCTATTTCTCGTAGTCCGTAGTGGATGCTGGGAACTCCGTAAGGACCATGGGGAATAGCGGGCTCCGAAGGAGGCTGGGCACTCTAGAAAGATTTATGACTACCTGGTGTGCACTGGCTCCTCCCACTATGACCCTCCTCCAAGCCTCAGTTAGGTACTGTGCCCGGACGAGCTGACATAATAAGGAAGGATTTTTTGAATCCCGGGTAAGACTCATACCAGCCACACCAATCACACTGTACAACTCGTGATACTATATCCAGTTTGACAGTATGAAAAACAACTGAGCCTCTCAACAGATGGCTCAACAATAACCCTTTAGTTAACAATAACTATTTACAAGTATTGCAGACAATCCGCACTTGGGATGGGCGCCCAGCATCCACTACGGACTACGAGAAATAGAATTACCGGTGAGTAAATTCTTATTTTCTCTGACGTCCTAGTGGATGCTGGGAACTCCGTAAGGACCATGGGGATTAAACCAAAGCTCCCAAACGGGCGGGAGAGTGCGGATGACTCTGCAGCACCGAATGAGAGAACTCCAGGTCCTCCTCAGCCAGGGTATCAAATTTGTAGAATTTAGCAAACGTATTTGCCCCTGACCAAGTAGCTGCTCGGCAAAGTTGTAAAGCCGAGACCCCTCGGGCAGCCGCCCAAGATGAGCCCACTTTCCTTGTGGAATGGGCATTTACAAATTTTGGCTGTGGCAGGCCTGCCACAGAATGTGCAAGCTGAATTGTACTACAAATCCAGCGAGCAATAGTCTGCTTAGAAGCAGGAGCACCCAGCTTGTTGGGTGCATACAGGATAAACAGCGAGTCAGATTTTCTGACTCCAGCCGTCCTGGAAACATATTTTCAGGGCCCTGACAACGTCTAGCAACTTGGAGTCCTCCAAATCCTTAGTAGCCGCAGGCACCACAATAGGCTGGTTCAGGTGAAACGCTGACACCACCTTAGGTAGAAACTGGGGACGAGTCCTCAATTCTGCCCTATCCATATGGAAAATCAGATAAGGGCTTTTACATGATAAAGCCGCCAATTCCGACACTCGCCTGGCTGAAGCCAAGGCCAATAACATGACCACTTTCCACGTGAGATATTTTAGATCCACGGTTTTTAGTGGCTCAAACCAATGTGATTTTAAGAAACTCAACACCACGTTGAGATCCCAAGGTGCCACAGGGGGCACAAACGGGGGCTGAATATGCAGCACTCCTTTCACAAATGTCTGAACTTCAGGTACTGAAGCTAGTTCTTTTTGAAAGAAAATCGACAGAGCCGAGATCTGTACTTTAATGGAGCCTAGCTTTAGGCCCATATTCACTCCTGCTTGCAGGAAATGCAGAAATCAACCCAGCTGAAATTCCTCTGTTGGGGCCTTTTTTGCCTCGCACCATGCAACATATTTCCGCCATATGCGGTGATAATGCTTTGCCGTAACATCTTTCCTGGCCTTAATAAGCGTAGGAATGACTTCTTCCGGAATACCCTTTTCCTTCAGGATCCGGTGTTCAACCGCCATGCCGTCAAACGCAGCAGCGGTAAGTCTTGGAACAGACAGGGCCCCTGTTGTAGCAGGTCCTGTCTGAGCGGTAGAGGCCACGGGTCCTCTGAGAGCATCTCTTGAAGTTCCGGGTACCACGCTCGTCTTGGCCAATCCGGAACCACGAGAATTGTGTTTACTCCTCGCGTTCTTATTATTCTCAATACCTTTGGTATGAGAGGCAGAGGAGGGAACACATAAACTGACTGGTACACCCACGGTGTCACTAGAGCGTCCACAGCTATCGCCTGAGGGTCCCTTGACCTGGCGCAATATCTTTTTAACTTTTTGTTGAGGCGGGACGCCATCATGTCCACCTGTGGTTTTTCCCAACGGTTTACCAGCATCTGGAAGACTTCTGGATGAAGTCCCCACTCTCCGGGGTGGAGGTCGTGTCTGCTGAGGAAGTCTGCTTCCCAGTTGTCCACTCCCGGAATGAACACTGCTGACAGTGCTAGTACATGATTCTCCGCCCATCGGAGAATTCTTGTGTCTTCTGCCATCGCCATCCTGCTTCTTGTGCCGCCCTGTCGATTTACATGGGCGACTGCCGTGATGTTGTCTGACTGGATCAGCACCGGCTGGTGTAGTAACAGGGATTTTGCTTGACTTAGGGCATTGTAGATGGCCCTTAGTTCCAGAATATTTATGTGAAGGGAAGTCTCCTGACTCGACCATAGTCCTTGGAAGTTTCTTCCCTGTGTGACTGCCCCCCAGCCTCGAAGGCTGGCATCCGTGGTCACCAGGACCCAGTCCTGTATGCCGAACCTGCGGCCCTCTAGAAGATGGGCACTCTGCAGCCACCACAGTAGAGACACCCTGGTTCTTGGAGACAGGGTTATTAAGCGATGCATCTGAAGATGCGATCCGGACCACTGGTCCAACAGGTCCCACTGAAAGATTCTGGCATGGAACCTGCCGAAGGGAATTGCTTCGTAAGAAGCCACCATCTTTCCCAGGACCCGCGTGCAACGATGCACTGATACCTGTTTTGGTTTCAGGAGGTCTCTGACTAGAGATGACAACTCCCTGGCTTTCTCCTCCGGGAGAAACACTTTCTTCTGGACTGTATCCAGAATCATACCCAGGAACAGTAGCCGTGTCGTCGGAACCAGCTGTGACTTTGGGATATTCAGAATCCAGCCGTGCTGGTGCAGCACCTCCTGAGATAGTGCTACTCCCACCAACAACTGTTCCTTGGACCTCGCTTTTATTAGGAGATCGTCCAAGTACGAGATAATTAAAACTCCCTTTTTTCGAAGGAGTATCATCATTTCCGCCATAACCTTGGTAAATACCCTCGGTGCCGTGGACAGTCCAAACGGCAGCGTCTGGAATTGGTAATGGCAATCCTGTACCACAAATCTGAGGTACTCCTGGTGAGGATGGTAAATGGGGACATGCAAGTAAGCATCCTTGATGTCCAGGGATACCATGTAATCCCCCTCGTCCAGGCTTGCAATAACCGCCCTGAGCGATTCCATCTTGAACTTGAATTTTTTTATGTATGTGTTCAAGGATTTTAAATTTAAAATGGGTCTCACCGAACCGTCCGGTTTCGGTACCACAAATAGTGTGGAATAGTAACCCCGGCCTTGTTGAAGTAGGGGTACCTTGATTATCACCTGCTGGGAATACAGCTTGTGAATTGCCGCTAGCACCGCCTCCCTGTCTGAGGGAGCAATCGGCAAGGCAGATTTTAGGAACCGGTGGGGTGGAGACGCCTCGAATTCCAGTTTGTACCCCTGAGATACTATTTGAAGGATCCAGGGATCCACCTGTGAGCGAGCCCACTGATCGCTGAAATTCTTGAGGCGGCCCCCCACCGTACCTGGCTCCGCCTGTGGAGCCCCACCGTCATGCGGCGGACTTGGAAGAAGAAGCGGGGGAGGACTTTTGCTCCTGGGAACCTGCTGTTTGTTGCAGCCTTTTTCCCCTACCTCTGCCTCTGGACAGAAAAGACCCGCCTTTTCCACGCCTGTTTTTCTGGGTCCGAAAGGACTGAACCTGATAAAACGGCGCCTTCTTAGGCTGTGAGGGGACATGGGGTAAAAATGCTGACTTCCCAGACGTTGCTGTGGAAACTAGGTCCGAAAGACCATCCCCAAATAATTCCTCACCCTTATATGGCAACACTTCCATGTGCCTTTTAGAATCTGCATCTCCTGTCCACTGGCGAGTCCATAAGCCTCTCCTAGCAGAAATGGACAATGCACTTACTTTAGATGCCAGTCGGCAGATTTCCCTCTGTGCATCTCTCATATATAAGACTGAGTCTTTGATATGGTCTATGGTTAGCAGGATCGTGTCTCTGTCTAATGTGTCAATATTTTCTGACAGTTTATCTGACCACGCAGCGGCAGCACTGCACATCCAAGCTGACGCAATAGCTGGCCTAAGTATAATGCCTGAGTGTGTATATACAGACTTCAGGATCGCCTCCTGCTTTCTATCAGCAGGTTCCTTGAGGGCGGCCGTATCCGGAGATGGTAGTGCCACCTTTTTAGACAAAAGTGTGAGCGCTTTATCCACCTTAGGAGGTGTTTCCCAACGTGACCTATCCTCTGGCGGGAAAGGGAACGCCATTAGTACCTTCTTAGGAATTACCAATTTTTTATCAGGGAAAGCCCATGCTTCTTCACACACTTCATTTAATTCATCTGATGGGGGAAAAACTACGGGTAGTTTTTTCTCCCCAAACATAATACCCTTTTTAGTGGTACCTGTATTTATATCAGAAATGTGTAACACCTCTTTCATTGCCTCAATCATGCAGTGAATGGCCTTAGTGGGCATCAGGTTAGACTCATCGTCGTCGACACTGGTGTCAGTATCAGTGTCGACATCTGGGTCTGCGGTCTGAGGTAGCGGGCGTTTTAGAGCCCCTGATGACCTGTGCGACGCCTGGACAGGCACGAGCTGAGAAGTCGGCTGTCCCACATTTGGCATGTCGTCAAATTTCTTATGTAAGGAGTCTATACGTGCACTTATTTCTTTCCATAAGTTCAACCACTCAGGTGTCTGCCCCGCAGGGGGTGACATCCCTTCTAAAGGCATCTGCTCTGTCTCCACATCATTATCCTCATCAAACATGTCGACACAGCCGTACCGACACACCGCACACACACAGGGAATGCTCCAACAGAGGACAGGACCCACAAAAGCCCTTTGGGGGGACAGAGTGAGAGTATGCCAGCACACACCAGAGCGCTATATAATGCAGGGACTAACAGAGTTATGTCCCCTATAGCTGCTTTTTCTATATAATTGTATACTGCGCCTAAATTTAGTGCCCCCCCTCTCTTTTTTACCCTTTTCTGTAGTGTAGACTGCAGGGGAGAGCCAGGGAGCTTCCTTCCAGCGGATCTGTGAAGGAGAAATGGTGCCAGTGTGCTGAGGGAGATAGCTCCGCCCCTTTTCTGCGGACTATTCTCCCGCTTTTTTCTATATTCTGGCAGGGGTATTTTCCACATATATAGCCTCTGGGGCTATATATTGTGGTATTTTTGCCAGCCAAGGTGTTATTATTGCTTCTCAGGGCGCCCCCCCCCAGCGCCCTGCACCCTCAGTGACCGGAGTGTGAAGTGTGTGTGAGGAGCAATGGCGCACAGCTGCAGTGCTGTGCGCTACCTTGGTGAAGACTGATGTCTTCTGCCGCCGATTTTCCGGACCTCCTCTTGCTTCTGGCTCTGTAAGGGGGACGGCGGCGCGGCTCCGGGGCCGAACACCATGGACTGGGCCTGCGGTCGATCCCTCTGGAGCTAATGGTGTCCAGTAGCCTAAGAAGCCCAAGCTGGCTGCAAGCAGGCAGGTTCGCTTCTTCTCCCCTTAGTCCCTTCTATCTTTCTTTCTAAAGGCTCAGGAGAGCCCCTAGTGTGCATCCAACCTCGGCCGGGCACAAAATCTAACTGAGGCTTGGAGGAGGGTCATAGTGGGAGGAGCCAGTGCACACCAGGTAGTCATTAATCTTTCTAGAGTGCCCAGCCTCCTTCGGAGCCCGCTATTCCCCATGGTCCTTACGGAGTTCCCAGCATCCACTAGGACGTCAGAGAAATATATATAGCATAAAAAATAAGAATTTACTTACCGATAATTCTATTTCTCGTAGTCCGTAGTGGATGCTGGGGACTCCGTCAGGACCATGGGGAATAGCGGCTCCGCAGGAGACAGGGCACAAAAGCAAGCTTTTAGGATCACATGGTGTGTACTGGCTCCTCCCCCTATGACCCTCCTCCAAGCCTCAGTTAGGTACTGTGCCCGGACGAGCGTACTCAATAAGGAAGGATCTTGAATCCCGGGTAAGACTCATACCAGCCACACCAATCACACCGTACAACTTGTGATCTGAACCCAGTTAACAGTATGATAACAAAGAAGTAGCCTCTTAAAAAAGATGGCTCACAACAATAATAACCCGATTTTTGTAACAATAACTATGTACAAGTAATGCAGACAATCCGCACTTGGGATGGGCGCCCAGCATCCACTACGGACTACGAGAAATAGAATTATCGGTAAGTAAATTCTTATTTTCTCCAACGTCCTAGTGGATGCTGGGGACTCCGTCAGGACCATGGGGATTATACCAAAGCTCCCAAACGGGCGGGAGAGTGCGGATGACTCTGCAGCACCGAATGAGAGAACTCCAAGTCCTCTTTAGCCAGAGTATCAAATTTGTAAAATTTTACAAACGTGTTCTCCCCTGACCACGTAGCTGCTCGGCAAAGTTGTAATGCCGAGACCCCTCGGGCAGCCGCCCAAGATGAGCCCACCTTCCTTGTGGAGTGGGCTTTTACAGTTTTAGGCTGTGGCAGGCCTGCCACAGAATGTGCAAGTTGAATTGTGCTACAGATCCAACGAGCAATCGTCTGCTTAGACGCAGGAGCACCCATCTTGTTGGGTGCATACAAGATAAACAACGAGTCAGATTTTCTGACTCCAGCTGTCCTTGAAATATATATTTTCAATGCTCTGACAACGTCCAGTAACTTGGAGTCCTCCAAGTCGCTAGTAGCCGCAGGCACCACAATAGGCTGGTTCAAGTGAAAAGCCGAAACCACCTTAGGGAGAAAATGAGGACGTGTCCGCAGTTCTGCCCTGTCCGAATGGAAAATCAGATATGGGCTTTTGTACGATAAAGCCGCCAACTCTGAAACTCTCCTGGCTGAAGCCAGGGCCAATAGCATGGTTACTTTCCATGTAAGATACTTCAAATCTACCGATTTGAGAGGCTCAAACCAATGAGATTTGAGAAATTCCAAAACTACGTTTAGATCCCACGGTGCCACTGGAGGCACAATTGGGGGTTGTATATGTAGTACACCCTTGACAAAAGTTTGTACTTCAGGCACTGAAGCCAATTCTTTCTGGAAGAAGATTGATAAGGCCGAAATTTGAACTTTAATATACCCCAATTTGAGGCCCATAGACAATCCTGCCTGCAGGAAATGTAGGAATCGACCTAATTGAAATTCTTCCGTTGGGGCCTTCTTGGCCTCACACCACGCAACATATTTTCTCCAAATGCGGTGATAATGTTGTGCGGTCACTTCCTTCCTAGCTTTAATCAAGGTAGGAATAACTTCCTCTGGAATGCCCTTTTCTTTTAGAATCCGGCGTTCAACCGCCATGCCGTCAAACGCAGTCGCGGTATGTCTTGGAACATACAAGGTCCCTGCTGAAGCAGATCCCTTCTTAGAGGTAGAGGCCACGGATCTTCCGTGAGCATCTCTTGAAGTTCCGGATACCAAGTTCTTCTTGGCCAATCCGGAGCCACTAGTATTGTTCTTACTCCCCTTTTCCGTATAATTCTCAGTACCTTTGGTATGAGAGGCAGAGGAGGAAACACATACACTGACTGGTACACCCACGGTGTTACCAGAGCGTCCACAGCTATTGCCTGAGGGTCTCTTGACCTGGCGCAATATCTGTCCAGTTTTTTGTTGAGGCGAGACGCCATCATGTCCACCTTTGGTTTTTCCCAATGGTTCACAATCATGTGGAAAACTTCCGGATGAAGTCCCCACTCTCCCGGGTGAAGGTCGTGTCTGCTGAGGAAGTCTGCTTCCCAGTTGTCCACTCCCGGGATGAACACTGCTGACAGTGCTATGACATGATTTTCCGCCCAGCGAAGAATCCTTGCAGCTCCTGTCATTGCTCTTCTGCTTCTCGTGCCGCCTTGTCTGTTTACGTGGGCGACTGCCGTGATGTTGTCCGACTGGATCAACACCGGCTGACCCTGAAGCAGCGGTTTCGCCAAGCTTAGAGCATTGTAGATTGCTCTTAGCTCTAGTATATTTATGTGAAGAGACGTCTCCAGGTTTGACCATACACCCTGGAAGTTTCTTCCCTGTGTGACTGCTCCCCAGCCCCGTAGGCTGGCATCCGTAGTCACCAGGACCCAGTCCTGTATGCCGAACCTGCGGCCCTCTAACAGATGGGCACTCTGCAACCACCACAGGAGAGACAACCTTGTCCTTGGTGACAGTGTTATCCGCTGATGCATGTGCAGATGCGATCCGGACCATTTGTCCAGCAGATCCCACTGAAATATTCGTGCATGGAATCTGCCGAATGGAATTGCTTCGTAAGAAGCCACCATCTTTCCCAGGACTCTTGTGCATTGATGTACTGACACATTTCCTGGTTTTAGGAGGTTCCTGACAAGTTCGGATAACTCCCTTGCTTTCTCCTCCGGGAGAAACACCTTTTTCTGAACCGTGTCCAGAATCATTCCCAGGAACAGCAGACGTGTTGTCGGGGACAATTGAGATTTTGGAAGATTCAGAATCCACCCGTGTTGTTGAAGCACTACTTGGGTTAGTGCTACACCGACTTCCAGCTGTTCTCTGGACTTTGCCCTTATCAGGAGATCGTCCAAGTAAGGGATAATTAATACGCCTTTTCTTCGTAGAAGAACCATCATTTCGGTCATTACCTTGGTAAAGACCCGAGGTGCCGTGGACAACCCAAACGGCAGCGTTTGAAACTGATAATGACAGTCTTGTATCACGAACCTGAGATACCCTTGGTGTGAGGGGTAAATTGGGACATGCAGATAAGCATCTTTTATGTCCAGGGACACCATGAAGTCCCCTTCTTCCAGATTCGCTATCACTGCTCTTAGTGACTCCATCTTGAACTTGAATTTCTGTATGTACAGGTTCAAGGATTTCAGATTTAGAATAGGTCTTACCGAACCGTCCGGCTTCGGTACCACAAATAGTGTGGAATAATACCCCTTTCCCTGTTGTAGGAGGGGTACCTTGACTATCACCTGCTGAGAATACAGCTTGTGAATGGCTTCCAATACCGTCGCCCTTTCTGAGGGAGACGTTGGTAAAGCAGACTTTAGGAAACGGCGAGGGGGAGATCATTCGAATTCAAACATGTAACCCTGAGATACTATCTGCAGGATCCACGGGTCCACCTGTGAGCGAGCCCACTGATTGCTGAAAATCTTTAGTCGACCCCCCACCGCTCCTGAGTCCGCTTGTAAAGCCCCAGCGTCATGCTGATGGCTTTGTAGAACCCGGGGCGGGCTTCTGGTCCTGGGCAGGGGCTGCTTGCTGCCCTCTCTTACCCTTTCCTCTGCCTCGTGGCAGATAAGACTGTCCTTTTGCCCGCTTGTTTTTATAGGAGCGAAAGGACTGCGGCTGAAAAGACGGTGTCTTTTTCTGTTGGGAGGGGGTCTGAGGTAAAAAAGTGGATTTGCCGGCAGTTGCCGTGGCCACCAGATCCGATAGACCAACCCCAAATAATTCCTCTCCTTTATATGGCAATACTTCCATATGCCTTTTGGAATCCGCATCACCTGACCACTGTCGCGTCCATTAACTTCTTCTGGCAGATATGGACATCGCACTTACTCTCGATGCCAGAGTGCAAACATCCCTCTGAGCATCTCGCATATAAAGAAACGCATCCTTTAATTGCTCTAGAGTCAATAAAATACTGTCCCTATCCAGGGTATCAATATTTTCAGTCAGGGAATCCAACCACACTACCCCAGCACTGCACATCCAGGCTGAGGCTATTGCTGGTCGGAGTATAACACCAGTATGCGTGTATATACTCTTCAGGGTAGTTTCCAGCCTCCTATCTTCTGGATCCTTGAGGGCGGCCGTATCTGGAGACGGCAACGCCACTTGTTTTGATAAACGTGTGAGCGCTTTATCCACCCTAGGGGGTGTTTCCCAGCGCGCCCTAACCTCTGGTGGGAAAGGGTATAATGCCAATAACTTCTTAGAAATTAGCAGTTTTCTATCTGGGTTAACCCACGCTTCATCACACACGTCATTCAATTCCTCTGATTCTGGAAAAGCTACAGGTAGTTTTTTCACCCCCCACATAATACCCCTTTTTGAGGTACCTGCAGTATCAGAGATCTGCAAAGCCTCCTTCATTGCCGTGATCATATAACGTGTGGCCCTATTGGAAAATACGTTTGTTTCTTCACCGTCGACACTAGATTCATCTGTGTCGGTACCTGTGTCGACTGACTGAGGTAAGGGACGTTTTACAGCCCCTGACGGTGTCTGAGACGCCTGAACAGGTACTAACTGGTTTTCCGGCCGTCTCATTTCGTCAACTGACTTTTGTAATGTACTAACATTATCACGTAATTCCATAATTAAAGCCATCCATTCCGGTGTCGACTCCCTAGGGGGTGACATCACCATTACCGGCAATTGCTCCGCCTCCACACCAACATCGTCCTCATACATGTCGACACACACGTACCGACACACAGCAGACACACAGGGAATGCTCTTATCGAAGACAGGACCCCACTAGCCCTTTGGGGAGACAGAGGGAGAGTTTGCCAGCACACACCAAAAGCGCTATAAAATGTATATAAACAACCCTAAAAGGTGTTGTTTTTGTTATATGCGCTTTAAATATATAAATATCGCCAAAATATGCCCCCCTTCTCTTTGTTACCCTGTTTCTGTAGTGCAGTGCAGGGGAGAGTCCTGGGAGCCTTCCTCACAGCGGAGCTGAGCAGGAAAATGGCGCTGTGTGCTGAGGAGAATAAGCCCCGCCCCCTTTTCGGCGGGCTTTTCTCCCGGGTTTTGAGATATCTGGCCTGGGTTAAATACATACATATAGCCTCAATGGCTATATGTGATGTATTCTTTGCCATCAAAGGTATTAAATATTGCTGCCCAGGGCGCCCCCAGCAGCGCCCTGCACCCTCCGTGACCGTTCAGTGTGAAGTAACAATGGCGCACAGCTGCAGTGCTGTGCGCTACCTTCATGAAGGCTGAAGAGCCTTCTGCCGCCTGTTTCCGGACCCTCGATCTTCAGCATCTGTAAGGGGGATCGGCGGCGCGGCTCCGGGACGAACCCCAGGGTGACCTGTGTTCAGACTCCCTCTGAAGCTATGTCCAGTAGCCTAAGACTCCAATCCATCCTGCACGCAGGTGAGTTGAAAATCTCTCCCCTAAGTCCCTCGATGCAGTGAGCCTGTTGCCAGCAGGACTCACTGAAAATAATAAACCTAAAAACTTTTTCTAAGCAGCTCTTTAGGAGAGCCACCTAGATTGCACCCTGCTCGGACGGGCACAAAAACCTAACTGAGGCTTGGAGGAGGGTCATAGGGGGAGGAGCCAGTACACACCATGTGATCCTAAAAGCTTGCTTTTGTGCCCTGTCTCCTGCGGAGCCGCTATTCCCCATGGTCCTGACGGAGTCCCCAGCATCCACTAGGACGTTAGAGAAATGTCAGTTAGAATGCATTGAAAATCCATTGCAGCAGAGCCCTAATATACAAATGTCCAGCAGAGGGAGTAGGCTCTTATTATAATAACCCCTTCCTCTGCTCTGACTGGCCTGGAAGCCTGTCTAATCTAAAGGGGGCGTAATACCTCCTATGGAGCCCTTTTGGCGCCTCCATTTTATCAGTTTTAAAAAAGGCCGCCAATTATAGTTAATATATATACGGCTGCCTCAGCCCGATTAACTAACAAGAGGACTTCTGTCCGTTTCTAATTTGTCCCATACATATCCCCCCCTTGCCGTCTCCCCCAGTCCTCCGCTGGCGGGATAACGTTTTAGCGGGCGGCGGGCGGGGACGCGCTTCCCAAGTGCCCTGCTGTGGCGGCCGCTGGCAGCCGCGCTGATGTCTCCCTCAGCGCTGTAAAGGAAGGGGGGCGGGCGGGGGAACTGATATGCAGCGGGAGTTGAGAGACCGCGCTGTGTCTACGGCGGGGGAGCTGCGCTGCTAGTGTAAGGACAGCGCAGAGGAGAATCGCTGCGGCTGCCAGCCGCGGTGGACACTATCTGGGTACAGAGACAACGGAGGGCAGGAGCGCGTAGTGTAAGCAGCGTAGGGAGAACTGCTGCGGCTGCCAGCCGTGGTGGACCCTAGCCCTAGTTGAAGAGATGGTGGAGGGAGGGAGCGCGCTCACAGGATCATGGTGTGAGAGCTGCTGCGTACCAGCATGGAGGGAGGGAGGGTTGTAGTGGGTGATGCTGCTCTGGTAGTTAAATTTACCAGAAGGCAGCAGCGTGCAGAGGGACTAACATTATAAAGATCTCCTGCACGAAGATCATATATTTATGAACTAGGGCCCTTGTTACCACCAGTACTCACAGTACCCCGAGACACTCCTGACACGGATTTTGCTGTAGAGAGATGTAGATCCCTTTAGCTGGGCTCCTTGTCTCTCTTATTCTGAAGACTTTTGTCCCCCTTTTATTAGGTTGACGCAGTCTTTCTTCTTGTGGTTAAACCTGCACCCTCCTTTCATTTAGGAGGGATTGGGCAGTTTCTCTTTAGGTAAAGCCTGTACCCTCCTTTTAGTTAGGAGAGTTTAGGCCAGTCAGAACAAAACATAAAAAAATAAAATAAAATTAATTATAATTTTTTATGGAGCAGAGCTCCCATCTTGTGCTTCTTTCCTCCTAGCACAATTTTTCAAACTGAGGGAGGAGGGATGTGAAGGGGGCGGAGCCAGCTGTGCAGACAATGCTAATTTTAGATTGTGCCACACCTCCGGTTGCAAGCTTCACACCCCTATTGTATAAGACTGTTCCAGTGTCCCCTAGTGGATGAAAGTGAAAGAGCTATTCAAGTCAATAAACACAAAAAAACATATGCAGATACCCTAACACACATTACTGGACAACATTCTGTAACTCCTTTTTCTAGACTGCTCTTAACAATAGTGACTTAATATTTACTCAAGCTTATAACATGTAAAGCAGCCAGCCTTCACATGGAGACCCCAGCTTCTTCCTGTTTTGTCATGTCTATCTTATGAGCTGGTAAAACTTGTTTAAAGTGCTTGCTTTAAGATAGGTCTCATTCTTTGATTAAATGTATAGTTTTTATTTAATCCGGAGATCAAGAGCAACATGCAGCTTCTCTGAAAGTTAGGGGGTGCAAAATCAGCCATTGAAGTGTATCAGGCTGCCTTAACTGCTGGAAGTTCCCATGAACAGCACTGCTGTTGAACAGACTATATATGAATTGGGTATGGGATCCTGCCGGTCAGCATACTGGGGGAGGGGGAGCTCGTTGTACTCACCACAAGTTCTATTCCCACTATATGGGTGTCGTGAAGCCAATTAGCTGGGATTCCAGCTGGCGTCATTGTCAGAGGTCGGGATTCCGACATCTGTATCCTGACCGTCTGTATCCCGACTGCCAGCAATGTAACTACATACCTTGTATATAGTACTCAATAAAATATTTTAAGCTTCTTGAACAAACATATACTGGTGCTAAGCAGAAGCCTTACCTTATCTTTACCAACAGCCAGACCTATAAGACTAATGCACTCAATAGTTTTTCCTCTGAGAAGGCGGAGCTCTTTTTGCACAGCATTTTCCACTATATGCTTCAGGGAGGGCATAAACAAATCATAGTAGGGAACAAACTTCTCTTCAGCAGTGTCTGCGACAGAAGCTATTGAAGTCACAACTTGTTCCAAAACCAGCTTTGTGCCTTTCTGAATTAGCTAATGGAGAAAAATAAAAATAAATTACTTAAGTTTAAAATTAATGGCCAAAATGATTACAGTATCAACGAAGAATTAAACAAACTTAAGAAGCTACAATCCAACACAGTAGCCAAGAAAAAAAAATAGTTATGGTAGACTTACCGCTGATAACTATTTTTCTTAAGTCCACAGGATAACACTGGGAAATGAGGTAGCAACAGCAGATTGGCACCAAACTATCAAAGCTTTCGGTCTCCCAGAATGCACCGTGCCTATCCCTGGCTCAGGCAATTCAGGTGTTTTCCAAAGCTCAAGGAAGGAGCATCATAGAGGGCCCTAATCCGGCGAGAAGAACACATGCACACTCTTCCATACAAGAAGGAAGAGGTTAGTGAGTAAAAGGATCCTCAAATCAGGTGCGTCAGGGTGGGATCTCTGTGGACTTACGAGAAATAGTTATCAACGGTAAGTCTACCATAACGATTATTTCTCCTGCAGTGTCCACAGAATAACATTGGGATGTCCCAAAGCAATTTAGTGGTGGGGACGCTCCTGATTGGACAGGAGAATCCTTCGCCCGAATTCAGCGTCCTGAGAGGCAAAGGTATCATAGGATTAATGTCTAATGAATGTGTTAATGGAAGACCATGTGGTTGCCTTACATATCTGTTCTGCTGAAGCACCACGTTGTGCTGCCCATGACGGACCTACCTTACGAGTAGAGTGAGCAGACACATTAGCTGGAACAGGGAGATCAGCTTGAGAATATGCTTCTTAAATCGTCAATCGAAGCCACCTCGCCAGTGCCTGCTTGTTAGCAGGCCATCCGCTCTTGTGAAATCCATAGAAAACGAAGAGTCTTTTTCTGATGGCATTGGTACAATCCACGGAGATCCTTATAGCACGGACTACATCCAACTATGCATCTCCCGCAGAAAGATCTGGCCCTTGGAAGGCCGGGACTACAATTTCTTCGTTAAGGTGGAATTTATAGATACCACCTTAGAAAAAACGAGATTTATGGTAAGAACTTACCGTTGTTAAATCTTTCTGCGAGGTACACTGGGCTCCACAAGGAAATAACATCGGGGTGTAGAGTAGGATCTTGATCCGAGGCACCAACAGGCTCAAAGCTTTAGACTGTTCCCAAGATGCACAGTGCCACCTCCATGCCAGTGAGCTCAGTTTAGTTAACCAACCCAATGCAGTAGCAGGTACCAGAGACGACAACCGCTCATAGCCAATTACACCACACACTCACCGCAGGAGAAGGTGTCAGCGGCTATGCCAATACCAAGCCAAAAAAGCTAAGTGTGTCAGGGTGGGCGCCTTGTGGAGCCCAGTGTACCTCGCAGAAAGATTTAACAACGGTAAGTTCTTACCATAAATCTCGTTTTCTGCTGCGCGGTACACTAGGCTCCACAAGGAAATAACATCGGGGATGTCCTAAAGCAGTTCCTTATGGGAGGGGACGCACTGTAGCGGGCACAAGAACCCGGTGTCCAAAGAAAGCATCCTGGGAAGCGGCAGTATCAAAGGCATAGAACCTAATAAACGTGTTTGAGGACCACGTAGCCGCCTTGCACAACTGTTCAAGGGTCGCATCACCCAAAAAGGTCCAACCGACAGAGTAGAATGGGCTTTTATGGTAGCAGGAACCGGACGACCAGCCTGTACATAAACATGTGCAATCACCATTCTAATCCATCTAGCCAATGTCTGCTTGGAAGCAGGCCACCCACGTTTGTGAAAACCAAACAGAAAAAGAGAATTTGATTTCCTAATGGAGGAAGTTCTCTTCACATAGATAGGGAGAGCCCGTACCACATCCAAAGACCGCTCTTTGGAAGACAACTCAGGAGAATTAAAGGCCGGAACCACAATCTCCTGGTTAAGGTGGAAAAAAGACACCACCTTGGGTAAATAACCTGGGCGTGCCTGAAGAACCGCCCGGTCACAGTGAAAAATCAAATAGGGGGACTTATAGGATAAGGCACCCAAGTCAGAGACCCTTCTGGCTGAAGCAATAGCCAGCAAAAACAACCCCTTAAGGGAAAGCCACTTAAGGTCAGCCGAGGTAAGAGGCTCAAACGGAGACTCTTGTAGAGCCTCCAAAACCACAGACAGATCCCAAGGGGCCACAGGTGGCACATAAGGAGGCTGAATTCTTAGCACACCCTGAGTGAATGTATGAACATCAAGTAGGGTAGCGATCTTTCTCTGAAACCAAACCGACAAGGCCGAAATGTGAACCTTGAGGGAGGCCAGACGCAGGCCTAAATCCAGGCCTTGTTGTAGAAAAGCCAAAAGTCTGGCCGTACTAAACTTGAAAACGTCATGATTGTGAGATACACACCAAGTAAAGTAAGCATTCCAGATCCTATGGTATATCCGAGCAGAAGCCGGCTTATGGGCCTTCAACATAGTTTGAACGACCGCCTCAGAAAAACCCTTGGCCCTAAGGACGGAAGCTTCAAGAGCCATGCCGTCAAAGCCAGACCGGCCAAATCCTGGTTTACACAAGGGCCCTGAACGAGTAGGTCTGGTCGTTGTGGAAGTGGAAGGGAACGATCCAACGAGAGGCCCTGTAGATCGGAGAACCAGTGCCGCCTGGGCCGCGCTGGAGCAACTAGAAGTAGGTTTCCTCCTTCTTGCTTGAACTTCTGTATTACTCTGGGCAGTAGCGACACCGGAGGGAACACATACGGCAGCCGAAAAATTCCACGGGATTGACAGAGCATCCACGAACGCTGCTTGAGGATCCCTTGTTCTTGCTCCGAAGACCGGAACCTTGTGATTGTGTCGAGACGCCATCAGGTCCACATCTGGGAGTCCCCACGAGAAGTTGAAACACCTCCGGATGTAGGCTCCATTCTCCGGCGTGCACGTCCTGACGTCTGAGATAGTCCGCCTCTCAGTTCACAACGCCCGAAATGAACACTGCTGATATGACCGGCAGATGGCGTTCTGCCCACTGAAGAATCCTTGATACTTCCTTCATTGCCATGCGGCTTCGAGTGCCGCCCTGATGATTGATGTACGTCACCGTGGTGGCGTTGTCCGATTGTACTTGAACAGGTCTGTTCTGTACTAGATGCTGGGCCATTGTCAACGCATTGAACACTGCCTGCAGTTCCAGAATGTTTATCGTGAGTAGAGACTCCTCCTCGGTCCACCGACCCTGGAGAGAGTGTTGTTCCAACACCGCGCCCCAAACTCTCAGACTGGCATCTGTCGTTAGCAGGACCCAGTTGGATATCCAGAAGGGACGGCCACTGCTCAATCGTTGGTCCTGAAGCCACCGGCTCAGTGACAGACAGACCTCCGGAGATAGGGAGATCTGATCCGGTGAGGCAGGTCGTCCCACTTGGACAGAATCAACTTCTGCATAGGGCGAGAATGGAATTGAGCATACTCCACCATGTCGAAAACAGACACCATGAGACCTAGGACTTGCATCGCCGAATGAATCGACACTAGCGGACGGGATAGGAAGCCTCGGATCTTGTCCTGAAGCTTCAGGACTTTCTCCTTAGACAGGAACAACCGCTGGGTGTGGGTGTCCAACAACGCTCCCAGGTGTACCATGCTCCGAGCCGGAACCAGGGAGGATTTCTTCCAGTTGATCAGCCATCCGTGGGCTTTCATGCACTGGATTGTCAAATCGAGATGACACAGGAGAAGTATGTCCAGGGAGACCATATAGTCCCCAGGCTCCATGTGCAGAGGGTGGTAGAAGACCAGTTTTGGATGCTGCTGTAATACTTTTTTTTCCAGCTCTGGGCCAAACAGTACATCCCCAAGTGTGTAGCCAAAGGGCTCATCTGGCAGATGCTGAAACTCTAGTAGACAAGACTCCAGAATCAATGGCCGACTCTCCAATGTAACTAGCTGCTAACCTGATATTCTCTATAAGAGACCCTAGGCCAGAAGCGCAGAGATTTAGGTGTGTTATATTGTTTCTGTGCAGGGTAAATACTGGCTGCTTTATTTTTACACTGCAATTTAGATTTCAGTTTGAACACACCCCACCCAAATCTAACTCTCTCTGCACATGTTATATCTGCCCCCCCTGCAGTGCACATGGTTTTGCCCATTAGCTAACAAATTTCCTGCTGCGTTCAGGTCTGAATTAGGTCCCGAGTTTGAGCATCACTACCCTAAAAATACACCAGGCCATGTGTAAACTCAGTAAATCACTATGGGGTATATGCAATTGCCGGCGAATCGCGGCAATTTTTCGCCCGTTTTTTAATTCGACACAATTCGACCGTCGAATTCCGGCAAGTGGGTGCCGGAATTTAACATATTCAATAAAAAACGGATTCGACAGTC
Source organism: Pseudophryne corroboree (assembly GCF_028390025.1). Lineage (NCBI taxonomy): Eukaryota > Metazoa > Chordata > Amphibia > Anura > Myobatrachidae > Pseudophryne > Pseudophryne corroboree. Next base: position 346,015,513 of record NC_086445.1, on the reverse strand, counting down.
CCGCTGTCGAAAAACGGCCGATTTGACGGATTTTGATTAGACTTGTAAAAATACCGGGAAAAACGGTTATGCTTAGGAGGGGGGACCCCACGCAATTTTTTTCCGGCTTGCTGGGACTTGTAGTACTACTGGAAAAAACAATATTCTTTCAATTTTCACAAGGCTATCGGCACCCCATCCGCAGCCCTTGGATGGGGGGGGGGCAGCCTCGGGCTTCACCCCTGGCCCTTGGGTGGCTGGAGAAGGGGGAACCCTTGATTGAAGGGGTCCCCACTCCTCCAGGGTACCCCGGCCAGGGGTGACTAGTTGCGTATTTAATGCCACGGCCGCAGTATAAAAGTGACCCCCGGCTGTGGCATTATCTACCCAGCTAGTGGAGCCCGATGCTGGTGTAAAAAATACGGGGGACCCCTACGCTTTTTGTCCCCCGTATTTTTTGCACCAGCACCAGGCACAGAGCCCGGTGCTGGTTTTAAAAATACGGGCGATCCCATGTCAGTTTTCCCCCCCGGATTTTTAGAACCAGGACCGGCTCGAAGAGCCCGAGGCTGGTTATGCTTAGAAGGGGGGACCCCACGCATTTTTTTTCTGATTTTTTCCATTCCATTTAAAAAAAAATTAAATATATATTTTTACAAATATATAAATACTGTGCCTCCAAAATTGACAAACCAAGTACCTAATCCCTTCTAATATAAATAGATATGCTATTACCAATAAAAAAAAAAACAAAAAAATAACATGTTTTTAAATTTTTTTATTAGATTCCACCAAAGTGTGGCGGATTGAAAATGACGAATTTACTGTCTAAAAGCACTGTTGTCGAATTTACAATCTTCAATTGAATATACTTTTGTCGAATTGCCGCATTTGTACCATTGCAGAAATGTCGAATTTAACAAATGTCGAATTTCAAAAAGTCGAATTTTGAAAGTCCGTTTTTTTTTTTACGAAAAGTACTGAGTTGCATTGTCGAATTATTTTTTTGGCGAAAATGTCCAGTTTTTCGACATTTTCGGGAATTCGACCGCAATCGCATATACCCCTATAAAAATTAACAGATTATAAAAGGCATGTCAGATTCTATATAGATATTTTAACTGAAACAAGTACTTATTAAAAAAAATTTTTTTATAATATCTGGGTCACCCATGTTCATATTTAGAAGTTCAAATGCAGCTCACACAAAAATTAAGCTCAAATGCAAATATTTGAAAAATATGACAATATATGGCGTAGTCATAATTAATGCTTAAAAGCATTAATAAAAAAATAAAAAAGTTCTCTTAGGGGGTAATTCTCCCCCCCCCCCCCCCCCCTCCCTTACTGGCAGCCAGCAGATGGCGCCCAACTGTGCTATTCAATTGTAGCTTTGTTCGGGCGCGATCAGCTGCCGGAGTATGAATTTCAGCTTGCATTCCTCAGGGATGGTGAGCAGAAATGCACCAAAAAATAGGATTTTATTACCTACCGGTAAATCCTTTTCTCCTAGTCTGTAGAGGATGCTGGGGACTCCAAAAGGACCATGGGGTATAGACGGGATCCGCAGGAGCTTGGGCACACTGAAAAGACTTTGACTGGGTGTGAACTGGCTCCTCCCTCTATGCCCCTCTTCCAGACCTCAGTTACAGGAACTGTGCCCAGGAGAGACGGACATTTCGAGGAAAGGTTTCTCGCCCTTAGTTTAAACAAAAATCCTATCAGCCCACACCACAAACATACTGTACAACCGGAGTTTCAGGAAACCAGATAACAGTATGAATTAACAGCAACAAGCTGAATACAACTAATACACAACCCGCGTGTAAACAAGTTTAACCAGTAATAATACACTGCAAGTAACAGTCCGCACTGGGATGGGCGCCCAGCATCCTCTACGGACTAGGAGAAAAGGATTTACCAGTAGGTACTAAAATCCTATTTTCTCTTACGTCCTAGAGGATGCTGGGGACTCCAAAAGGACCATGGGGTCTATACCAAAGCTCCAGAACGGGCGGGAGAGTGCGGACGACTCTGCAGCACCGATTGAGCAAACATGAGTTCCTCATCAGCCAGGGTATCAAACTTGTAAAACTTAGCAAAAGGTGTTTGAACCCGACCACGTAGCTGCTCGGCAGAGCTGAAGTGCCGAAATCCCTCGGGCAGCCGCCCAAGATGAGCCCACTTTCCTGGTAGAATGGGCTTTACTGACTTCGGCACCGGTAGCCCAGCCGAAGAATGAGCTTGCTGAATCGTACTACAAATCCAGCGTGCAATAGTCTGCTTTGAAGCAGGATGACCAATCTTGTTGGAAGCATACAGGACAAACGGTGCCTCTGTTTTCCTGGCAACAGTCGTTCTGGCGACGTAGATTTTCAAAGCTCTCACAACAGCAAGAGACTTTGGAACTGCCACAGCATCCATAGCCACAGGTACCACAATAGGTCTGTTAATGTGAAACGAAGAAACCACCTTCGGTAGAAATTGTTGACGAGCCCTCAATTCCGCTCTATCCGAATGGAAGATCAAGTACGGACTCTTGTGAGAGAAGGCCGCCAACTCTGACACTCGCCTGGCAGACGTCAGAGCCAACAGCATGACCACCTTCCAAGTGAGAAACAAACTCAACCTTACGCAAAGGTTCAAACCAGGAAGACATAAGAAACTGCAAGACCACTTCAAGATCCCATGGTGCCACAGGGGGTACAAACGGAGGATGGATATGCATCACACCCTTCACAAAAGTCTGAACCTCTGGGAGGACAGCCAATTCCTTTTGAAAGAAAATAGATAAAACCGAAATCTGCACTTTGATGGAACCCATTTTCAGGCCTGCATCTACGCCTGCCTGCAAAAAATGGAGAAACCGACCCAAGTGAAATTCTTCCACAGGAGCAGTTTTAGTCTCACACCACAAAACATACTTTCTCCAAATACGGTGATAATGTTTCGCCGTAACCTCCTTCCTAGCCTTAAGGAGAGTGGGGATGACCTCCCCGGGAATACCTTTTCGAGCTAAGATTTGGCGCTCAACTTCCATGCCGTCAAACGCAGCAGCGGTAAGTCCGGAAACACACATGAACCCTGCAATAACAGGTCCTCTCTTAGCGGAAGCGGCCAAGGATCTTCCACAAGTAATTCCTTAAGATCTGGATACCAGGCCCTTCTTGGCAAATCTGGAACGACGAGAATCGCCTGAACCCTTGCTCGTCGAATGATTCCCAGTACCTTAGGAATGAGAGGAAGCGGAGGGAACACATACACCGATTGAAACACCCACGGAGTCACCAGGGCGTCCACTGCACTGGCTTGGGGGTCTCTTGACCTGGAACAATACCTCGGAAGCTTCTTGTTGAGGCGAGACGCCATCATGTCGATCAGCGGAATTCCCCAACGCTTCATCACTTCTGCAAATACCTCTTGGTGAAGAGTCCACTCTCCCGGATAGAGATCGTGTCTGCTGAGGAAGTCTGCTTCCCAGTTGTCCACTCCCGGAAGGAAGACTGCTGACAGAGCGCTCACGTGCTGTTCCGCCCAGCGAAGGATTCTTGTGGCCTCCGCCATAGCCGCCCTGCTCCTTGTTCCGCCTTGACGGTTTATATGCGCTACCGCTGTTATGTTGTCCGACTGTATCAGGACAGGTCGACCCTGAAGAAGGCTTCTTGCTTGTATAGCAGGCCGTTGTAAATGGCTCTTAACTCGAGAACATTTATGTGGAGACAAGATTCCTGGAGCGACCACTTCCCATGGAAATTTCTTCCTTGGGTGACTGCGCCCCAGCCTCGGAGACTTGCATCTGTTGTCAGTAGGACCCAGTCCTGGATACCGAACAGACGCCCTCCTAGGAGGTGAGAACTTTGTAGCCACCACAGGAGAAAAATCCTGGCCCTGGGAGATAGACTTATCGTCCGGTGCATGTGCAGGTGAGACCCGGACCATTTGCTCAGCAGCTCCCACTGAAATACCCGGGCATGGAACCTGCCAAACGGAATGGCTTCGTACGCTGCAACCATTTTCCCAAGAACCCGAGTACATTGATGAATCGACACACTTGTCGGCCTCAGAAGCTCCCTGACCATCGTCTGCAGTTCCAGAGCTTTGTCCTCCGTAAGAAACACTCTCTGTAACTCCGTGTCCAGAATCATGCCCAGAAAGGGCAGCCGAGTGGTCGGAATCAACTGAGACTTTGGCAAATTTAGCACCCAACCGTGTTGTCGCAGAACGGACAGAGACAAATTCACATTTCTCAGTAACCGTTCCTTGGACCTCGCCTTTATCAGGAGATCGTCCAAGTACGGGATAATTGTAACCCCTTGCTTGCGAAGGAGAACCATCATTTCTGCCATGACTTTGGTGAAAATCCTCGGGGCCGTGGAAAGCCCAAACGGCAACGTTTGAAATTGGTAATGAGAATCCTGTACCGCAAACCTGAGGAAAGCTTGATGCGGAGGATATATCGGGACGTGTAAGTAGGCATCCTTTGTGTCGACTGACGCCATAAAGTCCCCCCCTTCTAGGCTGGAAATCACAGCTCGAAGAGATTCCATATTGAACTTGAAAACTTTCAAGTATGGATTGAGGGATTTTAGGTTCAGAATCGGTCTGACCGAACCGTCCGGTTTCGGTACCACAAAGAGGCTCGAGTAGAACCCCTCCCGTTGGGACGGGGGAACGGGAACAATGACCCGCTGTTGATACAACTTTTGTATTGCTGCCTTCACCACCTCCCTGTCCGGAAGAGACACTGGTAAGGCCGAAATGAAACACCGGTGAGGGGGCACCTCCTGAAACTCCAGCTTGTATCCCTGAGATACTATATCTAGGACCCAAGGATCCAGGCCTGATTGAACCCAGACCTGATTGAAGATCCGCAGACGGCCCCCCACCGGTCCGGACTACCCCAGGGAAGCCCCAGCGTCATGCTGTGGACTTGGTAGAGGCAGGGGAGGACTTTTGGTCCTGGGCACCTGATACTGCAGGCGACTTTCTTCCACTTCCTCTACCCTTTGAAGTGAGGAAGGACGAACCTTTTCCACGCTTGTATTTATTTGGACGAAAGGACTGCATCTGCTGATGTGGTGTCTTTTTCTGTTGTGTGGAAACATAAGGAAGAAAAGATGACTTACCCGCCGTCGCGGTAGACACCAGATCAGCCAAGCCATCACCAAACAAGACATTACCTTTGAAGGGGAGAGCTTCCATAGCTCTCTTGGAGTCGGCATCAGCATTTCATTGATGTATCCACAGCGCTCTCCTGGCCGAGATCGCCATGGCATTGGCCCTTGATCCCAAGAGACCAACATCCCTCAGGTAATCTGCGGCGTCCTTGATATAACCAAGCGTTAAAAGAACATTATCCTTATCAAGGGTATCCATATCAGCAGCTAAATTCTCAGCCCATTTAGCAATAGCACTACTCACCCATACCGACGCCACAGCAGGTCTGAGCAATGCACCCGTATTAGCGAAAATGGACTTCAGAGACGTCTCCAGCTCGCGATCTGCCGGATCCTTGAGAGCTGCCGTGTCAGGGGTCGGAAGCGCCACCTTCTTAGACAACCGGGATAGAGCCTTGTTGACATTTGGAGACTACTCCCATTTTTCCCTGTCATCAGAGGGGAAAGGATACGCCATGTAAATTCTCTTGGGAATCTGCCACTTCTTGTCCGGCGACTCCCAAGCCTTTTCACAAAGAGTATTCATTTCATGATAGGGGGGAAACTTCACCTCAGGTTTTTTTTCCCATTAAACAAGCAAATCCTTGTTTCCTGCACCGCAGGTTCGTCAGAAATATGTAAAACATCTTTTATAGCCACAATCATGTACTGAATACTCTTGACTAACCGTGGGTGTAAAGCAGCCTCAGTGAAGTCGACATTGGAATCAGAATCCGTGTCGGTATCCGTATCTACCAACTGGGTAAACGACCGCTTTTGCGACCCTGATGGGGTCTGCACCTGAGACAAAGCATCCTCCATAGATTTCCTCCACACCTGAGTGAGACTCCGATTTAGCTAACCTTTTAGACAAAGAGGTCACATTTGTATTAAGTGTACTTAACATTGCAAGTAAGTCAGGTGTCGGCTGCGCCGACAGAGCTAATTCCAAACCCGCATCTGCGCCCCAAGCAACCTCCTCCGGGGAATAACACTCAGCCTCAGACATGCAGACACGTAGTATCGACACACCGACACACACACACTGCCTCAGCCCAGGGGACAGACCCACAAGGAAGCCTGGATAGAGAAACACAGAGGGAGTATGCCAGCTCACACCCCAACGCCCATATATGCCAAACAATATATGTTGAAAGCGCTGCTATGAACAACAATAAGTTTCCACCAAATATCTGTGCCCCCCCCCCCCCCCCGATTTGCTCCCTGTTACTTGACATGGAGCTTGGAGGTCCCGGGCCAGCGTCTCATGCAGCGACGTGGATGAGAGAAAATAGAGCTGGTGAGCTGTGCGGCTAAGCCCCGCCCCTTCCCGGCGTGCTTCAGCCCGCTAAAATGTAGAAATGAAAATGCCGGCGGGGGCATGAAAAACGGTGCCCAGGCACCGAAAAGCCTTCTACCAGCCTCTAAGACCCAGTAACATGCTGCCCAGGGCGCTCCCCCCCAGCACCCTGTACGCGCCCGTTGGTGAAGTGTGTGGGAGCATGGAGCGCAGCACTACCGCTGCGCTGTACCTCGTTACTGAAGTCTTCTGTTCTTCTAATACTCACCCGGTTTCTTTCTTCTGGCTTCTGTGAGGGGGGTGACTGCGCGGCTCCGGGAACAAGCAGCTAGGCGCACCAAGTGATCGAACCCTCTGGAGCTAATGGTGTCCAGTAGCCTAAGAAGCAGAGCCCTTAACTAAGTAGAAGTAGGTCTGACTTCTCTCCCCTCAGTCCCTCGATGCAGGGAGCCTGTAGTCAGCAGGTCTCCCCGAAAATAAAAAACCTAACAAAAGTCTTTCTAGAGAAACTCAGGAGAGCTCCCCTAGTGAGTGTCCAGTCAGTCCTGGGCACAAAGTCTAACTGTGGTCTGGAGGAGGGGCATAGAGGGAGGAGCCAGTTCACACCCAGTCAAAGTCTTTTCAGTGTGCCCAAGCTCCTGCGGATCCAGTCTATACCCCATGGTCCTTTTGGAGTCCCCAGCATCCTCTAGGACGTAAGCGAAAAATGCACAAACTTTTCGCGACGCATCCATTAGTTCGGTCAAGTTTAGCTGCTTTAGCCGCGTAACCCGACCCCCTCGGTGTCCAATCAGTGTGAAAAAAAACACCTAAATTGTGCCCCCGCGATCTCCTGTGATGCAAAACAATTGAAATCCCCCACTTGATAAGTTACATATTATTGCTTATACGCGTGACTCATGTTACAACAGAATGGACATAGGAACTGAGGGGACATTTATTTATACCTGTTCTAATTTTTATAATGTGATTGTTATACTATCAGTGATCGCAAAAACGCGCTATGGTGCGTATTTTACCCAGAAACAGCCACCTGGGACCCACGTTTAGAAGATGAGCAGGTCCCAGAGGACAGGCTCATCTGGGTCTGTGTGGCCTCGCGCACTAGCCAGTCAAAGGACACAGGAGGTGACTGGCTGCCACCGCAGACCTCCTGTAGTCTCCAGCCAATCAGACTGCTGTGTCTCCCGCCAGTCCAGCACGGTGTGAATCCCACTCACTGCAACGCTGCGCGCTGACCTGGGCTTGCCAGCACCGTTAATCTTTCACAGTGCTGGCAGACTGGCCCCACTCACCCGGCACAGCTCGACCTCCCCCCCGCTGCACGGAGACCCTATCTCCACCGCCAGCACCAAGATACTGGACCCGCTCACCCGGCACAGCGCCCTCCTCTGCAACGGTGAATGCCGCTCCGCATCTTCCCAGGGGGGGGGGCGGCACGACTGCAACGTGACTTGGTGCTCTGCCTGGCGCAAAGTGTATATGGTGCTCTGCCTGGCGCAAAGTGTATAGGAGGTTCTACCTGGTGCAATGTGTATAAGCTGCACTACTATGTGGTGTAATGTGAATTGCCACTATTATGTGGCCACGCCCCTTCCCCACGAAGCAACGTCCCTAAATTTTTGCTGTGCGCCTTAGGCGTGCACTGTCCATGCTTTCACATGTAGGAATGGGAGCACCAATTCGCTTTCTGCCTTAGGGCGCCAAAATGTCTAGTTACAGCTCTGGTGCAGTGTCCTGTATACTACACAGCCAAGCAGCCTTGTCACCCCATCCTCCCCCTTTCAACACTTTGTAGCGTCCAAATCTAGTCTGTGTTTTTATATTTTTATAATTAAGATTAATAAAAACCTTCATTCCGATGGTACCCAGAAAAGGACAGGTAGGACCCCAATTTTTAAAAGTCCTTTTTTTTTGGACTCGATCACTGACGATGCACTTATAAGACCCTAAACTTATAATTGACACACAAACAAAAAACTGAATGTTTACTAAACTATATTTAAAATAAATTTTGACATTTGACTCGCTTACATTTCTGTCCTATGTTAAAGGGTGGAATTGGATATATCACGCCCAATCTCTGGTGTAAAATGAACCCCGTTATCATGCATATCGCGCCCATAGTAATTAGGTTTAGTCATGTAAAGGGTTGGGTGCCTCGCTACTCCAAGGGCAGCATGCTGAAATAATGATACCATGCCCCCGAGGGCAGAAACAGAAAGGGTGCAGAAAGGGGTGAAAAGAATTGAATCCCACCCAAAGAACTCCGATATAAATTACTTAAACCTGTAAAATTCATATGAATTAATCAATGTACGCCTGCCTATCTTCCTGATTAACTGGGAAGATGTAAAACAATCTGTGATTGACATATACAGATGGAGCCACGCTCATCTGATGCGGCTCCATCACATACCAGTGTTCCCGGCGTGACTAGGTGATCTGTCCGCTTAGTCATGCTGGGACGCATGCACGTTGTGGACAATTAGCGCGGCACCATCTGTAAAATACGTGGAAATTGGCATTCACTTCAACTTCCATATATGGTCAATGTTTACTCACGCAGGAAATAGACAATATATTGATTTTCAATTATCCCACAATATACTACAATCTTTTAGCAGCATAAAGATACTAAAATGTTAGCAGTTGTGCAAAATTTTAATTTTCATATATTGTGTCCTATTTTATGGAATGACCCCAATGCATTTAACCACTTGCCTGGCATGGTTGCATCACACCAGCAAGTGCGTTGTCTGATCTGGTCGCAAAGGATGCGACCAGTCAAATACACAATGTTTGCTGCTGCTGCTGTCAGAGGAGGCAGAAGGTCCCTCTGCCCTTCCGATCCTCCCTCCCCAATGTACCTGCCCGCAGTCAAAATGAAAGCCTCAACAGTAGAAAAAAAACAAAAAAAAAAAACAACTTATTCAATCATAAAAGACCTGACGATAATGCAACTAGTTAGTATTAACTATGAGTTTAACATAATAAAATGGATTTAATACATAGAAAGAAACTGAATTAGCATCTGCTGATTCAACTCCATAAAGGAGCAAGAAAAAATTAGCAAGGTTCTCCGTTCAATAGCCTGCAATGCATGTGGTAGAACATTGCGCTTAATTCACTCTCCACCTTACTAATTATTAATTTTTAAATATTTACAGCTATTTCATACATGCGGAAAGGAATAGCCATTGGTTATAGACTGACTCAATCATTGACTGTCATACCTCTTGCAACTTGACCACCATTGTGGAATGCAAATGTTTAACCAGATTATCCAGGTAAGGAACGAGAAGTGACTTGGGACAATCTTCAGTGAAGTTAATAAGAGCAGCTGCTGCATGAGCCTGGACACGAGGGTTACCTTGATCTTCCATGGTTTGTAGCAGGCTTGCTATCACCTTTAAAGAGAAAAAAAGATGAAGAATGATGGATTTTTGTTTGTATGATTTAAAGTCGGTATGCTGGAATAAAGAGCTGCAAGTCTGCAGTCAACACCTTAGCCACAAAGTGCAAATTATGAATGTACTACATATGAGCTGTTTTTACCCAAGCACATTTTTCTCTCGTGAGACCATAGCCACTTTGTCCCTGACCTAGCAAAAAAACATTTAGCAAAACAAAAACTAGTTCACAGAAGAAAATATAATGGGTTCTTACTTTCTCATGAAACTTTTTCTGGAATGCAGGGGCAAAGTCTGTTGCCATCTGTCCAATAGCATTACATGCAGCATAACGTACGCGGGGGTGCTAAAAGTGAACACAATTTACATATTCAGATTTTCAGTGTTTTAATAAGCATGCACAAACATTCCACTCTTTATAGGATAATCCCTTTAATGTAGAATATGCTGCCCCTTAAACAAATTATAAAAACACAAAGATTGAGTTTGTGTGAATCTGAAAGATAATATGCATATTATCTGGAAAGGATCTCCGTAAATTAAGCATTGACTTCATCTTTAAGAAATCTAGTGAATCAATGAAGTAAAAGTGACATTCTTAGTGCATAGATAGGATTCTTACTGGATCTTGAAGAAAAAGCAAAACAAAGTTGACCATCTCATTAAGAATGCTCTCCATTTGCTGGTGACAGCCTTCCCCAATGGCTGACAATGCCATAAGACCAGCATGTCTGTACTTCCAGTCCGCTGCAGAAAACCAAAGCAAAAAATAAGAATTTACTTACCGATAATTCTATTTCTCGTAGTCCGTAGTGGATGCTGGGAACTCCGTAAGGACCATGGGGAATAGCGGCTCCGCAGGAGACTGGGCACAAAAGTAAAAGCTTTAGGACTACCTGGTGTACACTGGCTCCTCCCCCTATGACCCTCCTCCAAGCCTCAGTTAGGATACTGTGCCCGGACGAGCGTACACAATAAGGAAGGATTTTGAATCCCGGGTAAGACTCATACCAGCCACACCAATCACACCGTACAACCTGTGATCTGAACCCAGTTAACAGCATGATAACAGAGGAGCCTCTGAAAAGATGGCTCACAACAATAATAACCCGATTTTTTGTAACAATAACTATGTACAATTATTGCAGACAATCCGCACTTGGGATGGGCGCCCAGCATCCACTACGGACTACGAGAAATAGAATTATCGGTAAGTAAATTCTTATTTTCTCTGACGTCCTAGTGGATGCTGGGAACTCCGTAAGGACCATGGGGATTATACCAAAGCTCCCAAACGGGCGGGAGAGTGCGGATGACTCTGCAGCACCGAATGAGAGAACTCCAGGTCCTCCTCAGCCAAGGTATCAAATTTGTAGAATTTAGCAAACGTGTTTGCCCCTGACCAAGTAGCTGCTCGGCAAAGTCGTAAAGCCGAGACCCCTCGGGCAGCCGCCCAAGATGAGCCCACCTTCCTTGAGGAATGGGCTTTTACAGATTTTGGCTGTGGCAGGCCTGCCACAGAATGTGCAAGCTGAATTGTACTACAAATCCAACGAGCAATAGCCTGCTTAGAAGCAGGAGCACCCAGCTTGTTGGGTGCATACAGGATAAACAGCGAGTCAGATTTTCTGACTCCAGCCGTCCTGGAAACATATTTTCAGGGCCCTGACTACGTCCAGCAACTTGGAGTCCTCCAAGTCCCTAGTAGCCGCAGGTACCACAATAGGCTGGTTCAAGTGAAACGCTGAAACCACCTTAGGGAGAAATTGAGGACGAGTCCTCAATTCCGCCCTGTCTGAATGGAAGATCAGATAAGGGCTTTTACAGGATAAAGCCCGCCAATTCTGACACGCGCCTGGCCGAGGCCAGGGCCAACAACATGACCACTTTCCATGTGAGATATTTTAACTCCACAGATTCAAGTGGTTCAAACCAATGTGACTTTAGGAACCCCAAAACTACATTGAGATCCCAAGGTGCCACTGGAGGCACAAAAGGAGGCTGTATATGCAGTACCCCTTTTACAAACGTCTGAACTTCAGGAACTGAAGCTAGTTCTTAATGGAAGAAAATTGACAGGGCCGAAATTTGAACCTTAATGGACCCCAATTTTAGGCCCATAGACACTCCTGTTTACAGGAAATGCAGGAATCGACCTAGTTGAAAATTCCTCCATCTGGGCCTTACTGGCCTCGCACCCCGCAACATATTTTCGCCAAATGCGGTGATAATGCTTTGCGGTTACATCCTTCCTGGCTTGATCAGGATAGGGATGACTTCATTCGGAATGCCTTTTTCCTTCAGGATCCGGCGTTCAACCGCCCTGCCGTCAAACACAGCCGCGGTAAGTCTTGGAATAGACAGGGTCCTTGCTGGAGCAGGTCCCTTCTTAGAGGTAGAGGCCACGGGTCCTCCGTGAGCATCTCTTGAAGTTCCGGGTACCAAGTCCTTCTTGGCCAATCCGGAGCCACAAGTATAGTTCTTACTCCCCTCCGTCTTATAATTCTCAGTACTTTTGGTATGAGAGGAAGAGGAGGGAACATATACACCGACTGGTACACCCACGGTGTTACCAGAGCGTCCACAGCTATTGCCTGAGGGTCCCTTGACCTGGCGCAATACCTGTCCAATTTTTTTGTTTAGGCGGGACGCCATCATGTCCACCTTTGGTTTTTCCCAATGGTTTACAATCATGTGGAAGACTTCTGGGTGAAGTCCCCACTCTCCCGGGTGGAGGTCGTGCCTGCTGAGGAAGTCTGCTTCCCAGTTGTCCACTCCCGGAATGAACACTGCTGACAGTGCTATCACATGATTTTCCGCCCAGCGAAAAATCCTTGCAGCTTCTGCCATTGCCCTCCTGCTTCTTGTGCCGCCCTGTCTGTTTACGTGGGCGACTGCCGTGATGTTGTCCGACTGGATCAGCACCGGCTGACCTTGAAGCAGAGGTCTTGCTTGGCTTAGGGCATTGTAAATGGCCCTTAGCTCCAAAATATTTATGTGAAGTGATGTCTCCAGGCTTGACCACAAGCCCTGGAAATTTCTTCCCTGTCTGACTGCTCTCCAGCCTCGCAGGCTGGCATCCGTGGTCACCAGGACCCAGTCCTGAATGACGAATCTGCGGCCCTCTAGAAGATGAGCACTCTGCAACCACCACAGGAGAGACACCCTTGTCTTTGGTGACAGGGTTATCCGCTGATGCATCTGAAGATGTGATCCGGACCATTTGTCCAGCAGGTCCCACTGGAAAGTTCTTGCGTGGAATCTGCCGAATGGAATTGCTTCGTAGGAAGCCACCATTTTTCCCAGGACCCTTGTGCACTGATGCACTGACACTTGGCCTGGTTTTAGGAGGTTTCTGACTAGTTCGGATAACTCCCTGGCTTTCTCCTCCGGGAGAAAACACCTTTTTCTGGACTGTGTCCAGGATCATCCCTAGGAATAGAAGGCGTGTCGTCAGGATCAGCTGCGATTTTGGAATATTGAGAATCCAACCGTGCTACCGCAGCACTATCTGAGATAGTGCTACCCCGACTTCCAACTGTTCCCTGGATCTTGCCCTTATCAGGAGATCGTCCAAGTAAGGGATAACTAAAACTCCCTTCTTTCGAAGGAGTATCATCATTTCGGCCATTACCCTGGTAAAGACCCGTGGTGCCGTGGACAATCCAAACGGCAGCGTCTGAAACGGATAGTGACAGTTCTGTACCACAAACCTGAGGTACCCTTGGAGAAGGGTAAATTGGGACATGTAGGTAAGCATCTTTGATGTCCAGAGAGACCATATAGTCCCCTTCTCCCAGGTTTGCAATCACTGCTCTGAGTGACTCCATCTTGAATTTGAACCTTTGTATGTAAGCGTTCAAGGATTTTAGATTTAAAATTGGTCTCACCGAGCCGTCCGGCTTCGGTACCACCAATAGTGTGGAATAGTACCCCTTTCCCTGTTGCAGGAGGGGTACCTTGATTATCACCTGCTGGGAATACAGCCTGTGAATGGCTTGCAATACTGTCTCCCTGTCTGAGGGAGACGTCGGTAAAGCAGACTTTATGAAACGGCGAGGGGAAGACGTCTCGAATTTCTTGAGACGGGCCCCCACCGTGCCTGAGACCGCTTGTAAAGCCCCAGCGTCATGCTGAGGACTTTGCGGAGGCGGGAGAGGGCTTTTGTGGGAATTGGCTGTTTGCTGCAGCCTTTTTCCTCTCCCTCTGCCACGGGGCAGAAATGAGGCGCCTTTTGCCCGCTTTATGGGGCCGAAAGGACTGCGCCTGATAATACGGCGTCTTCTTAGGTTGAGAAGCTACCTGGGGTAAAAATGTGGATTTTCCAGCCGTTGCCACCAGGTCTGTTAGACCTACCCCAAATAACTCTTCCCTTTTATAAGGCGATACTTCCATATGCCTTTTGGGATCAGCATACCTGACCACTGTCTTGTCCATAACCTGCTTCTGGCAGAAATGGACAGCGCACTTACTCTTGATGCCAGTCGGCAAATATCCCTCTGTGCATCACGCATATATAGAAATGCATCTTTTAAATGCTCTATAGTTAGTAATATACTGTCCCTATCTAGGGTATCAATACTGTCAGTCAGGGAATCCGACCAAGCCACCCCAGCACTGCACATCCAGGCTGAGGCGATTGCTGGTCGCAGTATCACACCCGTGTGAGTGTATATACATTTTAGGATATTTTACTGCTTTCTGTCAGTAGGTTCCTTAAGGGCGGCCGTATCCGGGGACGGTAGTGCCACCTGTTTAGACAAGCGTGTGAGCGCTTTATTCACCCTAAAGGGTGTTTCCCAACGTGCCCTATCCTCTGGCGGGAAGGGGTATGATGCCAATAACTTTTTTATCGGGGGAAACCCACGCATCATCACACACTTCATTTAATTCCTCAGATGCAGGAAAAACTACAGGCAGTTTTTTCCTCACCCAACATAATACCCTTTTTAGTGGTACTGGTATTATCAGAAATGTGTAAAAACATTTTCCATAGCCTCAATCATGTAACGTGTGGCCCTACTGGAAGTCACATTCGTCTCTTAATCGTCGACACTGGAGTCAGTATCCGTGTCGGCGTCTGTATCTGCCATCTGCGGTAACGGGCGTTTTAGAGCCCCAGATGGCTTTTGAGACACCTGGACAGGCACAGACTGAGTCGCCGGCCGTCTCAGGTCATCAATCTTTTGTAAAGAGCTGACACGGTCACATAATTCCTTCCATAAGCTCATCCACTCAGGTGTCGACTCCCTAGGGGGTGACATCTCTGTTACAGGCAATTGCTCCGCCTCCACCTCATTTTCCTCCTCATACATGTCGACACAACGTACCGACACACAGCACACACACAGGGAATGCTCTGATAGAGGACAGGACCCCACTAGCCCTTTGGGGAAACAGAGGGAGAGTATGCCAGCACACACCAGAGCGCTATAATAAATATATATATATATATATATATATATATATATATATATATACACACATACACAGGGATAACCTTATATAAGTGTTTTTCCCCTTATAGGTGCTGTATTGTTATACTGCGCCTAATTAGTGCCCCCCTCTCTTTTTTAACCCCTTTCTGTAGTGTAGTAACTGCAGGGGAGAGCCAGGGAGCTTCCCTCCAACGGAGCTGTGAGAGAAAATGGCGCCAGTGTGCTGAGGAGATAGGCTCCGCCGCCTTCTCGGCGGCCTTTTCTCCCGTTTTTCTGTGGAATCTGGCAGGGGTTAAAATACACCCATATAGCCCTGGGGGTTATATGTGGTGTATTTATGCCAGCCAAGGTGTTTTACATTGCTGCTCAGGGCGCCCCCCCCTAGCGCCCTGCACCCTCAGTGACCGGAGTGTGAAGTGTGCCTGAGTAACAATGGCGCACAGCTGCAGTGCTGTGCGCTACCTTGTTGAAGACTGATGTCTTCTGCCGCCGATTTTTCCGGACCTTTTCTTGCTTCTGGCTCTGTAAGGGGGCCGGCGGCGCGGCTCCGGGACCGAGCTCCGAGGCTGGGCCTGTGTTCGGTCCCTCTGGAGCTAATGGTGTCCAGTAGCCTAAGAAGCCCAATCCACTCTGCACGCAGGTGAGTTCGCTTCTTCTCCCCTTAGTCCCTCGATGCAGTGAGCCTGTTGCCAGCAGGTCTCACTGAAAATAAAAAACCTAAAACTAAACTTTTCACTAAGAAGCTCAGGAGAGCCCCTAGTGTGCACCCTTCTCGGCCGGGCACAAAAATCTAACTGAGGCTTGGAGGAGGGTCATAGGGGGAGGAGCCAGTGCACACCAGGTAGTCCTAAAGCTTTTACTTTTGTGCCCAGTCTCCTGCGGAGCCGCTATTCCCCATGGTCCTTACGGAGTTCCCAGCATCCACTAGGACGTCAGAGAAATATAAAGCAATATGTCAATACAATTCAACACCATTCTGCTTTGGTTTCTGAAATTGAGCACATTTTTAGGTTGATGGCTGGTATATGCTCAGAGGGTTGATGCTGGATACAAGGGGTGTGCAATAAGGTTCCGAATGTGCAGCACATTAGGTAGAGTAGACAATCTGACTGGTTGTGAACTGTAATCTGACTAAAGTTCTTGTGAAATGTCAATGCACACAATCGCATAGAAGGCACTGCACACAGAAGGAGTCAGCATGTTCACTTAAACTCATTATGGAGCTCAACAGAGGCCCTTGGAGATACATGGGGGTGTATTCAATTGAAGTCGAAAGCTGCCGTCTCAACTTTTTTTTTTTAGGTCGGAAGGGGTTCCAACCTATTCAATATAACCCCAAATTTTCAACAAGTCGAGGAATTCGACTTGTCGAAAAGCACGTGGATCGGCGCAATAGCTGCCGATCCACATGCTTGTGTCGAAAAGGGGGCCAAAACCGACAATCTCAATTCAACTTTAAAAAAAAGTCGAAGTGAGATGGGGAGAGCAGTGCAAGGGATGGGGTGAGCCGAGGCAGGGACGGGGTGAGCCGCGCTGGAGGATGTCACAGCCGCCGCTCACAGCAGCGTCCACCCAGCTCCAGCAAGCAGGTCCTCGCTTGCTGGAGCCGGGTGGACGCTGCCGTGAGCGGCGGCTGTGATGCAGAGAGACTGGGGAGAGCAGCGCTACAGCAGCGGCTATATAGCCGCTGCTCTCCCCCGTCTCCCCTCCCGCATCTCAATTCGACTTTTTTAAAAGTCGAATTGAGATGTCATTGAATAGCCCAGGTCGGATCCATTCCGACAAATGAATGTCGGAATGGATTAGACTTCAATTGAATATACCCCATGATTTTCTACAACTATAAGAGTGGTCTGCAACAGCAGGAGAGTATTGACAGACTGCAAACTGCTTTTGGGGAGGAAGCGCCATCCCAATCTGCTGTGTATGAGAGGTTTGCAGAATTTAGGCGTGGAAGACTAGGAGCGCTGCGGCTGACCTGTATCCGCCATCACGGAATACAATGTTGCTGCTGTGGCTCAGAGAAGGAGATCGGCATCTCATCAGGATCTATCCGCTTGATACTCCACGAAAAACTTGGCCTGGGCAAGATTTCTGCACACTGTGTGCCCCATCAGCTGACTCAAGAGCAACAACATGCCTGGCAGTTTTGAAGATGGTTGCTGAAACAGATCATCAATGGCGATGAATCCTTGATCTACAGTTTTAACCCTGAGACCAAACAACCAACACACCACAGACGTTCCGACATGAGAATAGAATGGCCAAGCAGATGGTGGCTGTATTTGTGGCCAAGACTGGTCATGTAACTACCGTACCACTCGTGCAGCAGCACATTGTCACTGGGGACTGGTATGCGAACAGCTAGTGCTGAAAGCCATTTTCAGGCGTCATCAAAGTACTCATGCCCAGGGTAGCCTTCGCCATCACAACAATGTACCTGCCCACAAGTCCAGGAAAGTGGTGTATTTTCTGGCCAATGAACGCATCCAGGAGCTTGATCAGCAGTACAGTCCAGTATTGGCCCTCTGCGACTTCGTGTTTCAACAAATCAAGTGCAAAATGCATTTGAGTTGTTGCAAGTCACTGGAAGCGGAGCCCTTTATACATATGTAGAAGTGGTTTGAACACATGCAACTTTGCATAGACTCTTCTGGCGAATACTTGAAAAAATGTAATGTTCACTATGTAAATAGAATATATTTTGTGCATCCGGAAACTTATTGCACCCGCCTTGTACATGTGTGTTGTTTATGCGTCACCAATGCTGGTGCTTTAAATTATTAAATTTATGAGAAATGCAAGCAGAACATAGACATTATAACCAGTTGAATCATCTTAAAATACTGATTACATTAACAACTAGAAAAGAAGATTTTGGTACTTCCCGATAAATACATTTCTCTGAATCCTTTAGGGGACACTGGAGTCCTGTACATTAGGGGTGTGAAGCTTGCAACCGGAGGTGTGGCACAATCTAAAATTAGCATTGTCTGTACAGCCGGCTCCTCCCCCTTCACATCCCTCCTCCCTCAGTTTGGAAAATTTGACAGAGAATAGGACATGATACTATAGCACATGGCGAGGAACCGAACAACCTATCAAAAAGGCATCCAAGAAACTCTTAACCGAAAAACTAACGCCGTTTGTACGAACTGTTTGAACAAGAACCTTGAACACAGCAGGTTGACAGCACTGAGGCGGGCGTCCAGTGTCCCCCTAGAGGATTCAGAGAAATGGATTTATCGGTAAGTACCAAAATCCTCTTTTCTCTTTCATCCACTAGAGGACACTGGAGTCCTATACATTAGGGGACGTCCCAAAGTTATCCTCCAGGGAGGGAGTGCTGTCGGTGGCCTGCAAAACCAAATGTCCGAACTTAGAATCTCCGGACGCAAAGGTATCAAACTTGTAAAATTTTGTAAACGTGTGGGCTGAGGACCACGTCGCCGCTCTGCATCGTTAAGTAGTGGAAGCACCTCTGGCAGCCACCCATGAGGAACCCATTGACCGGGTGGTATGAGCACCCGTCTGAACCAGAACCTGTTTGCCACAGAAAATATACGCTTGCCGAATGGCAATTCTAATCCATCCAGACAAAGACTACTTAGATGCTGGCCAAACCATCTTAGGCCCATCATACAGAACAAACAAATGGTCCGACTTTCCGAAGGACAAAGTAACTTGTACGTATACCCGTAAAGCTCGGACAACATCCAATGACACATCCCCATCTGCGAGACTCTGGAAAGATGGGACTACAAGTGGCTGGTTTACATGAAACCCCGAAACATTACACAATAAGGCTTCCAACTCAGAAACCCGCCTGGTCGAAGCCAAGGCAAGCAATAATGTGACCTTCCAAGAGAGATATTTCAGGTCTGTTCTTGCTAACGGTTCAAAATTTGGTGATCTCAAAAAGTCCAACACCAGATTTAAGTCCCATGGTGCAGTAGGACGACGACGAAAAAGGGGGTCATATCCTCAGAACCCCCTGTAAAAAGGCTTGAACCTCTGGCAAGGCTGCTAACCGCTGTTGAAATAGGATGGGGAGAGACGAAATTTGAACCCTCAGAGAGCCCAGCCTAAGTCCTACTCTAGACCGGCCTGAAGGAAGAGTAGAAGTCTGGATAAGTGGAAGTTCGTTGAATTCCACCCACGTTCTTGACACCAGTCCATGTACCTCTTCCAAATCCTGTAGTAGTGCATGGCTGTGACCAGCTTCCTAGCGACAATCATTGTAGGAATGGCCGTTCTTCTGGGTGTTGGAACGATCCCTGAGATAGCAGGTCCTCTCTCTGAGGTAACCGCCAAGGACCTTCCGCTAGTAACCCACGCAGGTCTGAGAACCAACTCCTGTGGGGCCAATCTGGTGCGATTAGAATCGCCCACACTCGCTCTCATTTCAACCCTTTCAGAACCCTGGGTTTAAGGGGGAAAAGTGGAAAAATGTAAACCCTGCTGTAACATCAAGGAAGTGTTAATGCGTCCACTCCTTCTGCTGCTGGATCTCTTGTCCTGGAAACATATCTGGTCAACTGATGGTTTTGCAGAGATGCCATTAGGTCAACTTGAGGTAGACCCCATCTCCTCACCACCATGTCAAAAATCCGTGGATGTAGGCACCACTCTCCCAGATGCATGCCCTGGCGACTGAGATAATCTGTTCCCCAGTTCTCCACACCTGGAATGAACACTGCCGAGAGGATGATGTTTCGCCTTTCTGCCCACAACAAAATCCTTGTGGCTTCCTGCAACGCCATCCTGCTCCTTATCCCTCCTTGACTGTTTATGTAAGCGGTCGTTGTGACATTGTCCGACTGTATCTTTAAGTGTTGACCCATGACTAGGTCTTCGGCTAAGAGAAGCGCATTATAAACCGCTCTCCAGTAACATCCATCTGCCCTGAAACTGATGTTCCTCTGAGACAGCACCCCAAACTCTGAGACTGGCATCCGTTGTCAGGATCCTCCAATCCCAAATGCTGAATCTCTTGCAACGATCACTAAATTAAGGAGGTTCGTATGCGCGGTGGGAGTCGGATTCTCCGATGTAGCCGCCACAGTGAACCTGCTCCCTGAGCAATGAGGTTCATCTGGAAAGGTCGGGAATGAAGTCTGCCGTATTGGAGAGCTTCGAACGATGCCACCATCTTCCCGAGAAGTTGCACACACAGGTGTAGAGGAACCGTTTGTGTCCTCAGTACCTGAGCCACTAAGCTTATTAGGTCATGGACCTTGTGCTCTGGTAAGAATACGCTCAATCGTACTGTGACCAAGATGAGACCGAGGAATTGAATCCAGCGAGTTGGCATGAGGTTGGATTTCTGGAAATTCACAATCCACCCATGTTGAATGAGAAATTGATGCGATGTTTGAACATCCTTGATCAGCTGTTCCTGAGATGATGCCTTGATCCGTAGATCGTCTAGATACGGTATAATCGTGACTGCCCTGATTTTCATAAAGCTTCTTGGGGCTGATAGACCGAACGGCAAGACCCTGAATTGGTAGTGATCCGTCACCAGTGTAAACCTTAAGTAAGCCTGGTGAGGAGTCCAGATTGGGATATGCAGATATGCATCCTTTATGTCCAAGGATACCATGAACTCGCCTTGTTCTAAGCCTGCACTGACTGACTGGAATTATTCCATCTTGAATTTGTAGACCCTTAGAAACTGGTTTAAAACCATTAAAATAAGAATTTACTCACCGGTAATTCTATTTCTCGTAGTCCATAGTGGATGCTGGGAACTCCGTAAGGACCATGGGGAATAGACTGGCTCCGCAGGAGACTGTTCACTCTAAAAGAAAGATTAGGTACTATCTGGTGTGCACTGGCTCCTCCCTCTATGCCCCTCCTCCAGACCTCAATTAAGGAAACTGTGCCCGGAAGAGCTGACACAACAAGGAAAGGATTTGGAATCCAGGGTAAGACTCATACCAGCCACACCAATCATACCGTACAACTTGTGATAACCATACCCAGTTAACAGTATGAACAACAACTGAGCCTCAGTAACAGATGGCTCATAACAATAACCCTTTAGTTAAGCAATAACTATATACATATGTATTGCAGAGAGTCCGCACTTGGGACGGGCGCCCAGCATCCACTACGGACTACGAGAAATAGAATTACCGGTGAGTAAATTCTTATTTTCTCTGACGTCCTAGTGGATGCTGGGAACTCCGTAAGGACCATGGGGATTATACCAAAGCTCCCAAACGGGCGGGAGAGTGCGGATGACTCTGCAGCACCGAATGAGCAAAGGCAAGGTCCTCCTCAGCCAGGGTATCAAACTTGTAGAACTTAGCAAATGTGTTTGAACCCGACCAAGTAGCAGCTCGGCAAAGCTGTAAAGCCGAAACCCCTCGGGCAGCCGCCCAAGAAGAGCCCACCTTCCTTGTGGAATGGGCTTTTACTGATTTAGGATGCGGCAATCCTGCCGCAGAATGAGCTTGCTGAATCGTGTTACAGATCCAGCGCGCAATAGTTTGCTTTGAAGCAGGAGCACCCAGCTTGTTGGGTGCATGCAGGATAACAGAGAGTCAGTTTTCCTGACTCCAGCCGTCCTGGGTACATAGATTTTCAAAGCCCTGACTACATCTAGTAACTTGGAGTCCTCCAAGTCCCGAGTAGCCGCATGCACCACAATAGGTTGGTTCAAATGAAACGCTGATACCACCTTAGGGAGAAATTGGGGACGAGTCCTCAATTCTGCCCTGTCCATATGGAAAACCAGATAAGGGCTTTTACATGACAAAGCCGCCAATTCTGACACACGCCTAGCCGAAGCTAAGGCCAATAGCATGACCACTTTCCACGTGAGATATTTTAGCTCCACGGTCTTAAGTGGCTCAAACCAGTGGGATTTCAGGAAATCCAACACAACGTTAAGATCCCAAGGTGCCACTGGAGGCACAAAAGGGGGCTGAGTATGCAGCACTCCCTTAACAAACGTCTGAACTTCAGGCAGTGAAGCCAGTTCTTTTTGAAAGAAAATAGATAGGGCCGAAATATGAACCTTTATGGATCCCAACTCTAGGCCCATAGTCACTCCTGACTGTAGGAAGTGCAGGAATCGACACAGCTGGAATTACTCTGTAGGGGCCTTCCTGGCCTCACACCAAGCAACATATTTTCGCCATATACGGTGATAATGTTGTGCTGTCACGTCTTTCCTAGCATTTATCAGCATAGGAATCACTTCATCTGGAATGCCCTTTTTCGTTAGGATCCGGCGTTCAACCGCCATGCAGTCAAACGCAGCCACGGTAAGTCTTGGAACAGACAGGGCCCCTGCTGTAACAGGTCCTGTCTGAGAGGCAGAGGCCATGGGTCCTCTGAGATCATTTCTTGTATGTCTGGGTACCAAGTTCTTCTTGGCCAATCCGGAACGATGAGTATAGTTCTTACTCCTCTCTTTCTTACTATCCTCAGTACCTTGGGTATGAGAGGAAGAGGAGGGAACACATAAACCGACTGGTACACCCACGGTGTCACTAGTGCGTCCATAGCTATCGCCTGAGGGTCCCTTGACCTGGCGCAATATTTTTTTAGCTTTTTGTTGAGGCGGGACGCCATCATGTCCACCTGTGGCCGTTCCCAACGGTTTACAATCTGCGTGAAGACTTCTGGATGAAGTCCCCACTCTCCCGGGTGGAGGTCGTGCCTGCTGAGGAAGTCTGCTTCCCAGTTGTCCACTCCCGGAATGAACACTGCTGACAGTGCTAGCACGTGATTTTCCACCCATCGGAGAATCCTTGTGGCTTCTGCCATCGCCATCCTGCTTCTTGTGCCGCCCTGGTGGTTTACATGGGCGACCGCCGTGATGTCTGATTGAATCAGCACTGGTTGGTTTTGAAGCAGGGGCTCTGCTTGACTCAGGGTGTTGTAAATGGCCCTTAGTTCCAGTATATTTATGTGTAGTGAAGTCTCCTGACTTGACCACTGTCCTTGGTAGGTTCCTTCCCTGAGTGACTGCCCCCCATCCTCGGAGGCTTGCGTCCGTGGTCACCAGGACCCAGTCCTGTATGCCGAATCTGCGGCCCTCGAGAAGATGAGCACTCTGCAGCCACCACAGCAGAGACACCCTGGCCCTTGGGGACAGGGTGATCAACCGATGCATCTGAAGATGCGATCCGGACCATTTGTCTAACAGATCCCACTGAAAGATCCTTGCATGGAACCTGCCGAAGGGAATTGCTTGTAAGAAGCCACCATCTTTCCCAGGACTCGCGTGCAGTGATGCACAGACACCTGTTTTGGTTTCAGGAGGTCCCTGACCAGAGATGACAATTCCTGGGCCTTCCCCTCAGGGAGAAACACCTTCTTCTGTTCTGTGTCCAGAATCATGCCCAGGAAGAGCAGACGCGTCGCAGGAATCAGCTGCGACTTTGGGATATTCAGAATCCAGCCGTGTTGTTGCAACACTTCCCGAGAGAGTGCTACGCTGACTAACAACTGCTCTCTGGACCTCGCCTTTATAAGGAGATCGTCCAAGTACGGGATAATCATAACTCCCTTCTTCCGAAGGAGTATCATCATTTCGGCCATTACCTTGGTAAATACTCTCGGTGCCGTGGACAGACCAAACGGCAACGTCTGGAATTGGTAATGACAATCCTGTACCACAAACCTGAGGTACTCCTGGTGAGGTGGGTAAATGGGGACATGCAAGTAAGCATCCTTGATGTCCAGCGACACCATAAAATCCCCCTCTTCCAGGCTTGCAATAACCGCCCTGAGCGATTCCATTTTCAACTTTAACTTCCTTATATAAGTGTTCAAGGATTTTAAATTCAGAATGGGTCTCACCGAACCGTCTGGTTTCGGTACCACAAACATTGTGGAATAGTAACCCCGTCCCTGTTGGAGGGGAACCTTGATCATCACCTGCTGGAGGTACAGCTTGTGAATTGCCGCCAGTACTACCTCCCTTTCCCTGGGAGCAGCTGGCAAGGCTGATTTGAGGTAACGGCGAGGGGGAGTCGCCTCGAACTCCAGCTTGTATCCCTGAGATACAATTTGTACAGCCCAGAGATCTACTTGTGAGCGAACCCACTGGTTACTGAAGTTTCGGAGACGCGCCCCCACCGCACCCGGCTCCGCCTGTGGAGCCCCAGCGTCATGCGGTGGACTTAGAGGAAGCGGGGGAGGATTTTTGTTCCTGGGAACTGGCTGCCTGGTGCAGCTTCTTTCCTCTACCCCTGCCTCTGGGCAGAAAGGATGCGCCTCTGATCCGCTTGCCTGAGGCCGAAAGGACGATAATACGGTGCTTTTTTAGGCTGTGAGGGAACCTGAGGTAAAAAAGTTGACTTCCCGGCTGTTGCCGTGGATACGAGGTCCGAGAGACCGTCCCCAAACAATTCCTCACCCTTATAAGGCAAAACCTCCATGTGTCTTTTAGAATCAGCATCACCTGTCCACTGCCGAGTCCATAATACTCTCCTGGCACAAATGGACATTGCATTAATTCTAGATGCCAGCCGGCAAATGTCCATCTGTGCATCCCACATATATAAGACAACGTCTTTTATATGTTCTATGGTTAGCAAAATAGTATCCCTGTCGAGGGAATCAATGTTGTCTGACAGGGTATCAGACCATGCGGCTGCAGCACTACACATCCATGCTGAAACAATAGCAGGTCTCAGTATAGTACCTGAGTGTGTATACACAGACTTCAGGATAGCTTCCTGCTTTCTATCCGCAGGCTCCTTTAGGGCGGCCATATCCTGAGACGGCAGTGCCACCTTTTTTGATAAGCGTGTGAGCGCCTTGTCCACCCTAGGGGATGTTTACCAACGTAACCTGTCCGTTGGCGGGAAAGGGTACGCCATCAGTAACCTCTTAGAAATCACTAGTTCTTATCGGGGGAACTCCACGCTTCCTCACACAATTCATTTAATTCATCAGATGTGGGAAAAGTCACTGGCTGCTTTTTCTCCCCAAACATAATACCCTTCTTGGTAGTAACCGGGTTAATATCAGAAATGTGCAATACATTTTTCATTGCAGTAATCATGCATCGGATGGCTTTTGTAGATTGTGCATTTGTCTCATCCTCATCTACACTGGAGTCAGACTCCGTGTCGACATCTGTGTCTACCATCTGAGCTAGCGGGCGTTTATGAGCCCCTGATGGCCTCTGAGACGCCTGGGCAGGCGCGGGCTGAGATCCCGGCTGTCCCAAGGCTGCTGCGTCATCGAACCTTTTATGTAAGGAGTTGACACTGTCTGTTAAGACCTTCCACATATCCATCCAATCCGGTGTCGACCCCGTCGGGGGCGACACCACACTTATCTGCCCTTGCTCCGCCTCCACGTAACCCTCCTCATCAAACATGTCGACACAGCCGTACCGACACCGCACACACACAGGGAATGCTCTGACTGAGGACAGGACCCCACAAAGTCCTTTGGGGAGACAGAGAGAGAGTATGCCAGCACACACCACAGCGCTATATAACACAGGGATTTACACTACAGGTTGAGTATCCCATATCCAAATATTCCGAAATACGGAATATTCCGAAATACAGTCTTTTTTGAGTGAGAGTGAAATAGTGAAACCTTTGTTTTTTGATGGCTCAGTGTACACAAACTTTGTTCAATACACAGTTATTAAAAATATTGTATAAAATGACCTTCAGGCTGTGTGAATAAGGTGTATATGAAACATAAATGAATTGTGTGAACGTAGACACTTTGTTTAATGCACAAAGTTATAAAAAATATTGTATTAAATGACCTTCAGGCTGTGTGTATAAGGTGTATATGAAACATAAATGCATTCTGTGCTTAGACTTAGGTCCCATCACCATGATATCTCATTATGGTATGCAATTATTACAAAATATGGAAAAATCCCATATCCAAAATACCTCTGGTCCCAAGCATTTTGGATAAGGGATACTCAACCTGTATAATGAGTGATTTTTCCCAATAGCTGCTTATTATCTTATTTGCGCCTAAATTTATGTGCCCCCCCTCTCTTTTTTACCCTTCTTGTACAGGATACTGCAAGGGAGAGCCTGGGGAGCGTCCTTCCAGCGGAGCTGTGAAGAGAAAATAACGCTGGTGTGCTGAGGAAGAAGGCCCCGCCCCCTCAGCGGCGGGCTTCTCCCGCATTTTGTATATCATCTTAATGGCGGGGTTTTTTGCACATATACAGTTTTCCAGACTGTATTATGTGCATAATGTGCCAAAAGGTATTCTTATTGCTGCCCAGGGCGGGCGGGCTGAAGCAGGTCCCGTCTTAGAGGTAGAGGCCACGGATCCTCCGTGAGCATCTCTTGAAGTTCCGGGTACCAAGTTCTTCTTGGCCAATCCGGAGCCACGAGTATCGTTCTTACTCCCCTTTGCCGTATAATTCTCAGTACTTTTGGTATGAGAGGCAGAGGAGGGAACACATACACTGACTGGAACACCCACGGTGTTACCAGAGCGTCCACAGCTATTGCCTGAGGGTCTCTTGACCTGGCGCAATACCTGTCCAGTTTTTTGTTGAGGCGGGACGCCATCATATCCACCTTTGGTTTTTCCCAACGGTTCACAATCATGTGGAAGACTTCTGGATGAAGTCCCCACTCTCCCGGGTGTAGATCGTGTCTGCTGAGGAAGTCTGCTTCCCAGTTGTCCACTCCCGGAATGAACACTGCTGACAGTGCTATCACATGATCTTCCGCCCAGCGAAGAATCCTTGCAGCTTCTGCCATTGCTGTCCTGCTTCTTGTGCCGCCCTGTCTGTTTACGTGGGTGACTGCCGTGATGTTGTCCGACTGGATCAACACCGGCTGACCCTGAAGCAGGGGTTTTGCCAGACTTAGAGCATTGTAAATCGCTCTTAGCTCCAGTATATTTATGTGAAAAGACATCTCCAGGCTTGACCATACTCCCTGGAAGTTTCTTCCCTGTGTGACCGCTCCCCAGCCTCTCAGACTGGCATCCGTGGTCACCAGGACCCAGTCCTGTATGCCGAATCTGCGGCCCTCTAACAGATGAGCACTCTGCAACCACCACAGAAGAGACACCCTTGTCCGTGGTGATAAGGTTATCCGCTGGTGCATCTGCAGATGCGATCCGGACCATTTGTCCAACAGATCCCACTGAAAAGTTCGTGCGTGGAATCTGCCGAATGGAATCGCTTCGTAAGAAGCCACCATCTTTCCCAGGACTCTTGTGCATTGATGCACAGACACTTTTCCTGGTTTTAGGAGGTTCCTGACAAGTTTGGATAACTCCTTGGCTTTCTCCTCCGGAAGAAACACCTTTTTCTGAACCGTGTCCAGAATCATTCCCAGGAACAGCAGACGTGTTGTCGGTGTCAACTGAGATTTTGGAAAATTCAGAATCCACCCGTGTTGTTGCAGCACTAATCGGGTTAGTGCTACTCCGTCCTCCAGCTGTTCTCTGGACCTTGCCCTTATCAGGAGATCGTCCAAGTAAGGGATAATTAATACGCCTCTTCTTCGGAGAAGAATCATCATTTCGGCCATTACCTTGGTAAAGACCCGAGGTGCCGTGG
The DNA here is from genome assembly GCF_028390025.1 of Pseudophryne corroboree. NCBI lineage: Eukaryota > Metazoa > Chordata > Amphibia > Anura > Myobatrachidae > Pseudophryne > Pseudophryne corroboree. The sequence continues at coordinate 345,987,695 of NC_086445.1, read as the reverse complement.
ACAATCCAAACGGCAGCGTCTTAAACTGATAATGACAGTTTTGCACCACGAACCTGAGGTACCCTTGATGTGAAGGGCAAATTGGGACATGCAGGTAAGCATCCTTTATGTCCAGGGACACCATAAAGTCCCCTTCTTCCAGATTCGCTATCACTGCTCTGAGTGACTCCATCTTGAATTTGAATTTCTGTATGTACAGGTTCAAAGACTTCAGATTTAGAATAGGTCTTACCGAGCCGTCCGGCTTCGGTACCACAAATAGCGTGGAGTAATACCCTTTTCCTTGTTGTAGGAGAGGTACCTTGACTATCACCTGCTGAGAAAACAGCTTGTGAATGGCTTCCAATACCGTCGCCCTGTCTGAGGGAGACGTTGGCAAAGCAGACTTTAGGAACCGGCGAGGGGGAGACTTCTCGAACTCCAACCTGTAACCCTGAGATACTACCTGCAGGATCCAGGGGTCCACCTGTGAGCAAGCCCACTGTGCGCTGAAATTCTTGAGTCGACCCCCCACCGCTCCTGAGTCCGCTTGTAAAGCCCCAGCGTCATGCTGAGGGCTTTGCAGAACCCTGGGAGGGCTTCTGTTCCTGGGCAGGGGCAGCTTGCTGTCCTCTCTTACCCCTTCCTCTGCCCCGGGGCAGATATGACTGTCCTTTTGCCCGCTTGTTCTTATAGGACCGAAAGGACTGCGGCTGAAAAGAAGGTGTCTTTTTCTGTTGGGAGGGGGTCTGAGGTAAAAAGGTGGATTTTCCGGCAGTTGCCGTGGCCACCAGATCCGATAGACCGACGCCAAATAATTCCTCCCCTTTATACAGCAATACTTCCATATGTCGTTTAGAATCCGCATCACCTGACCACTGTCGCGTCCATAAACTTCTTCTGGCAGATATGGACATCGCATTTACTCTCGATGCCAGAGTGCAAATATCCCTCTGAGCATCTCGCATATAAAGAAAAGCATCCTTTAATTGCTCTATAGTCAATAAAATACTGTCCCTATCCAGGGTATCAATATTTTCAGTCAGGGAATCCGACCAGACCACCCCAGCACTGCACATCCAGGCTGAGGCGATGGCTGGTCGCAGTATAACACCAGTATGTGTGTATATACTTTTTAGGGTAGTTTCCAGCCTCCTATCAGCTGGATCCTTGAGGGCGGCCGTATCAGGAGACGGTAACGCCACTTGTTTTGATAAGCGTGTGAGCGCCTTATCCACCCTAGGGGGTGTTTCCCAGCGCGCCCTAACCTCTGGCGGGAAAGGGTATAATGCCAATAACTTTTTTGAAATTAGCACTTTTCTATCTGGGTTAACCCACGCTTCATCACATACATCATTCAATTCCTCTGATTCAGGAAAAACTACAGGTAGTTTTTTCACCCCCCACATAATACCCCTTTTTGTGGTACTTGCAGTATCAGAGATATGCAAAGCCTCCTTCATTGCCGTGATCATATAACGTGTGGCCCTACTTGAAAATACGTTTGTTTCTTCACCGTCGACACTAGATTCAGTGTCCGTGTCTGGGTCTGTGTCGACCGACTGAGGTAAAGGGCGTTTCTCAGCCCCTGACGGTGTCTGAGACGCCTGGGCAGGTACCAACTGGTTTTCCGGCCGTCTCATGTCGTCAACTGATTTTTGTAATGTGCTGACATTATCACGTAATTCCATAAACAAAGCCATCCATTCCGGTGTCGACTCCCTAGGGGGTGACATCACCATTATCGGCAATTGCTCTGCCTCCACACCAACATCGTCCTCATACATGTCGACACACACGTACCGACACACAGCAGACACACAGGGAATGCTCTTATCGAAGACAGGACCCCACTAGCCCTTTGGGGAGACAGAGGGAGAGTTTGCCAGCACACACCCAAGCGCTATAATATATATGGGAACAACCTTATATAAGTGTTGTATCCTTATAGCAGCTTAAATATTTAAAATATCGCCAAAAAAAGTGCCCCCCCTCTGTTTTACCCTGTTTCTGTAGTGCAGTGCAGGGGAGAGTCCTGGGAGCCTTCCTCACAGCGGAGCTGAGCAGGAAAATGGCGCTGTGTGCTGAGGAGAATAAGCCCCGCCCCCTATTCCGGCGGGCTTTTCTCCCGGAGTTTGAGATATCTGGCACGGGTTTAATACATCCATATAGCCTCAAGGGCTATATGTGATGTATTTTTTTAGCCATAAAAGGTATTATACATTGCTGCCCAGGGCGCCCCCAGCAGCGCCCTGCACCCTCCGTGACCTAAGGTGTGAAGTGTGTGACAACAATGGCGCACAGCTGCAGTGCTGTGCGCTACCTTCATGAAGACTGAAAAGCCTTCTGCCGCCGGTTTCTGGACCTTCAATCTTCAGCATCTGCAAGGGGGGTCGGCGGCGCGGCTCCGGGACGAACCCCAGGGTGAGACCTGTGTTCCGACTCCCTCTGGAGCTAATGGTGTCCAGTAGCCTAAGAAGCCAATCCATCCTGCACGCAGGCGAGTTGAACTTCTCTCCCCTAAGTCCCTCGATGCAGTGAGCCTGTTGCCAGCAGGACTCACTGAACATAAAAAACCTAAAAACTTTTTCTAAGCAGCTCCTTAAGAGAGCCACCTAGATTGCACCCTGCTCGGACGGGCACAAAAACCTAACTGAGGCTTGGAGGAGGGTCATAGGGGGAGGAGCCAGTGCACACCACCTGATCCTAAAGCTTTATTTTTGTGCCCTGTCTCCTGCGGAGCCGCTATTCCCCATGGTCCTGACGGAGTCCCCAGCATCCACTTAGGACGTCAGAGAAAAAGAAAAAATAAATACATTTTTCACACCAGCCGACTTGCAACCCTCACACACCCAACTGTACGTCAGTTACGATGGTGGAGTTGGTATCCACTTGCTTCCCCGTATTTTCTTCAGGATCTTTGCAATAGAAATCCTTTGAAAATATAAATAATAAATTTTCAGGAGATCCTCATAGGATTTATATAACTTTCACCAGCAGAGGGAGTTGCCGATATCCAACTTCACCAGCAAAGGGAGCTGTAACTACACAAAAATCTTTTTTTTTTTTTTATTATGAGGGAGAGGGCTCATCCATGCCCCGTAGATTTGGCGCCTGACTGGAAATAAAAAGATGGTCGCCCTTGCAATATTCTAGACACTTCATTACCTAAGAATGCTTACTAACCACTAACTCTGCGCCGCTGTTCAAAAGGGAGTCCTGGCGCTAGTATCCGAGCTCCCTCTCTTCTGTGACAGAGCTCACCGTTTAATGTGCGCTCTCGATCCCCGCTGGCCGCCCCCTGCGCGCGGCACTCACTCACTGCTGTCCGCTGGTCGGCACGCTCGGAGACCGCTCTCCTCCAGGTCCCGTAGCTGCGCCTGCTGACAGGGGATACAGGCCTGGCCCACACTGCGTGACCGCTGGTCGGCGCACGCCGGGACTGCTCTCCTCCAGGTCCCGCAGCGGCGCCTGCTGACAGGGGACCGCTGGCCGGCGCGACGCTGTGGGGATCTGATATCAATTATAGCGGTCTCTCTGCTGGGAAAGCCTTTTTGTAATCTTAAAAACAACCAGTACTCACGGTTTGCACGTTTAGAGAGATGCAGACCATTTTAGCTGGAATCCTCCTCTCTCAATGCTAAACTTAGTCCCCCTTTTATTAGGGGGACGCAGCCTTTTTCTCTGGTAAAGCCTGCACCCCCTTTCATTTAGGTGGGATCGGGCATTTACCATTTTGTCTTTTAAAACCTGCACCCTCCCTTTAGTTAGGAGAGATTAGGACAGTATAAATGGAAAAACAATTAATAAAAAATTAATAAATAAATCAAATCTTCAAGGAGCAGGAGCTCCCTTCTGCTTGTACCGCCTAGGCACAATTTTCCAAACTGAGGGAGGAGGGATGTGAAGGGGGCGGAGCTAGCTGTGCAGACCATGCTAATTTTAGATTGTGCCACACCTCTGGTTGCAAGCTTCACACCCCTAATGTATAGGACTCCAGTGTCCCCTAGTGGATGAAAGAGAAATCCTTCTAAACGTCCGTGTACAGTGCAACCTTCGGGTACATAAAACCTCTTTCAGGAGCCACTGTACTTCATTTGAATCTGCACAGGTTCTGAAGTCTCCAGCCCTTCAAAAATATAGTAACTAACCAACCAAACCAGGAGAGAGAGCAACATACTGTAACTATCCTATCTGGAAACCTATAACTCAAGAACATAAAGCTGCCACTAGGAGAAAGGACCAAAACTAGCCACTTTTGCAGCAAACAACTAAACCTATAAAATCTTATGAACAAAAGGATCAAAGACCAGTTGGCCGCCCTATATAGAGCTTCATGGTTGAGATACAAAGTCACACCGCCAAGGAGACACTCACCTTTTGGGTAGTACAGACATGTCCCCCTATATCCTTACTTGCTGCAGTCATGCTAAGCAGGCCTTTTTGTTGCGCCTAGCCTGAGCGTGTTTTCCCAACGCCGGATGTCTTTTTGTGCATCTCCCCCCCCCAATTGAAATGCCCCCATAAGAAAGTCACATAGGACCAATAAGTCAAAGTCTGCAGCACTGTATATGTAGATACTTCTGTTCTGTATTAGAAATGTAAAAAAGGTATTCATGGATACCCTTTAAGAATGCGCTTACTGCGAAGTGGCATTTAAATACAGACAACTGCCCTATTTTTTGCATTATAAAACTACTATGAATTTCATAATGGCCATCGATGGTAGTCTTCATTCATGGCACAAATTCTTCAGAATAAGTGAGTTGATGTAAAACTTGCATACTAGTTAAACATAAACCAAGTACATATTAAAGCACCAAGGGGGCAAGTCAAACTTTTTTGGGGGGCACCAATTAGAGGAATTCAATTGATCTGATGCCCAAAAGCACCAAGTTTACAAGACTAAATAGTGCCCGCAACGCAAAAATAGGATTTTGGTACTTACCAGGTAAATCCTTTTCTTTGAATCCATAGGGGGCACTGGAGTACTCTTGGGATATGGACGGGCGTAGCCGAACAAAGGCACTGAATATTTAAATTTAGGACTCTCCCCCCCCTCCATATCCCCGAGTACCTCAGTGTACTCTCTCAGTGTTTTTTACTGAGCGAACAGGAACTATATAGAGAGGTTGACAATGGAGAATAGCTATAACATAACGGACAACCACAATGTTGACCCATAACCTTACTGTCAACTAAACAGTTGACACCATAACATAACGGACAACAACAATGTTGACCCATAACCTTACTGTCAACTAAACAGTTGACACCATAACCGATAGAACTTTATAATTTGAACCAATCGGTGAAAATGTGTTACCATAAGCTCCTCTGAGCTTAATATCAATCAAGTAAAACTTGTTACCCTAAGCTCCCTTGAGCTTAAAACAACCCAGGTAAAACTGCTCTGGGTGGGCGTCCAGTGCCCCCTATGGATTCAAAGAAAAGGATTTACCTGGTAAGTACCAAAATCCTATTTTCTTTATCATCCACTAGGGGTCACTGGAGTACTCTTGGGACGTACCAAAGCTTCCCTCGTGGGCGGGAGAGCTGTTTGATACTTGTAACAGTAGGCAGCCCAAAGCTAGATGCTGATGGCGCCACCATTCATAACGTGTAAACGTGCACAAACGTGGTGCACATGAAGGCTATATAGCCGCGTTTTAGACGCTCCACGACCCACTGGGTCTGACATTCCCACAGAACCTGTGGGATGAGCTATTACTGACGTAGGCGATTGTAACTTAGCCTTAAAGTAAGCCTGACTTGTAGTCATTATTATTACCCAACTGGATAATGTCTGCTGAGAAACTGGCTAACCCCAGTTGGCAGTATCATAGAGAACAAACAACGTATTCATATCACGTACTGTTGACTTTCGGGACATATATAAACGCGTAATGCGTGTACCACATTCAGAATTCTAGAATGTGCTGTCCACACAGGAACCCCTATTGGTATATTGATGTGAAGAATACGAAAGCGTGATTCGTCCGAAGATCTGCTTTGTCATGAGAAAACTCAAATACGGTGGCTTGGAATACAAGGCACCCAAATATGAAAACAAAACCCTTGCCGAAGCCAAGGCTAGAAGAAAAATGTTTTCCAAAGTGAGAAACTTAATTCCCATTTGTTGAAAGGGTTCAAAATATGAAAACTGTAAGAAATCTGAACCCAACCTCAAGTCGCCTGGCGCTGTAGGTGGGATAAATAGAGTCTGAACTTTGATGACACCTTGTAGAAAGATGTGTACAGACGCAAATAGAGGCAAACGTCTTTGAAAATAAGTTTACCACACAGATACCTGCACTCTTAATGCAGATCAACGCAGTTTTCCATCCCACCCCGTTTAACAGAATACGGGTAACTTGAAGGATGATGTTGGAAACTTCCGAGGTTTACAACCTATGTAAGCACACGAAATTTTGTAATAATGAGCTGCCTTAAGCGGCTTACTATTTCGTAACATGGTTGGTATAACCGATACTGTAATGCTCTATTTCTTAAGAGGGCGGTCTGAACCCTCACCCCGTCAACCGCAGCTGCGGTACATAGATAATAGGTACATAGGTAACTATGGGTAAAAGAACGTTCCCTGATGTAACAGGTTGGACGTATTATGAGCGGCCAAGATCGTGTGCAAGTATTCCTTGAAAATGCGAGAAGCAAACTTCTCCGAAACCCATGAGATACCACCAGTATGACTGTGACGAACTGTCTTATGATCCGTTTTGGCAACGGAGAGAGCAGCGGAAAATGGTGGAGCCAGATACACGATGCTGAATGACCACATGAATGTGAGAGACTCCACCGCCACTGCCCTTGTGATCTGTTTTGTACACATACTGAGCTTTTCTAATTGTGGCGAGATGCCATCATGTATACTTGAGGGTAACCCCCTTCTGTGGACTCGCATATGAAACACCTCTGGATTTAATGTCCAGTTTTCAGGATCCAAATCCTGACGGGTGAGATCATCTGTCTAACAGATGTCCACTCACGGAATGATCTCTTGACATTTTCACATAATGGTGTTCTGAGCCATTGAGGATTTGAGTTACCTGCCGCATTGCCATGCGGCTTCTTGGTTCTCACTGGTTGTTGTGTATGCAACTGCCGTTGCCTTGTTTGACTGCTTAAGGCCAGCGTGAGCCAGGCATCAAAAAATTACATGAAACTCACGGTTGTTCCTCTCCACGGAAATCTTTAGTAAAAGGCGAAAGATTTATTCGTTCTGAAGAGAAACCAGAGTATATCCCTGGTCAGACTGAAAGCGAATCATGTATTGCATTGTAAAATGCACAGAGTTCTAGGACATTTATTGACAGCAATCTGTCGTGTTTTAGAACCTTTGTCGCTGATTTTAACTACAAATCCTGACCCTCTGCGACTGTCGTCCAGAGTATATGCACCCTTGTCCCTCTGTGGGAAACGCGAGTGAAGGGTGGCGAACTAAATTGAAAACACATCTTTATTCTTAATAGGTGAATACACCAATGTACCGCTAGTGTGCGTGTTTTGCACTAATTACTAGATGTACATTTGTTCTTGCTGGTGTAGTAGGTAAAAGTCTTTGATTTACCGTATTTATAATCTTACCTAGGAATTGACATCGTTTAGACGGAATTAGATGCGATTGTTTTCGAACTTGATCTGCTACCGCAGTATACCTTAGTAGCGCAAGTTAGAGGAACTTTGTTGAGACAGAGTTCTTATGTGAGATGAGCTATCATCCCAACATCACTTTGGTAAATACCCGAAGCGATAAGCAACGGTAGACATGAAATGGTTAATGGTTGTGGCGATTTGCAAACGCTAGAACCTGTGATGAACAAACCGGACTGGGTAAATACGCATTGTGAAGATCAAATGCAATTATGCAATTTTGTGGCTCCAATAAGCAAATACTAACCGCAGAAAATCCATTTTCTAACTGTAGTAAATGACTTGCTGATTGATATTGCGACGGAGCTGTTTGGTTTTGCTCAAACAGAGGGGAATAAGTAACTCTGACTCTGTTGGCGTACTACTGCCTGGTTTATAAACCAGCAAAGACTAAATGACAACCTGCCAAACCGTTCGACAGAGGCAGTTTTGTACTTTAAGCTGTAAATAGCTGAGACATGTACGAGTTGAAGTCATGAAACCTTGCAAATGTAACATGTAAAGACGCGCTTCCACAATTGTAAAAGAGGTCATCAAACCACTGGCTTGCTGACTGTAACGTCCTGTCGTTACAAGGCGTGACTGTTTCTTATAAAGGGATAAAACGCCGTTACAAGTATACTGTATGCGGTAATGGCTGAATATCAAAGGGATAAAATGCCGTTACAAGTATATCAAATTTAGGAGCAAACAAGCTCTGGCCTTGTCGCGCTTAACTAGCGACAATGAAAATAACCGGCGTTAGCAGAAGCTTTACAGATATACTCTGCAGCTTCTTTTACCAGTGATCGTCATTGTTTCATACATAGATTCTAGTGACCCAAATGTATCCTGGGTTTTTATAATGTTTGACAGAAACGCATCTACCAATGGCGGATCGCGTCCTTTTGGAAACGATTATGTATGTTGTCCAAAACCCCGCACTATCTGAGTGCTGGACTAATGTACCCTTCTCACTTGTAGTTATCGGTGTGAGATTTGACATAGAATCGTGCATTAAATGATAAGACCAGTGAAATAAACACTCTGGTACCCAAAGGGAAATTGGCCCTTTGGAAAGACTGTCTTTTGTTAGAGCTGGCGGAGTCATTCCGAGACTCCGATTACCGCTCTTTTAATTTTGAATTGCCAATATTTTAGTCTGCACTAGAGCCTTATTCGCTATGTAAACAGACACCAAAATAGGCAACAGACAGACACTTGCACGACTTAATGAAGTTATTATATGGCATATATATATATATGTTATTGCTGAACAGCATATTTATATGAAACTCATGGTTGTTTCTCTCTACGGAAATCTTTAGGAAAAACGAAAGATTTTTTTCCCATATGAAGAGAAACTAAAGTATTCTTTATGTGAAAAGCAGTTCACATGGGCATATGAAACCCGAACCAAATTCCTACTAACACCCCTGCGCCTTCTGGTGGCTTAGAGATGTAGGGCAGGAATGTTCTAGAATTATCCTGAACTAAAAATTCCCACTAACACCCCTGCGCCTCCTTGTGGAGTAAAGGTGTATGGCCGGAATGTTCAGGAATTATAAGCTGGAAAAACAGCAATGATTAAAATGGCCCTCATGCTTTCACTGAAAATCACAGTACAGGCAGTGTTAATATAGGCTTAATAGCCTTTTATACAGTTAATATAGGCTTAATAGCCTATATGTTATTATACAGTAAAAACATACACTTAGTTAACCTCCAGTTACTATAAACCCTGCCTTCAGTGAATGTATTATATTGCAGCCTTAACAGAAAACCTTAGGTTATGATAGCCTTATCATTAACTGCTTAACAAACTGAACAGCCTTTTTGTTAACCCATGCAGCCTTTCTATATCTGCTGCTATGGGCATTTACTCCCCCCCTCACCCCCCCTGCAGCTGCGCTGCTTGTGAGGTAACTTCTACCCCATGTTACCTGCAGCGGACTGGAGCGGGTGCAGGGAGAGCAGGAGAGCGCCGGGGAGCCGGCCGGAAGATCGTGCGGCGTCTTCAGACCGCAGTGACCGGATATCAGCGGCGTCGCTGGCTCTCTGCAGAGTAGCTGGCTCGGGCGGCGCTTTGTACAGCGGTGGCCGGGTACCAGCGTTGGGAGAGCGGCCGGCGTCTGTGATTGACGTGCGGCCGCTCGGAGCTGTAGAGTGGCTGGCTTGATCAGTGCTGGGAGAGCGGCCGGCGTCTGTGATTGACGTGCGGCCGCTCGGAGCTGTGCTTCCACAATTGTAATCCCCTAGCTGTACAGCGGTGTCCGGGTATTAGCGATGGGAGAGCGGCCGCCGTCTGTGATTGACGTGCGGCCGCTCGGAGCTGTGTCCTCGCTGTGTATCAGTGCTGGGAGAGCGGCCGGCGTCTGTGATTGACGTGCGGCCGCTCTGCTGCTAGATCGCGCGTAATTCAGCGGGGCACGTGTATGAGCGGCGCTGTAATCAGCTGTGGTCAACAGAAAAGAAACACTTTCCCCACACTGCAGGGCGGCAGCGTGAGCTGACCGCCCTGACACCCCACCATACCTTGTGCTGCAAGCTCCGTCCAGCTTGTGACGGGGCTTCTCATGCTGGCTGTGACGGGCTTCTGTCTGTAAGTGTAAGATCATCATCTTGGCTGTGACGGAGCTTCTTTCTGTAAGCTCCGTCCAGCTCTTTGCTTATTCCTGGCTGTGACGGGGCTTCTTCTGTAAGCTCCGTGCAGCCTGCAGGAGACAGCTGCCTGTGGCTGTGAGGGTGCTCTTTGTGAGGACCGACACGCCATGCGCTGCCTTGCAGCGCCTGTGGCTGTGAGGGTGCTCTTTGTGAGGACCGACACGCCATACGCTGCCTTGCAGCGGCACCATCCCGGACCCCTGTTTTTCAAGAAACTGGGGAAGGGAAGTGTAAATAAAAAGTAAAAAATCTCAAATGTGGGCTCTTCCCACAAGCCGATGTTCGTGCTGTGAGCACCGAAAAAACACTGAGAGAGTACACTGAGGTACTCGGGGATATGGAGGGGGGGGAGAGTCCTAAATTTAAATATTCAGTGCCTTTGTTCGGCTACGCCCGTCCATATCCCAAGAGTACTCCAGTGACCCCTAGTGGATGATAAAGAAAAGTAACGTTCAGGTGCCCAAACAGGACACTTCACACATTTATGCTCGCCACCAATGGAGGCTGCAAATAAAAATGCGAGTGCCAGTGGTGATCACGCCTGTATGGCAAAATTTAAAATCGGGCGCCACCTAGTGGCTGACGCCTAAAGGACAATTAAAATCGCCCACAACATGTACAATGGCAAGTAACAATCAAGTACAACCATAGTTCACAAAAAGTTAGGCATAACAATTAGTACATTGAAGGTAAACAAAGGACACTTGTGCCCCAACCCTTAATGTAAGGAAGATGTCAATAGCAGAAAAAAAGCAAGTGCTTGACGGTCCTTTGATTATCAACTTTGGAAGGGGAAAAAAAAAAAAAAAGACTTACGGTTTTGTAGCATTTGCATGATGTGCTCCTTGATCATGGGGAGTACAATCTTTCCACCCAGGCCACAGGCCATTCTGTCCAAGGCACTTTCACCAGCCACAGCATTGCTGAATTAAGTGAACAGATGATTTGGTTTTAGATTAACGGGGCCATTTACAAGCAGATAAACCAGAAGTAGTCAACCCGTGGGACTCCAGCTGTTGTGGAAATAGACATCCTAGCATGCCCTAACAGCAGACCTGTGGCAGGGCATGTAATTATGCAGCAGCTGCAGTACCACAGTTTGTCTACCGATGAGGTGTAGACCAACATGAATAAAATAATATTCCGTCGTGCCTAGGTTGGCCCTGTAAGTTATATTGTTGAGACAGGTTTTTATTTTAATAAGGTTTAGAGTAAAGAATACCTAACTATTTTTGTATTTGAAAAGAAAATCTTGCGATCGACCTAAAAATGCTCATCACTACATAGTATATAGAATACCTGTCAAAATCATCATCTTCCAGCTCATCTGCATTTGACCAATCTTCATCATCTTCCAAATCTACCATCATTGCCAACATCTGCGGTACTGAGAGTGAATTAAAAAAAAAAAAAAAAAAAAAAAAAAGGATATTGATCATGTTCTGATGGTAACCATAAGTATTTTAATGAATAGGACTGCTCTCTTGGAGCAGTACAGGTTTATCAGCTTTCTTTATGTACTAAAAGGTCAGCTTTTATACAACTGCAGGTAATCAAAGACTACTTACTAGCCTGGGCAACAATACTTGTATGTTTCCTCAGCATGGCTGCAGCAGTTTCAGAAAGGGTGACAATAACCTCAAGTGCCAGCTGTCTATGCATGTTGCTTAAAGTGGTGTCAGCGCAAAGCTATATAAAAAGAATAGTAAAGCTTAACTCAATGTTTTTTGTTTGTTTAGATGTGACAAACATTTCATTTTTGGATATAATCGTACCTTCAAGCTTAGTTGCAATGTTGCTTCCAGGTGGGGTCTCAAATACTTAGGAACCGTATCTGCGATTTCCACTAGTGACTTCAGGACCGAGTCATCATTCTGATAGCAGGATTCATTAACAGACTAAACAAACCAGAATTTTATTTTATAGATTAACCACTGCTGAAAACCAACTTCTCTTACCGTATGTAACATGGTTGGCTGGATTAAACCAAATGGTTTAAAAAAAACACCTTATTATGCTGTGACTACAGGCAAGGCATTGTGATAAAAAAAAAAAACACAAAACATATACTAAAAAACTAGTTTAAAAAAAAAAAGTTTAATGCCAGTGGCATGCCCAGGGCTAATGACCAACTCCTTTTCTTTTTTTTTTTTTTTACAAGACTTATGTAGTGATGAACAAATGAACAGTGTCAATACTGTATCTCAACTTTACATAACGGCCAACTCAAGTCTTCCCCTTGGGCCAGTCCTTACACTGACTCACAAAAACCACGAGTACTCAACTGCCACTAGTAATTATACAGATTTTATACAGACTATGCTTTTTTATGGAGTGAGGTCTGGTAGCTGGTGGCAGAGGATGCAGAGCAATTCTCATGTTTTTGTGACTCGATGTAGGGATTGGCCAGAAGGGAAAACTTTGATGTAGTTGGCTAGTTTAGCAAATTACTGCATTATTTTGGAACAAACATTCCCTGGATTTAAATGAAACACAGTTTGGAGTGTAATGGGGACATCCTGGTGATACATCTACATACATGTGGTAAAACTGTTTCAATTTGTGTAACCTGGGCACATTTTGTAATAAAGCAACTCAAACCCCAAGTGTGTAATTAGCACTGTAAACTTTAATATAAAACTGAATTATGAGGTATCATCTCAATATCTGAATAATCCAGCGTTTCTTTTTTTTTCCAGAATCAACTTTACTGCTGTACGTATCAATTTAACCATATCAAGGAGAGACCATTATTTATGGCTGTTAAACTGTCCTATTCCCATTACGTTAACCCTGATATTGATATTCAATTGCGGACAAAACCATCCACCCGGCCAAATCAGTGCGGCAACTTTGGCCATGCGGGTGATGCGAGATGCAGTGACTGCGTTTAAATGCGAGTTGGCCTGAAATGTGACGTGTACTGGTTTTCGCATTGTTGCCGGGACTTTAGTTGCTTTGCACCACTAAACCCAGTGCTTATGGGAGCGTCAGTATGTCTATTTCATGGAATTGTCCACGTTATGTATTAATCTGTGTGGTAGCAAAGAATAAAAGCCAAAAAAAAGAATCCAATTGGACTTTAATGTGTAAGAAAATTCATAGCGTTAGACTTCTCTTTTTATTAGGTCACTTATTAACAGGTAATTCAAATTATTAAAATAATTCACTACTGACAGGTAATGAGAACAAAAAGAGAAAACATTTTAAAACATTCTACATAACCATAACCTAAAGCGTGAAGGCCTAAAGGTATTTTCGACTATACAAATGCAAATTCAAAAAAAGTTTCACTGTGATCTTACCTGCAAGATTCCAGGTAATAGGTCTGCAAATTGCTTTAGCAATGGGATATTGTGTTCATTGGCTAAGACAAATGCACCAGCAGCTCTGGCAGACAGTGTCCTGATCTATAAGGGGTAAGAACAGCATGATAAAGAATATATGCCAGAAACACATCATTAGTAACAGACTGAATTGGATCAGAAGTACACTGTGCAAAGCATTTGAGCACAAACTGAACAGCTACTAACGGATGAAGTGTAGAAGTCATAAAGCCAGGCAATTCACATCAATGCCAGTGCAGTCACCTACAAGGAGTTGTCACAGAACCTAGAGGTGCAACAATTAAAAGGAGGTAGTGCAGCTTCAGGAGTCCTGTTATCACTTAACCAATGTGTGTCGTGCGTAAATGCTGGGGAATTTTAAGAAAGGGAAGAGTGGATTTTACAGCGTAAGGGAAGTATGCAATTAGATCCGATTTTCGTTATTTTTAGGACGAATGGGGATTGGCCCTACGCAATAGCAGGGTTGGATTTTCATCTAGGCGAAAATTGCAGCAGGGGCGTAAAACACGTGGATTGGCGAAAACGCAGGCTATTTTCACCAATGCCTTTTCACTTAAAGTGAAAAGGCATTGTCGAAAATGCCCTCAAAACGGACAAAAACGACCCTAATTAAAAACTCAGTGGAGTTAATTCTTTATCTCCGAAATGATTGGAGCTAATTGCATACCCCCTTAGGCATTTAAGTACATATATCTAGAATTTACCGAATAATAAGATTTTACTTACCGGTAAATCTATTTCTCGTAGTCCGTAGAGGATGCTGGGGACTCTGTAAGGACCATGGGGATAGACGGGCTCCGCAGGAGATAGGGCACTTTAAGAAAGCTTTGGATTCTGGGTGTGCACTGGCTCCTCCCTCTATGTCCCTCCTCCAGACCCCAGTTAGAGAAACTGTGCCCAGAGGAGATGAACAGTACGAGGAAAGGATTTTTGTAAATCTAAGGGCAAGATTCATACCAGTATAACTTGTGATAAATTACCCAGTTAACAGTATGAACAACATAGCCTCGGTTCAAACCCGATCTACTATAACATAACCCTTATGTAAGCAATAACTATATACAAGTCTTGCAGAAGACGTCTGCACTTGGGACGGGCGCCCAGCATCCTCTACGGACTTCGAGAAATAGATTTACCGGTAAGTAAAATCTTATTTTCTCTAACGTCCTAGAGGATGCTGGGGACTCCGTAAGGACCATGGGGATTATACCAAAGCTCCCAAACGGGCAGGAGAGTGCGGATGACTCTGCAGCACCGATTGAGCAAACAGGAGGTCCTCCTCAGCCAGGGTATCAAACTTATAGAACTTTGCAAAGGTGTTTGACCCCCGACCAAGTACAGTTGTAGTGCAGAGACCCCTCGGGCAGGCGCCCACCTTCCTAGTGGAATGGGCCTTAACCGATTTAGGCAATGGCAATCCTGCCAAAGAATGCGCCTGCTGAATCGTGTTACAGATCCAGCGAGCAATAGTCTGCTTTGAAGCAGGAGCACCAACCTTGTTGGCCGCATACAGAACAAACAGAGCTTCAGTCTTCCTGATCCTAGCTGTTCTGGTCACATAAATCTTCAAAGCCCTGACCACATCCAGGTACTCTGAATCCTCCAAGTCCCGTGTAGCCACAGGCACGACAATAGGTTGGTTCATATGAAAGGATGAGACCACCTTGGGCAGAAATTGAGGACGCGTCCTCAACTCTGCCCTATCCACGTGAAAAATCAGGTATGGGCTTTTATATGATAAAGCCGCCAATTCCGAAACCCGCCTTGCAGAAGCTAAGGCCAACAACATGACCACTTTCCAAGTGATGTATTTAAACTCCACTGTTTTGAGTGGTTCAAACCAAGGTGACTTGAGGAAACTTAATACCACATTAAGATCCCAAGGCGCCACCGGAGGTACAAAGGGAGGCTGAATATAAAGCACGCCCTTCACAAAAGTCTGTACTTCAGGAAGAGAAGCCAATTCTCTTTGAAAGAAAATGGATAAGGCCGAAATTTGAACCTTTATGGACCCTAATTTTAGGCCCAAATTCACTCCAGTTTGAAGGAAGTGAAGCAGACGGCCCCAACTGGAACTCCTCCGCAGGAGCAGCTCTGGCCTCACACCAAGAAACATATTTTCACCATATACAGTGATAATGTTTCGACGTCACGTCTTTCCTAGCCTTGATCAGGGTAGGAATGACCTCCTCCGGAAGCCCTTTTTCCGCTAAAATCCAGCGTTCAACCGCCATGTCGTCAAACGCAGCCGTGGTAAGTCTTGGAACAGACAGGGCCCCTGCTGCAGCAGGTCCTGCCTTAGAGGAAGAGGCCACGGATCTTCTGTGAGCAACTCTTGCAGCTCCGGATACCAAGTCCTCCATGGCCAATCTGGAACAATGAGGATTGTTCTGACCCTGCTTATTCTTATTATTCTCAACACCTTGGGTATGAGAGGAAGAGGAGGAAACACATAGACCGATCTGAACACCCAAGGTGTCACCAGAGCGTCTACCGCTACCGCCTGAGGGTCCCTTGACCTGGCGCAATATCGCTTTAGCTTTTTGTTGAGACGGGACGCCATCATGTCTATTTGAGGCAGACCCCACCGACCCGTGATCTGTGCGAAGACTTCTTGATGAAGTCCCCACTCTCCCGGATGCAGGTCGTGCCTGCTGAGGAAATCTGCCTCCCAGTTGTCCACCCCCGGGATGAACACTGCTGATAGTGCGCTTACATAGCCTTCCGCTGGGCGTAGAATCCTGGTCGCTTCTGCCATGGCCACTCTGCTTCGCGTTCTGCCTTGGCGGTTTACATGAGCCACTGCCGTGATATCGTCTGACTGAATCAGAACCGGTATTCCCGAAGCAATTCCTCCGCTTGACGCAGGGCGTTGTATATGGCTCTCAACTCCAGGACGTTGATGTGGAGACAAGTCTCTAGATTTGACCAGAGACCTTGGAAATTTCTTCCCAGTGTGACTGCTCCCCAGCCTCGGAGGCTTGCGTCAGTGGTCACCAGGACCCAGTCCTGAATGCCGAATCTGCGACCCTCTAGTAGGTGAGCACTGTGCAGCCACCACAGGAGAGAGATACCCTGGTCCTGGGAGACAGGGTGATCCTTTGATGCATTTGTAAATGGGACCCTGACCACTTGTCCAGTAGGTCCCATTGAAAAGTCCTCGCATGGAACCTGCCGAAGGGGATGGCCTCGTATGAAGCTACCATCTTCCCCAGAACCCGTGTGTAATGATGCACTGAAACCTTTTTTGGCTTTAATAGGTTCCTGACCAGGGCTATGAGCTCCTGAACCTTTTCGATCGGAAGAAAAACCTTTTTCTGGTCTGTGTCCAGAATCAGGCCCAAAAAGGTCAGACGCGTTGTAGGGACTAGCTGGGACTTCGGTATATTGAGAATCCAGCCGTGTAACTGCAACGTCTTCATGGACAGAGACACGCTGTCCAGCAACTTCTTCCGAGATCTCGCCTTTATGAGGAGATCGTCCAAGTATGGGATAATTGTGACACCCTGCCTGCGCAGGAGCACCATCATTTCTGCCATTACCTTGGTGAAAATTCTCGGGGCCGTGGAAAGCCCAAACGGCAACGTCTGAAATTGGTAGTGATAGTCCTGCACTGCAAATGTCAGGAACGCCTGGTGAGGGGGGAATATCAGAACATGAAGGTAAGCATCCTTTATGTCCAGGGACACCATCCAATCCCCCCCCTCCAGGCTGGCGATGACCGCCCTGAGTGACGAAGGCAGTGCCACCTTTTTGGATAAGCGTGTCAGCGCCTTGTCTACTTTAGGCGAAGATTCCCATCGTATCCTATCCGTTTGTGGAAAAGGATACGCCATAAGAATCCTTTTGGGAACTTGTGGTCTCCTATCTGGAGATTCCCAAGCCTTTTCGTACAATTCGCTCAGCTCAAATGAGGACGGAAAGGTGACCTCAGGCTTTTTCCCTTTATACATGTGACCCTCGTGTCAGTAATATGCAAAACCTCTTTAATGGCAATAATCATGTACCGAATACCTTTTGCCACCTTCGGCTGTAATTTTGCATCTTCATAGTCGACACTAGAGTCAGTATCCGTGTCGGTATCTGTGTCATCGATCTGGGATATGGTGCGCTTCTGAGGCCCCGAAGGTCCTGGCGCCACAGGGACAGGCATGGTCTGGCTACCTGACTGATCCCTAGCTTCTGCCTTGTTTAACCTTTTTATGCAATAGATTGACATTTGCATTTAAGACATTCAGCATATCCATCCATTCCTGTGTCGGCGCTGCCGACGGCGATATGACATTCAAGCACTCGCCCTCCACATTATTCGAGCCTTCCTCGTCAAACATGTCGACACACGTGTACCGACACTTCACACAGGGAAACTTTTCTGCAGACAGTATCCCCTTTAAGGCCCTTTGGAGAGAGAGAGAGAGAGAGAGAGAGAGAGAGAGAGAGAGAGAGAGAGAGAGAGAGAGAGAGAGAGAGAGAGAGAGTATGCCAGCACACACCCCAGCGCAATGACCCTGGAGACCAACACAAAATGTTTTTCCCCAGCCGCACTGTAATTTAAGTTATCCGCCAATTATGTGCCCCCCCTTCTGTTTTAAACACCCCTTTACCGTGTGTAAGCAGGGGAGAGTCCGGGGAGCTTCCGCTCAACGGTACTGTGGAGAGAAAATGGCGCTGGTGAGTGCTGAGGGAGAAGCCCCGCCCCATCGGTGGCGGCCTTCAGTCCTGCTCAAAGTTATTAAAAAATGGCGGGGGCTCTTTTATATACATGTACAGTGCCCACCTGTACATGTATATTGTCTTTTGCCATAAGAGAGGTGTTATATTGCTGCCCAGGGCGCCCCCCCCCTGCGCCCTGCACCCTTACAGTGACCGGAGTATGTGAGGTGTATGGGAGCAATGACGCACAGCTGCAGTGCTGTGCGTTACCTCAGTGAAGCTCTGAAGGCTTCTGCCGCCTGAGACGTATTCTGACTACGTTTCTTCTGGCTCTGTGAGGAGAACGGCGGCGCGGCTCTGGGAGTGAACGCCCAGGACGAACCTGTGTTCACCCCCTATGGAGCTAATGGTGTCCAGTAGCCGAGGAAGCAGAGCCTATCAATTAAGAAGGTCTGCCCCTCTCTCCTCAGTCCCTCGATGCAGGGAGCCTGTTGCCAGCAGTGCTTCCTGTACAAATGTAGAAAAAAAATCCAAACAAAAATGCTTCCTAGGCAGAGAACTCCGGGGAGCTCCCTGCAGTGCACCCATCTCGCTCTGGGCACAGTGAGGTCTGGAGGAGGGACATAGAGGGAGGAGCCAGTGCACACCCAGAATCCAAAGCTTTCTTAAAGTGCTTTATCTCCTGCGGAGCCCGTCTATCCCCATGGTCCTTACGGAGTCCCCTGCATCCTCTAGGACGTTAGAGAAGTAATTTAACAGCTTTAAAAAAAAGCTAAACAAAATGAACAATCATTTTCAAACCAGGTTACATATTACAGAAACAGGTCCTTAATGTGTACTAAAATTTGTTAAAACCAAATAAAGCCGTCACGGTGAAGTATTACATTTCTGAAACAGTAGAGTATTATATATAAGTGAATAGTTACCCCAGGATTATTCTGGTCCTGCATGCACTGTACAAGCATTCTTTTGATCACTTCTAGGTAATGTTGTTGCTGATTTCCAAATATACCAGGGAAATTCCTAAGAAGATAGAAGCATGGTCACACAACTTAACTTTAGATTAAATATATATGTATTAAGGTAAGTGAGCTTACTATGGTGAGTGCTGGGCTCATATTATATATATATATATATATATATATATATATATATATATATATATATATATATATATATATATATATATATATATATATATATATACATACATACACACAAATAATAAGAATTTACTTACCGATAATTCTATTTCTCGTAGTCCGTAGTGGATGCTGGGAACTCCGTAAGGACCATGGGGAATAGCGGCTCCGCAGGAGACTGGGCACAAAAGTAAAGCTTTAGGACTACCTGGTGTGCACTGGCTCCTCCCCCTATGACCCTCCTCCAAGCCTCAGTTAGGATACTGTGCCCGGACAAGCGTACACAATAAGGAAGGATTTTGAATCCCGGGTAAGACTCATACCAGCCACACCAATCACACCGTATAACCTGTGATCTGAACCCAGTTAACAGCATGATAACAGAGGAGCCTCTGGAAAGATGGCTCACAACAATAATAACCCGATTTTTGTAACAATAACTATGTACAAGTATTGCAGACAATCCGCACTTGGGATGGGCGCCCAGCATCCACTACGGACTACGAGAAATAGAATTATCGGTAAGTAAATTCTTATTTTCTCTGACGTCCTAGTGGATGCTGGGAACTCCGTAAGGACCATGGGGATTATACCAAAGCTCCCAAACGGGCGGGAGAGTGCGGATGACTCTGCAGCACCGAATGAGAGAACTCCAGGTCCTCCTCAGCCAGGGTATCAAATTTGAAGAATTTAGCAAACGTGTTTGCCCCTGACCAAGTAGCTGCTCGGCAAAGTTGTAACGCCGAGACCCCTCAGGCAGCCGCCCAAGATGAGCCCACCTTCCTTGTGGAATGGGCTTTTACAGATTTTGGCTGTGGCAGGCCTGCCACAGAATGTGCCAGCTGAATTGTACTACAAATCCAACGAGCAATAGTCTGCTTAGAAGCAGGAGCACCCAGCTTGTTGGGTGCATACAGGATAAACAGCGAGTCAGATTTCCTGACTCCAGCCGTCCTGGAAACATATTTTCAGGGCCCTGACTACGTCCAGCAACTTGGAGTCCTCCAAGTCCCTAGTAGCCGCAGGTACCACAATAGGCTGGTTCAGGTGAAACGCTGAAACCACCTTTGGGAGAAATTGAAGACGAGTCCTCAATTTTGCCCTGTCCGTATGAAAAATTAGGTAAGGGCTTTTATAGGATAAAGCCGCCAATTCTGAGACACGCCTGGCTGAAGCCAGGGCCAACAGCATTACCACTTTCCATGTGAGATATTTTAAGTCCACAGTGGTGAGTGGTTCAAACCAATGTGATTTTAGGAACCCCAAAACTACATTGAGATCCCAAGGTGCCACTGGAGGCACAAAAGGAGGCTGTATATGCAGTACCCCCTTGACAAACGTCTGAACTTCAGGAACTGAAGCCAGTTCTTTCTGGAAGAAAATCGACAGGGCCGAAATTGGAACCTTAATGGACCCTAATTTTAGGCCCATAGACAGTCCTGTTTGCAGGAAATGCAGGAACCGACCCAGTTGAAATTCCTCTGTAGGGGCCTTCCTGGCCTCGCACCACGCAACATATTTACGCCAAATACGGTGATAATGTTGTGCGGTTACATCCTCCCTGGCTTTGATCAGGGTAGGGATGACTTCATCCGGAATGCCTTTTTCCTTCAGGATCCGGCGTTCAACCGCCATGCCGTCAAACGCAGCCGCGGTAAGTCTTGGAACAGACAGGGTCCCTGCTGGAGCAGATCCCTTCTTAGAGGTAGAGGCCACGGGTCCTCTGTGAGCATCTCTTGAAGTTCCGGGTACCAAGTCCTTCTTGGCCAATCCGGAGCCACGAGTATAGTCCTTACTCCTCTCCTTCTTATGATTCTCAGTACCTTGGGTATGAGGCAGAGGAGGGAACACGTACACTGACTGGTACACCCACGGTGTTACCAGAGCGTCCACAGCTATTGCCTGAGGGTCCTTTGACCTGACGCAATACCTGTCTAGTTTTTTGTTGAGGCGGGACGCCATCATGTCCACCTTTGGTTTTTCCCAACGGTTCACAATCATGTGGAAGACTTCTGGGTGAAGTCCCCACTCTCCCGGGTGGAGGTCGTGTCTGCTGAGGAAGTCTGCATCCCAGTTGTCCACTCCCGGAATGAACACTGCTGACAGTGCTATCACATGATTTTCCGCCCAGCGAAGAATCTTTGCAGCTTCTGCCATTGCCCTCCTGCTTCTTGTGCCGCCCTGTCTGTTTACGTGGGCGACTGCCGTGATGTTGTCTGACTGGATCAGCACCGGCTGACCTTGAAGCAGAGGTCTTGCTAGGCTTAGAGCATTGTAGATGGCCCTTAGCTCCAGGATATTTATGTGAAGTGATGTCTCCAGGCTTGACCACAAGCCCTGGAAATTTCTTCCCTGTGTGACTGCTCCCCAGCCTCTCAGGCTGGCATCCGTGGTCACCAGGACCCAGTCCTGAATGCCGAATCTGCGGCCCTCTAGAAGATGAGCACTCTGCAACCACCACAGGAGAGACACCCTTGTCCTTGGTGACAAGATTATCCGCTGATGCATCTGAAGATGCGACCCAGACCATTTGTCTAGCAGATCCCACTGGAAGGTTCTTGCGTGAAATCTGCCGAATGGGATTGCTTCGTAAGAAGCCACCATCTTTCCCAGGACCCTTGTGCATTGATGCACTGAGACTTGGCCTGGTTTTAGGAGATTTCTGACTAGCTCGGATAACTCCCTGGCTTTCTCCTCCAGGAGAAACACCTTTTTCTGGACTGTGTCCAGGATCATCCCTAGGAATAGAAGGCGTGTCGTCGGGATCAGCTGCGATTTTTGAATATTGAGAATCCAACCGTGCTGCCGCAGCACTATCTGAGATAGTGCTACCCCGACTTCCAACTGTTCCCTGGATCTTGCCCTTATCAGGAGATCGTCCAAGTAAGGGATAACTAAAACTCCCTTCTTTCGAAGGAGTATCATCATTTCGGCCATTACCTTGGTAAAGACCCGGGGTGCCGTGGACAATCCAAACGGCAGCGTCTGAAACTGATAGTGACAGTTCTGTACCACAAACCTGAGGTACCCTTGGTGAGAAGGGTAAATTGGGACATGTAGGTAAGCATCTTTGATGTCCAGAGAGACCATATAGTCCCCTTCTTCCAGGTTTGCAATCACTGCTCTGAGTGACTCCATCTTGAATTTGAACCTTTGTATGTAAGTGTTCAAGGATTTTAGATTTAAAATTGGTCTCACCGAGCCGTCCGGCTTCGGTACCACAAATAGTGTGGAATAGTACCCCTTTCCCTGTTGCAGGAGGGGTACCTTGATTATCACCTGCTGGGAATACAGCTTGTGAATGGCTTGCAATACTGCCTCCCTGTCTGAGGGAGACGTCGGTAAAGCAGACTTTAGGAAACGGCGAGGGGGGAGACGTCTCGAATTCCAATTTGTACCCCTGAGATACCACCTGAAGGATCCAGGGGTCCACTTGCGAGTGGGCCCACTGCGCACTGAACTTCTTGAGACGGGCCCCCACCGTGCCTGAGTCCGCTTGTAAAGCCCCAGCGTCATGCTGAGGACTTTGCGGAGGCGGGAGAGGGCTTTTGTTCCTGGGAACTGGCTGTTTGCTGCAGCCTTTTTCCTCTCCCTCTGCCACGGGGCAGAAATGAGGCGCCTTTTGCCCGCTTGCCCTTATGGGGCCGAAAGGACTGCGCCTGATAATACGGCGTCTTCTTAGGTTGAGAAGCTACCTGGGGTAAAAATGTGGATTTGATTCTGATAGACCTACCCCAAATAACTCCTCCCCCTTATAAGGCAATACTTCCATGTGCCTTTTAGAATCCGCATCACCTGACCACTGCCGCGTCCATAAACCTCTTCTTGCAGAAATGGACAGCGCGCTAACTCTTGATGCCAGTCGGCAAATATCCCTCTGTGCATCACGCATATATAAAAATGCATCTTTCAAATGCTCTATAGTCAGCAATATACTGTCCCTATCTAGGGTATCAATATTTTCAGTCAGGGAATCCGACCACGCCACGCCCGCACTGCACATCCAGGCTGAGGCGATTGCTGGTCGCAGTATAACACCCGTGTGAGTGTATATACATTTTAGGATATTCTCCTGCTTTCTATCAGCAGGTTCCTTTAGGGCGGCCGTATCAGGAGAGGGTAGTGCTACCTGTTTAGACAAGCGTGTGAGCGCTTTATCCACCCTAGGGGGTGTTTCCCAACGTGCCCTATCCTCTGGCGGGAAAGGGTATGATGCCAATAACCTTTTAGGAATTATCAGTTTTTTATCGGGGGAAACCCACGCCTCATCACACACTTCATTTAATTCCTCGGATACAGGAAAAACTACAGGCAGTTTTTTCTCACCAAACATAATACCCTTTTTAGTGGTACTTGTATTATCAGAGATATGCAATACATTTTTCATTGCTTCAATCATGTAACGTGTGGCCCTACTGGAAGTCACGTTTGTCTCCTCATCATCGACACTGGAGTCAGTATCCGTGTCTGTGATCTGAGGTAACGGGCGTTTTAGAGCCCCTGATGGCGTTTGAGACCCCTGGACAGGCACAAGCTGAGTAGCCGGCTGTCTCATATCGTCAACTGTCTTTCGTAAAGAGCTGACATTGTCACGCAATTCCTTCCATAAGCTCATCCACTCAGGTGTCGACTCCCTAGGGGGTGACAACTCTATTATAGGCAATTGCTCCGCCTCCATCTTATTTTCCTCCTCAAACATGTCGACACAATCGTACCGACACACCGCACACACACAGGGAATGCTCTGATAGAGGACAGGACCCCACTAGCCCTTTGGGGAGACAGAGGGAGAGTATGCCAGCACACACCAGAGCGCTATATATAGACAGGAATACCACTATAAAACGTGCTTTTCCCTTTATAGCTGCTGTTATTATTAGAACTGCGCCAAATTAGTGCCCCCCTCTCTTTTTTACCCTTTTCTGTAGTGCAGGACTGCAGGGGAGAGTCAGGGAGACGTCCTTCCAGCGGAGCTGTGATGGAAAATGGCGCCCGTGTGCTGAGGAGATAGGCTCCGCCCCCTTCTCGGCGGCCTTTTCTCCCGCTTTTTGGCGAGTTCTGGCAGGGGTTAAAATACATCCATATAGCCCTGGGGGTTATATGTGGTGTATTTTCGCCAGCCAAGGTGTTTACATTGCTGCTCAGGGCGCCCCCCCCTAGCGCCCTGCACCCTCAGTGACCGAAGTGTGAAGTGTGCCTGAGTAACAATGGCGCACAGCTGCAGTGCTGTGCGCTACCTTGTTGAAGACTGATGTCTTCTGCCGCCGATTTTTCCGGACCTCTTCTTGCTTCTGGCTCTGTAAGGGGGCCGGCGGCGCGGCTCTGGGACCGGACTCCGAGGCTGGGCCTGTGTTCGGTCCCTCTGGAGCTAATGGTGTCCAGTAGCCTAAGAAGCCCAAGCTGGCTGCAAGCAGGCAGGTTCGCTTCTTCTCCCCTTAGTCCCTCGATGCAGTGAGCCTGTTGCCAGCAGGTCTCACTGAAAATAAAAAACCTAAAACTAAACTTTCACTAAGAAGCTCAGGAGAGCCCCTAGTGTGCACCCTTCTCGGCCGGGCACAAAAATCTAACTGAGGCTTGGAGGAGGGTCATAGGGGGAGGAGCCAGTGCACACCAGGTAGTCCTAAAGCTTTACTTTTGTGCCCAGTCTCCTGCGGAGCCGCTATTCCCCATGGTCCTTACGGAGTTCCCAGCATCCACTAGGACGTCAGAGAAATATATATATATATATACACACGCACATATATATATATATATATACACACACACACATACATACACAGACATATATAAATGCGACTGATTACCTTTCTAAGTAATTGTTATGTAATGTACAGTTGCAGTATTGAAAACAAAAGATAAAAAACAATTAAAGTGAAAAGAATTGGGGCGGTTAAATTCATTATTTTTGTACTGCACTGTTTATAATCACTTTAATATGTATGTACAAACTAATATATATTTGAAGATCAATAAGATCTATATAAGCATGGTGACTGGGTAACTTATTACAGGTGTCTTTACTGTGAAATACTATTTGGATACGTTTAATATTGAACAAAACTGAGTGCCGTATATGTTATAGAATAGTGTTTTTAGAAGGAGGAACATGGAAAAAGTGCAATAAAAATTCCATAATAGAATGTTGTATATGAGAGTGCATGTAACATTTAAAATACATTTCTGTTTAACAATCCCCTTTGTAACTAGTCCATTATCAAATAAATTATGCATAAAAGTACATTAAAATACTTTATTTCAATTAGAATTTTTTTATTACACCACTCATAAGGCTTTGGCTGAGTTTTAAGTTGGCATTAGAAAGACAGAGCAGTCATTTCTTATGCTGTTTCATGACACAGTTGTAAGGAAAGTAGGAGCTATAAAAATACATTTTTTTATTGAACCCATCTGTATTAAGTCTATACTTGGTGAAATAATGACTACACTCTCAAATTTCAATTACATAAGTGGGTATGGTGGGCCTATTTACTTTCATTCAGCTCTATGAATGGTCTTCTTTAGGATTTCATTATTGCTCTGTTCACAAAATGCTCCCTTTTTACTTTTTTTTAATCTTTCTTTCTAGGAGCAAAATATCAATAAACTTATTTAAACAATAAAAAAGTGGTTTACTAAAAGTGGACAGATCCTTTGACAATTTATGATCAGTATGAGTTTTGCAATAAAATATACAATCAGCAACTTGCACAAATATAGCATCTAATTTAATAAAAATTAAATTAAAATTTCTTCTGTTGACTGCATACCTGATCTGCGGGTATCTTATTGATGGGTCTCAAAACACTTATCTTTAACAAGCTAGGGGCACAAATCACATTAGCGGGGATTCAATTACCTGTGGTAAACCACCATAAAGTGAAAACGGGAGGTAGCCTAGGTCTTTAACACCCGAGGCTATTCAACTGCACTCCCATTTTAACCCAACAGACTTGGGGGTATATTCAATTGAAGTCGAAAGCTGCCGTCTGTCAAAAAAAAAACGTGATTCGACCTATTCAATATATCCCAAAATTGTTCGACAAGTCGATGAATTCGACTTGCCGAAAAGCATGTGGATCAGCGGAATAGCTGCCGATCCACGCGCTTGTGTCGAAAACGCGGTTTTGGCACCCTTTTCGACCATCTCAGTCCGACGTAAAAAAATGTCGGACTGAGATGAGGGATTAGAGCAGGAGAGGGGGACAGCCGCAGGGAGACAGGGGACAGCCGCAGGCATATAGGGGAGATCAGCACAGCGCTGCAGCAGGATGTCACACAGCCACGCCGCTCACGGCAGCTTCCACCCGGCTCCAGCAAGTGAGCTCACGCTAGCTGGAGCCGGGTGGACACTGCCATGAGGTCGGGCGGCTGTGTGACATCATCCTGCAGCGCTACAGTAGCGCTGATCTCCTCAGTCTGCTGGCAGCTGTCCCTGCGGCTCCCCCCCCATCTGGGCCCCTCATCTCAATTAGACTTGAAAAAGTCAAATCGAGATGAGATTTGAATAGGGGCTGTCTCATCCATACAGACAAATGCATGTCGGAATGTATCCGATGCTAATTGTATATACCCCTTAAGGTCCGTAAAAACAGCTTAACAAGCGTTAACACAAAACGTGTGAAAAATTAAGATTTGTACTTTAACAGGGTCGTGGCACATGATAAAGCCTGAGTTGTCGGAATTTTTTTGGACCTGCTGAGACAGATGAAACGATAATCCCCTGATAACGTCTGGATTCAGGGCTAAATTGATAACCCTGCGGATTAATTACCTAGCGGTAATCTACCACAGCTAATTCAATACCTCCCTAATTTTTGCAAGATTGAAGACTCACTTGCTCCTTAAGGGATCCGATTGTACATCAAATACTCCTGGCATATAACGTAACTTATGAGTGTTCAGTTTTGACAAAATCGCAATTACAAAATATGCTGTCAACCGCATTGAGCAAAACTGGCCAAATTACTGATGAAATAGCAAAAATTAAGTAAGGGAAACAAACCTAGAAACATAGAATTTGTCGGCAGATAAGAACCACTTGGCCCATCTAGTCTGCCCCCCCTTTTTTTTTCCCATTATTTTTATCTCTAACCAAATTTGATCCTTATTTCTTTGTAAGGATATCCTGACAAAGAAATAAGGATCAAATAAGGTTAGAGATAAAAATAATGTAAACAAAAAAAAAAGGGGGGGGGCAGACTAGATGGGCCAAGTGGTTCTTATCTGCCGACAAATTCTATGTTTCTATGTTTGTTTCCCTTACTTAAGGGAAGAACTCTAGCACCTTAATAAGGGGAAAATGGATCACAGTACTTAGAGCAATATATTTCACTGAGAAAATAATAAACACACACAATACCAGAAGATGTGCAGTGCAGACTCACGCAGACCAACATCCTGAGAGCTCACAGAATCAAATAAGAACTTCAAGGCTTCAGGCCACTGATTATTGCCATCATCATCTGATGAGAGAGCAGTGAAAGCTTAATGAAAGCCAAAAACAAAACTAAAGCACTAATGCAAAGTAATGGAGCATTATGAATATGATAAGAATATCATATGGTTAGTAATATCTTATAAGACTAGCAAGAAGCTGCAGTTAAACCCACAACACATTCCATTTAGTTAGGAAACCTATGAGATTTCTAGGTTTACAGTAAAATTTGGTAGTGACAAGATTCACTCAAAAAGAAAATCAAATGGAAAATTCAATTTAGCAGCACAGTATATATTCTTGGCCTTACCAATTAAATTTCTAGCCAATTCTGCAACAATGTCACAGATCTTTTTCCTCATATTGGACTGAGCTTCCAACTGAATGACCAGCAGCAGTTCACTTTTAATAGCATTCTGGACTTCAGTAGGGAGGGATGGATAGACTTCTTCAAAGGAGGATGACAGGAGTCGTCGCAATAGGACGGCTGCCATCTGTCTTGTCTGAAATATAATCCAAAATAAGGTTAGACAGTAACTGTAGACAAATACCACTAATCAGTCTGAATGCACCTAAACCCATATATGTATGACATTGTTTTGTTGGAATTATTTTTTATTTTATTGGTGCACATATTTGAAAATGAAGATAGGACTCCAGTATATAAGAATGTTTTGTATCCTCAGTGCCATTGGAGGCACAAAATAATTCTGGAAGTCTCACTCATGGGAAGAGGAAGGACAGTGCAATAGGTAAAAAAAAATTTTTTTTTTAAAAAGCTGTAGTTGGCATGAGAACTTCAGTAGACAGTAAGGGGCTGATTCAGTTGTTTGGCCATCTAAACATCCCGTCTAAACAGGGCTGTTGAGATGCCAAAACAATTGTCAATTTAATTGCATTTGGGCACCCATGCACATTGCGCATGTGGCGCCCAAACAGATTGGGTTTAGCTGCCTAAAATGGCTAAATTTCCTGCCGGGAGTTTGCTGCCACTGTGCACCATCTAGTGGCGGCTGCGTGAACAACTGAATCATCCCCTGAGTTAACTATAGTGCGATACAGTGGATTATACTCGCCAATAATGCAGTTTCTTTGAAGTATTCCATGGCAGCCTTTACTATGGCTTAGTAAACCATTGCCCAGACAGTGGACACTCAAGTTGACAGTTTACTGTCAATGGGGTGGTGGGGGGATATTCATTTAGTGCCATTTTTTATGGCTAGCCGAATAAGTGGCACTAATTCGACCTTGTGTATTGAATTGCGTGCGTTTTCGCTTTGTCAAATCGGCATGGGCGAAAACATACCCCAAAACGAGCGAAATCGCCCGCAAATTTGGCAAAACACGTGGATCGCCAGCAAATTCGCCAATCCACGTGGTTTTCGCCCACGCCGGATTTTTCAACCAGTCGAAAAAATGGCACAGGTATTGAATGGTCGAATGTAAATTCGACCTAAAAACGGGTGAAAAGTTCAGTTTTTTCAACTGGTCGAAAAAACGGCAATAACGGAATACCCCCTTAGTTATTCCAATGTTGCAACAGATTTTTTTCTCAGTTGAATAGTGTGGCAATTGGAAGCACGCATAGTCGCGGTAATAAGAAAATGGTCACAATAGCAATTACTTTCTGCGGTGAAAATTATGTGCCCAGTTGAATATACCCCTCAATGTCATTTAGAAGCTAGCATTACGGAAACCCAATACAGGCAGTGTAAGTTTAGGTAACAACCACCAAATGGTGAAATTTCCAAGCAATGAAGGAAAAAAATTACAATCATATACATATGTTTCATATCAAACAGATAGCAACCAGTGACAGGCCGTGCAGGAAGGATAAGGCGGACCCTTTCACGCCCAAATTAACGCCCTAACACTTAAGTCCGTGATAATGTGTTACCATAAGATACACTGAACTTACCACAAGACAGGCAAAACTGCTCTGGGTGGGCATCCAGTGCCCACTGTGGACTCAAAGAAAAGGATCTAGTAAGTATCAAAATCCTATTTTGTATTTCATCCACTAGGGGTCACTTAAGTACTCTTGGGACGTACCAAAATTCCCCCCTTGGGCGGGAGAGCTGGTTGGCACCTATAACACTAGGCGGCCAAAGCTAGATGCGGATGTTGCAAACGTATCAAACTTTTAAAAGTGCATAAACGTGTGCACTGATGACCATGTAGCTACACGGCAAATTTGCATCGTGGAAGCCAAACGACGTTACCACAGAACACGTGGAATGTGCTGAAATAGACTAAACTTAACGAATGGTCAGCTTAATCCATCTATCCAAAATCTGTCTGGAAGATGTCCAACCTATCTTGACTGCATCATAGAGAACAAACAATGTATCTGATTTACGTACTGTTGCTGTTCGGGCTACATAAATGCGAAGTGTGCGTACCACATCCAAGGTAGCTGGAGTCCCTGAACCCTCTGAAAAAATAGGAACCATGACTGGTCAATTGATGTGAAAAGATACCTTTGGTAGAAAAGCAGGATTCGTCCAAAGTTCTGCTCTGTCGTCATGAAACATCAGACACGGTGGTTTGCATGACAACGCAGCTAACTCTGAAACATGCCTTGCCGAAGCTAAGGCTAGAAGAAAAACGGTTTTCCAAGTTAGAAGCTTAACATCCACATGCAGTAAGGGTTCAAAAATTTAAGTCAAACTAGATTAAAGTCCCATGCAGCTGTAGGTGGTATAAACAGAGGTCGAACTCTAAGGACACCTTGCAGGAAAGTGCGAACTGTTGGCAAAAGAGCCAAATGCCTTTGAAAGAAAATTGACAAGGCAGAGACCTAGACCTTTAGTGTTGCTAAATGTAGTCCATCTAACCCCATCTGTAAAAACAGCAAAAAGGCGAGTTAACTTAAAAGATGTCAGAAAATTCAGAGCTTCACACCAACTATTATAAGCTCGGCAAATCCTTTGATAATGAGCTGCTGTAACGGGCTTCTTAGCAAGTAAAATGGTTAGCATAACCGACTCTGAAATGCCCTCTCGTCTTAAGAGCGGTTTCAACAGACACCCCATCAAACGCAGCCTCGGTAAATCGAGGTAAAGAAACAGACCTTGTTGCAGGAAGTCTGGACGTAGCGGAAGCGGCCACGGATCGTCTGCGAGAAGACCGCGGAGATCCAAGAACAACGCTCTCCAAGGCCAATGAGGCGTCACTAGTATGACGGTTGTAGACTCTTTTGATCCGCTTTAGCAACCAAGGAAGCAGCTGAAATGGCGAAAATAGAGACACGAGGCTATACGGCCACACTATTGTGAGCATCCACTGCCTTTGGATCTCTTGTTCTGGACACATACCTGGGTGTCTGAGGATTTTGGAGAGATGGGTAATCCCACCACTGGACTAACGTCTGGAACACTTCTGGATGTAAAGCCCATTCTGCTGTATGAAAATCCTGACCGAGATAATCTGCTTTCCAGTTGTCCACTCCTGGAATGAACACTGCCAACAAAATCACTTGGTGGTGCTCAGCTCAATTCAGGATTCCAGAACCTTCCCGCATGGCCATGCGACTTCGAGTCCCTCCTTGTTTGTTGATGTATGCGACTGCCGTTGCGTTGTCCGACTGAACCAGAACAGTCTGAGACTGGAGAATTTGAACTGCCTGATGCAGCGCATTGTAGATTGCCCTGAATTCCAGAACATTTATTGACAGTAATCTTTCTTGGTCTGACCAGAGACCCGGAAATGGACGATGTAGGACCACTGCTCCCCAACCTATGAGACTTGCGTCCATCTTTAGAATTATTCAATTCCAGACTCCAAACCGTTTTCCCGCGGTGAGATGTTGTACTTGGAGCCACCAGAGTAGTGATATTCTGGCCCTTGGAGACAACCACACCATCTGATGAATTTGGAGATGAGAGTCTGACCACTGTGCTAGAAGATCTAGCTGAAAAGAACATGAGTAAATTCTTCTGAACTGGAGTGCTTCAAAAGATGTCAACATCTTTTCTAACAAGTACACCCAGACTGTCTGTGGTTTGAGCACTAACTGTACTAGATGACGAATACTTTGTGCTTTCTATTCTGGCAGGTAAATTTGTTGATCCACCTTATCCAGAATCATTCCTAGAAATTTAATTCTTTGAGACAGGACCAGGCTTGATTTTTTGAAGTTGACAATCCAACTGTGCTGAACTAGTATATGAAGGAGTATTTGTTGTGACGAAGCCTTGATGAGAAGGTCATCTAAGTACGGAACTATTATCCTTCCCAGAGATCCGAGATGAGCTATCATCACAGACATCACTTTTGTGAATACCTGAGGCGCTGATGAGAGACCAAATGGCAGTGCCTGAAAATGATAATGGTTTTGTTGTACTGCCTGATGCGGTGGCCAAATTGGAAAGTGTAAGTACACTTCCTTGAGATCCAGCAAAATAATGAATTCCTGTGGTTCTAAACCTGCAATCACTGACCGCAGGGATTCCATCTTGAATCTGTAGTAAGGGACGTACTGATTGAGCCCCTTTACATTCAATATTGCTGACTGAGCCGGAAGCACTGTTGTGTGCTGTAGATGGCTGCAGTAAGCAGAGGAAGACGCCAAAACGCCTCAGGTCCCGCTGAGGAAGCTCCGGCTCCTCCAATGGCGCCGGAGCAGCACATATTTTTTATACTGGCAAAGTCTCCTAAACAGCTTAAAACATCACACAAGTGCTAGTCAATCAGGTGTGTCAGTTTACACACAGGGACCCTAGCGGGACCCCCTAGGGAGGGTACCGTATGCCGTGCCCGTCCGTGGTTAGCCTCACTTTGAACATGGGGACCGTCCAAGCAGGGATCTCGGTTTGTACTCCCCACCGATATTACCTTCAGGCAGCGTTAGGGGTGTGCTGCTATGACTGTTAAGGCGCAGTCCCCCGCTGAACAACCCCTCAGGACGGTGGTCCTGCAGCGGAAAAGCGGCTCTGAACCTCTTAAGGCCGGTGACCCCCAACTCCCATCCTATTGCCCAGACAGCATACTGAAAAGAACTAAAGTTTTAAAATAAATTGAAGAAAACTCCCTGGAGCTGCAGAGATGCGCATCCTCTCCTGAAGGCGCTTTATTCTAAACTGCCTGTGGGAGGGGGCATAAAGGGGAGGAGCCAGCACACCCAGTTGAAGAAATTTAAAGTGCACTGGCTCCTTTGGACCCAGTCTATACCCCCATCATACTAACTTCCTCAATATCCCTTATGAATGCTAGAGAAATTTAGTTTTAGAGCCACACACAGTTGCTGTACAGCATTCAACCTATTTATAGCATTCTGGAGGGTCTGCAAAATACATATTACCTGCTTAAAGGTAAGATTAGCCATTTTATATGCCTCAATTGCACCATACATATCTGTTCAAAAATGCTCAGCCTAAAGTATGTTTATGTCTCACCTCTTCAGCGGCAGCTGCATTTCTTATTGCTTGCAGAAGGAAAGTAATCTTGGATGGGCCAGGGATGCTGTCATAGGTTTCCTGTAAAAATGAAAAACATTACTTAACTAGTAATATAAAGGTTTGTTGCCATTTCACTAGAAACTTTAAACATTTAGACAGTCATGAAGCATATTTCATGCTATAAAGCTTTTTTACTAAATTAGATCAATAACAGTCTAATATTACAATTTTTATTTGTACATACATTGAAGAAATAATGACCCTTTCATTAAATGCGTCAGGAAACAGATCTCTAACTCCCAGGATGTGGTTTATTATACCACTTTCACACCGTCCTTAGGCGGGTCGCACCCGGGAGCATGATACAGTAGCCTCCCAGTGTGCGACCTGCCTCAATACCCCTTTCACACCGCAGACTGCAACCCGGCATATTGCCGGGTTGGTGATGTCGGCGGTGACGCGGCGTGGGCAGTGCTGGGAGATCATGTTATCTCCAAGCGCTGCCTGTCCACACACTGAACGGGAAACGAATCGCACTGACCCGGTTCCCGTTCACACCGCACAGCAGAGTTGAAATACCGGGTCGCTCAACCCAGTATATTGCCCCTGGTACCTTTCACACCGCACAGGAACACAGGTTATGTGCGCTCATGTGCCAATAAGCAGTGTTCAAAGCTCCTGGTGTGAAAGGGGTATAACTGATCCAGCTTTGCATGATGCAAATATTTATCTACATCTTAAAACAGAATGTGACGTATCAAAGTAGAACGAATTTTAAGGTTTACAATATAATGCCATTTTCACACTGCCACTCTAACCTGAGTTACTGCCAGGTTAACCCAAGCCGCTACTCTGTGTAAAAGGACCCCCGAAAAAAACCCCGGGTTGAGTGACCTGGGAAGAGCCGGATCATTGGTGCTCGGAAATGACTGGACCTGTGATTTTGATGTGAAAGTAGGTATATCAGCTACTTTTCTGATTGTGTCCCATTAACAGCAGCTCTACTTAACTAAATACATGGAAACTTGTAGTTTCATCATTAAGAATTAACTCAAGAATATATAAAATAGTTTTTAATATTCTCTAATTAAAGGTTTCAAAGTCAGTGACAAAAGAGGGACTGTCACAGAAATATGCCAGCACACAATAGCATGTCGTTAGCAACTTATGAGAAATTGTCTAATCAGCAAGACATCTGACAGAGTACAAACACGTTTGAATTCAAGACTAAAGGGCCCCATACACTTGCGCAACATGTCCATCTGACATGTCGCAGGCGATCACTCCGGCAGCCTCCCGGGGATCAGGATCGCCCAAGATACATTGTATACGGTCCTTTTGCATACAATGTATCTTGGGTGATCCTGGGCAATCCCAGCCATGCCTGCGGGGTCAGACATAATTGAATGTGCAGCACATTCAATCTGGAGGATCCGATCCGATGCTCGCTGGAACGCGCATCCGGAGTAGGAAACACCTCCAAAATGCCCGATTTCACCAGATATATCGAGCCGAATGCCCGAAATCGGTCATTATCGTCCTAGTGTATGGGGCCCAATTTATTCAGTGGCTTCAAGCTTTACATTGTATAAAATGCAAAACAAGAATTTGTGGTTGGTCCACTGCATGATCCCGAATATCTACCGCCAATGCAAAATAGTTAATAAAACTTTTTTTTTTTGTTTTGTTACAGAACAATCTACATGCAGTAAATCTTCATGGGCTCTCAGGGGTATACATTAGTAAAAATATTTACCTAGGCTTTAGCATTTAAAGAAATCTTTTATTTATTTATTTTTTTATACAAAAGTGTTAATTATGGGTAAACCAGCAGAAGTAATAACAGCAGTCTTAAAAGGACATTTTGCTTAGCAGTTTAAACTTGCTCAAAACCATTGGGGAATTCAATTGGTTTGCACTGCATGCAGCTCCTGTCTAAAGGGATGGAAGCAGTTCAACTGTTTGTGCCGCGGGTTGCTATTATTTCTGCTTGCACCCTCATGAGATTGCAAGCTGAAATCCACAAAAACAAAAAAGAAAGTTATGGTAAAAGCTTTGTTAACTTTTTCTCCAATGTGCATGCATCCACAGGGTTAATCCTCAACCTTGGGTAGGATATAGTTGAGACCAGGACTGGCACCAAACAGCTTTGTGAGCCTCCCAGAGTGCACTAGGGTCTTCTCCCTTCATACCTCGCGCCCATACACAGGCACTTCAGTTTTAGTTAAAAAGCCCAAAGCAGGAGCTGGAGAAAGGAGAGAAATATGGTACACACAGAAAATCACACTCTCAGAGAAGAGAAGTGAACTGATATAGGGAGGGAACACTCCTAAGCTGAATGGAGGACTTAGCAAGCCAAATGTTGCATCCTGAGGGGCAAACATATCAAAGGCATAGAACCTAAGACATGTGTGGGCAAAAGACCATGTAGCAGCCTTGCATGATTGTTCAGCAGATGCTCCACTGCGTGCTGCCCATAAAGGACCCTCAGAGCAAGTAGAATGGGCCGTCACTGTAATTGGAACAGGAATATCAGCCTGCAAGTATGCCTGTGAGACGGTCATGTGAAGCAAACTTGACCGTTTGTGGGATCCATAGATGAATAATGAATCAGTTTTCTAACAGAACTAGTTTGGTCCACGTAGATTTAAGAGCACGGACCATATCTAACGAAGCTTCCTCTGGTGAGAGACCAGGTTCCTGGAAGGCCGGTAGCACAATTGGTTTGTTGATATGAAATTTAGATGGAAAGTCTAGGGGACTGTGAAAGCGTCCATGTAGCTCGCCCCTGGTTCTTTTGTCCTTGCCTCGTACACAGGACACTTGTGATTGTGTCTGGAAGCAATGAGATCAGTGTCTGGAAATCCCCATTTGCACACCAGTATCTCAAAGACCTCTGGGTGTAGAGACTATTCCTCAGTGTGAATGTCCTATCGACTTAGGAAATCTGCTTTCTAGTTGAGAACGCATGGAAAGAAGAATATTGCGGATATGGCCAGGGAGGTGGATTTCTGCCCAGGCGATAATCTGTGTCCACCTCCTGCATTGCTGCCACACTGCAAGTGCCACCCTGTCGATTTATATATGCTGTTGTGCGAATGGATGTGTACCGGAGAACCATGGAGCAGGGCCTGGGCCATTAGAAGGGACCAGTAGACAGCTTGAAGTTCCAGGATGTTGATTGGGAGAACCTTCCCTGTCAGAGACAAGTGACTGCCCGTGACAGCCACTCATGCCGAGACTGAAGTCCATGGTGAGGAGTCGAATACTGAGACCATAGAGCCTACGGTCTGCATTGCTGAATGAACCGAGACCCTTGGACTGTGGAGCAGGTTGCGGATGCACGACTACAACATTGCAATTCTGTCCTGAGGGAAGAATATGCTATGGTACTGAAGGAAGGCCAACTTCTGCTGTGACTTTCCAGCACCGTTGGAGAGTGCGCCAGAAGAAGCAGGTCGTCCAGGTAAGGCAATATCCAAATTCCCCGTTTCCGGAGAGTGGTCACCATCACGAGTTTGGTGAACACCCTGGGGACTGTAGACAGTTCGAAGGGAAGGGTCTGTAATTGGAAATGCTGTTGCAGAACAGCAAAGTAAAGATATCGTTGATGACAGGGTGCAATGGTGCATGGAACTACGTATTCTGAATATCTAGAGAGAACGTATAATCTCCAGGTCGCATAGCCAGGACAATTGACCATAGATTTTCCATATGGAACCTGGGGACCTTGAGGCACTTGTTCAGCAATTTCAGATTCACAATTGGACGGTATGATCCATTTGGTTTCTGAACCAAAAAGAAGGTAGAATGAAACCCCTGAACCTGCCAAGACTGTGGAACAGGGATGATCGTATGACTCCAGACAGCACTTTGACGGGGTCCAGTGACTGAGTAGGGAAATATTGCCTGGTGGCATACTTCAGGAAGGAAAGAGCATACCAGTGAGTTACCACTTCTAGGACCCAGGCATCGGTGGTGACTTAATGCCATGTGTGGGGCCCCGCCCCATCAGGTAGAGGGTTTGTACTCTAGCTTGGTAGTTGGACATCTAGCAGCCCAAGCCTGTTTGGTCTTTGGTTTGGAAGTCTTGACTGTGCGAGACCCTCTCATGAATGTCTGACCTTTGGCCTTGCTGCCAAAAGGACCTAAAGGACGAAATCCATGGTCACACCGACGATGCTGAAGGCAGACAGGCTGTCTTATAGGTAGCGAATATTTGAAAAAAAATGTTGTCCAGTTCCATCCAATCAGGAAGTCGCCTGTGTATGGCAAGGCTTCCAGGGCCTTCTTCAATCTGAATCTGCTTTCCAAGATCAGAGCCACACAATGTAGTGAGCTGCAATGGAAACAGAGGAAGCCTTAGAAGATAATAAACTTTGTCCAGAGCTGCCTCCCCAATGTAATAGGTTGCATCTCTGATATTACTGAGTAAAGACAACTGACCCCTGGTGAGATCAGAGGTAACATTTTGTTCCAAGTTGTCTGCCCAAGTCTCTATGGTCTTAGCAATAGCCTCCCTAGCCGTTGCCGAGAGGGAGTACATTAAACTTGAGACAAACATCCAACTGCCTATCCAGCAGATCCCTAAGGGAAGATGACGTAGGGATAGGGAGTATTGACATTTTAATTAAATGTCACATGGGCATCCACTGTAGGTGGAGTCTCCCATTTCGTACAATCAGCTGACGGTGGCGGATAAAGGGAGTTGATCTTAAGGGACATCATTTTCTAAGTAGGAGTTTTCCCATGCCTGACTCATGGCTTCTGTGAAGTGGTCCGAGTGAGGAAACTGCTAAAACTACCTTCTGCTAATTACGCAGAGGATCCTTTAGTAGTAAAGGCTGGTTCAGCATCTTCTAACTAAAGTGACAACTTCACAGCCCTAATTAATGCAGCCACATGAAACTTAGGTGGGGCCTCCTCATCCACTGAGCAGGATTCAGTGTCTGAAACCTCAGCTTGCTCGACCGTAACTAATGATTCATCTGAATCAGAGAGGGAGTAAATTGCAAGAAAGGCAGAGGCTGCATAGATGTACAGGCTGCAGGCAATGTACCTGCATCATGTTTTGAAAGACAGCCGAGGAAGCAGCCAAGTTCTGTATAGAACTAGAGAATGAATCCAACCATGTGGCAGGGACGGGTAGGGCATCAATTGCCTGATAAACAAGCTGAAATTAATGTGGAAATCCCAGAGAGAGCAATTGAGGGCTGCAGTAGTTGTGGTATAGCCATAGGGGAACCCACAGGAGGGGTAGCATTAGGGTCAGCAATGTGGTAAAAAATAAGAATTTACTTACCGATAATTCTATTTCTCGTAGTCCGTACTGGATGCTGGGAACTCCGTAAGGACCATGGGGAATAGCGGCTCCGCAGGAGACTGGGCACAAAAAGAAAAGCTTTAGGACTACCTGGTGTGCACTGGCTCCTCCCCCTATGACCCTCCTCCAAGCCTCAGTTAGGATACTGTGCCCGGACGAGCGTACACAATAAGGAAGAATTTTGAATCCCGGGTAAGACTCATACCAGCCACACCAATCACACCGTACAACCTGTGATATGAACCCAGTTAACCGCATGATAACAGAGGAGCCTCTGGATAGATGGCTCACAACAACAATAACCCGATTTGTTAACAATAACTATGTACAAGTATTGCAGATAATCCGCACTTGGGATGGGCGCCCAGCATCCACTACGGACTACGAGAAATAGAATTATCGGTAAGTAAATTCCTATTTTCTGACGTCCTAGTGGATGCTGGGAACTCCGTAAGGACCATGGGGATTATACTAAAGCTCCCAAACGGGCGGGAGAGTGCGGATGACTCTGCAGCACCGAGTGAGAAAACTCCAGGTCCTCCTCAGCCAGAGTGTCAAATTTGTAAAATTTTACAAAAGTATTTGACCCTGACCAAGTAGCAGCTCGGCAGAGTTGTAAAGCCGAGACCCCTCGGGCAGCCGCCCAAGATGAGCCCACCTTCCTTGTGGAGTGGGCTTTTACAGATTTTGGCTGTGGCAGGCCTGCCACAGAATGCGCAAGCTGAATTGTACTACAAATCCAGCGAGCAATAGTCTGCTTAGAAGCAGGAGCACCCAGCTTGTTGGGTGCGTACAGGATAAATAGCGAGTCAGATTTTCTGACTCCAGCCGTCCTGGAAACATATTTTCAGGGCCCTGACAACGTCCAGCAACTTGGAGTCCTCCAAGTCCTTAGTAGCCGCAGGTACCACAATAGGCTGGTTCAGATGAAACGCTGAAACCACCTTTGGGAGAAATTGAGGACGAGTCCTCAATTCTGCCCTGTCCGTATGAAAAATCAGGTAAGGGCTTTTACAGGATAAAGCCGCCAATTCGGACACACGCCTGGCTGAAGCCAGGGCCAACAACATGACCACTTTCCATGTGAGATATTTTAATTCCACAGTGTTGAGTGGTTCAAACCAATATGATTTTAGGAAATCCAAAACAACATTCAGATCCCAGGGAGGCACAAAAGGAGGCTGTATATGTAGCACTCCCTTAACAAACGTCTGGACTTCAGGCACTGAAGCCAGTTCGCTGAAAGAAAATCGACAGGGCCGAAATCTGGACCTTAATGGATCCTAACTTTAGGCCCATAGACACTCCTGCTTGCAGGAAATGCAGGAATCGACCCAGTTGAAATTCCTCCGTCGGGGCCTTTTTGGCCTCGCACCACGCAACATATTTCCGCCAGATGCGGTGATAATGCTTTGCGGTTACATCCTTTCTGGCTTTTATCAAAGTAGGGATGACTTCGTCTGGAATGCCTTTTTCCTTTAGGATCCGGTGTTCAACCGCCATGCCGTCAAACGCAGCCACGGTAAGTCTTGGAACAGACAGGGTCCCTGCTGGAGCAGGTCCCTTCTCAGAGGTAGAGGCCACGGGTCCTCTGTGAGCATCTCTTGAAGTTCCGGGTACCAAGTCCTTCTTGGCCAATCCGGTGCCACGAGAATAGTTCTTACTCCTCCCCGCCGTATAATTCTCACCACCTTGGGTATGAGAGGCAGAGGAGGGAACACATACACCGACTGGTACACCCACGGTGTTACCAGAGCGTCCACAGCTATTGCTTGAGGGTCCCTTGACCTGGCGCAATACCTGTCCAGTTTTTTGTTGAGGCGGGACGCCATCATGTCCACCTTTGGTTTTTCCCAACGGTTTATCATCATGTGGAAGACTTCTGGGTGAAGTCCCCACTCTCCCGGGTGGAGGTCGTGCCTGCTGAGGAAGTCTGCTTCCCAGTTGTCCACTCCCGGAATGAACACTGCCGACAGTGCTATCACATGATTTTCCGCCCAGCGAAGAATCCTTGCAGCTTCTGCCATTGCCCTCCTGCTTCTTGTGCCGCCCTGTCTGTTTAAGTGGGCGACTGCCGTGATGTTGTCCGACTGGATCAGCACCGGCTGACCTTGAAGCAGAGGTCTTGCTTGGCTTAGAGCATTGTAAATGGCTCTTAACTCCAGGATATTTATGTGAAGTGATGTCTCCAGGCTTGACCACAAGCCCTGGAAGTTTCTTCCCTGTGTGACTGCTCCCCAGCCTCGCAGGCTGGCATCCGTGGTCACCAGAACCCAGTCCTGAATGCCGAATCTGCGGCCCTCTAGAAGATGAGCACTCTGCAACCACCACAGGAGAGACACCCTTGTCCTTGGGGACAGGGTTATTCGCTGATGCATCTGAAGATGCGATCCGGACCATTTGTCCAGCAGGTCCCACTGGAATGTTCTTGCGTGGAATCTGCCGAATGGGATTGCTTCGTAGTAAGCTACCATTTTTCCCAGGACCCTTGTGCATTGGTGCACTGATACTTGGCCTGGTTTTAGGAGGTTTCTGACTAGCTCGGATAACTCTCTGGCTCTCTCTTCCGGGAGAAACACCTTTTTCTGGACTGTGTTCAGGATCATCCCTAGGAATAGAAGACGTGTCGTCGGGATCAGCTGCGATTTTGGGATATTGAGAATCCAACCGTGCTGCCGCAGCACTACTTGAGACAGTGCTACTCCGACTACCAACTGTTCCCTGGATCTTGCCCTTATCAGGAGATCGTCCAAGTAAGGGATAATTAAAACTCCCTTCCTTCGAAGGAGTATCATCATTTCGGCCATTACTTTGGTAAAGACCCGGGGCGCCGTGGACAATCCAAACGGCAGCGTCTGAAACTGATAGTGGCAGTTCTGTACCACAAACCTGAGGTACCCTTGGTGAGAAGGGTAAATTGGGACATGGAGGTAAGCATCCTTGATGTCCAGAGACACCATATAATCCCCTTCTTCCAGGTTCGCGATCACCGCTCTGAGTGACTCCATCTTGAATTTGAACCTCTGTATGTAAGTGTTCAAAGATTTTAGATTTAGAATAGGTCTCACCGAGCCATCCGGCTTCGGTACCACAAACAGCGTGGAATAATACCCCTTTCCCTGTTGCAGGAGGGGTACCTTGATTATCACCTGCTGTGAATACAGCTTGTGAATGGCTTCCAATACCACCTCCCTGTCGGAGGGAGACGTCGGTAAGGCAGACTTTAGGAAACGGCGAGGGGGAGACGCCTCGAATTCCAATTTGTACCCCTGAGATACCACTTGAAGGATCCAGGGATCCACTTGTGAGTGAGCACACTGCGCGCTGAAATTCTTGAGACGGGCCCCCACCGTGCCTGAGTCCGCTTGTAGAGCCCCAGCGTCATGCTGAGGACTTGGCAGAAGCGGGAGAGGGCTTCTGTTCCTGGGAACTGGCTGTTTGCTGCAGCCTTTTTCCTCTCCCTCTGCCACGGGGCAGAAATGAGGAGCCTTTCGCCCGCTTGCCCTTATGGGGCCGAAAGGACTGCGCCTGATAATACGGCGTCTTTTTATGTTGAGTGGCTACCTGGGGTAAAAATGTGGATTTCCCAGCAGTTGCCGTGGATACCAGGTCCGATAGACCTACCCCAAATAACTCCTCCCCTTTATAAGGCAATACTTCCATATGCCTTTTGGAATCAGCATCACCTGACCACTGCCGCGTCCATAACCCTCTTCTGGCAGATATGGACAGCGCACTTACTCTTGATGCCAGTCGGCAAATATCCCTCTGTGCATCACGCATATATAAAAACGCATCTTTTAAATGCTCTATAGTCAGTAATATAGTGTCCCTATCCAGGGTATCAATATTTTCAGTCAGGGAATCCGACCAAGCCACCCCAGCACTGCACATCCAGGCTGAGGCGATTGCTGGTCGCAGTATAACACCCGTGTGAGTGTATATACATTTTAGGATATTCTCCTGCTTTCTGTCAGCAGGTTCCTTAAGGGCGGCCGTATCCGGAGACGGTAGTGCCACCTGTTTTGACAAGCGTGTGAGCGCTTTATCCACCTTAGGAGGTGTTTCCCAACGTGCCCTATCCTCTGGCGGGAAGGGGTATGATGCCAATAACTTTTTAGGAATTATCAGTCTTTTATCGGGAGAAACCCACGCTTCACACACTTCATTTAATTCCTCAGAAGCAGGAAAAAATAAGATTTTACTTACCGATAAATCTATTTCTCGTAGTCCGTAGTGGATGCTGGGACTCCGTCAGGACCATG
The DNA here is from genome assembly GCF_028390025.1 of Pseudophryne corroboree. NCBI lineage: Eukaryota > Metazoa > Chordata > Amphibia > Anura > Myobatrachidae > Pseudophryne > Pseudophryne corroboree. Next base: position 345,944,839 of record NC_086445.1, on the reverse strand, counting down.
GGGAATAGCGGCTCCGCAGGAGACAGGGCACAAAATTTAAAAGTTTGACCACTAGGTGGTGTGTACTGGCTCCTCCCCCCATGACCCTCCTCCAAGCCTCAGTTAGGATACTGTGCCCGGACGAGCGTACACAATAAGGAAGGATTTTGAATCCCGGGTAAGACTCATACCAGCCACACCAATCACACCGTACAACTTGTGATCTGAACCCAGTTAACAGTATGACAAACGTAGGAGCCTCTGAACAGACGGCTCACAACAATAACAACCCGATTTTTTTGTAACAATAACTATGTACAAGTATTGCAGACAATCCGCACTTGGGATGGGCGCCCAGCATCCACTACGGACTACGAGAAATAGATTTATCGGTAAGTAAAATCTTATTTTCTCTGACGTCCTAGTGGATGCTGGGACTCCGTCAGGACCATGGGGATTATACCAAAGCTCCCAAACGGGCGGGAGAGTGCGGATGACTCTGCAGCACCGAATGAGAGAACTCCAGGTCCTCCTTAGCCAGGGTATCAAATTTGTAGAATTTTACAAACGTGTTCTCCCCTGACCACGTAGCTGCTCGGCAGAGTTGTAATGCCGAGACCCCTCGGGCAGCCGCCCAAGATGAGCCCACCTTCCTTGTGGAATGGGCCTTGACAGATTTAGGCTGTGGCAGGCCTGCCACAGAATGTGCAAGTTGAATTGTGCTACAAATCCAACGAGCAATCGTCTGCTTAGAAGCAGGAGCACCCAGCTTGTTGGGTGCATACAGTATAAACAGCGAGTCAGATTTTCTGACTCCAGCCGTCCTTGAAATATATATTTTCAATGCTCTGACAACGTCCAGCAACTTGGAATCCTCCAAATCGCTAGTAGCCGCAGGCACCACAATAGGCTGGTTCAGGTGAAACGCTGAAACCACCTTAGGCAGAAAGTGAGGACGCGTCCGCAGTTCTGCCCTGTCCGAATGGAAAATCAGATATGGGCTTTTATACGATAAAGCCGCCAATTCTGACACTCTCCTGGCTGAAGCCAGGGCCAGTAGCATGGTTACTTTCCATGTAAGATATTTCAAATCCACCGATTTGAGTGGCTCAAACCAATGGGATTTGAGAAAATCCAAAACTACATTAAGATCCCACGGTGCCACTGGGGGCACAACCGGGGGCTGTATATGTAGTACTCCTTTTACAAAAGTCTGGACTTCAGGAACTGAAGCCAATTCTTTCTGGAAGAAAATCGACAGGGCCGAAATTTGAACCTTAATGGACCCTAATTTGAGGCCCATAGACAATCCTGTTTGCAGGAAATGTAGGAATCGACCCAGTTGAAATTCCTCCGTCGGGGCCTTCCTGGCCTCACACCACGCAACATATTTTCTCCAAATGCGGTGATAATGTTGTGCAGTCACCTCCTTCCTGGCTTTTACCAGGGTAGGGATGACCTCTTCCGGAATGCCTTTTTCCCTTAGGATTCGGCGTTCAACCGCCATGCCGTCATAGACACGGTCCCTGCTGAAGCAGGTCACGTCTTAGAGGTAGAGGCCACGGATCTTCCGTGAGCATCTCCTGAAGTTCCGGGTACCAAGTTCTTCTTGGCCAATCCGGAGCCACGAGTATCGTTCTTACTCCCCTTTGCCGTATAATTCTCAGTACTTTCGGTATGAGAGGCAGAGGAGGAAACACATACACTGACTGGTACACCCATGGTGTTCCCAGAGCGTCTACAGCTATTGCCTGAGGGTCTCTTGACCTGGCGCAATACCTGTCCAGTTTTTTGTTGAGGCGGGACGCCATCATGTCCACCATTGGTCTTTCCCAATGGACCACAATCATGTGGAAGACTTCTGGATGAAGTCCCCACTCTCCCGGGTGCAGATCGTGTCTGCTGAGGAAGTCTGCTTCCCAGTTGTCCACTCCCGGGATGAACACTGCTGACAGTGCTAACACATGATTTTCTGCCCAGCGGAGAATCCTTGCAGCTTCTGCCATTGCCCTCCTGCTTCTTGTGCCGCCCTGTCTGTTTACGTGGGCGACTGCCGTGATGTTGTCCGACTGAATCAACACCGGCTGACCCTGAAGCAGAGGTTTTGCCAGGCTTAGAGCATTGTAGATTGCTCTTAGCTCCAGTATATTTATGTGAAGAGACGTCTTCAGGCTTGACCACACGCCCTGGAAGCTTCTTCCCTGTGTGACCGCTCCCCAGCCTCTCAGGCTGGCATCCGTGGTCACTAGGACCCAGTTCTGTATGCCGAATCTGCGGCCCTCTAACAGATGAGCACTCTGCAACCACCATAGCAGAGACACTCTTGTCCTTGTGGACAATTTTATCCGCTGATGCATCTGCAGATGCGATCCGGACCATTTGTCCAGCAGATCCCACTGAAAAGTTCGTGCATGGAATCTGCCGAATGGAATCGCTTCGTAAGAAGCTACCATTTTTCCCAGAACTCTTGTGCATTGATGCACAGATACTTTTCCTGGTTTTAGGAGGTTCCTGACTAGATCGGATAACTCCCTGGTTTTCTCCTCCGGAAGAAATACCTTTTTCTGAACAGTGTCCAGAATCATCCCTAGGAACAACAGACGCGTCGTCGGGATCAGTTGGGATTTTGAAAAATTCAGAATCCACCCGTGTTGTTGGAGCACTACTTGGGTTAGTGCTACTCCGACCTCCAGCTGTTCTCTGGATCTTGCCCTTATCAGGAGATCGTCCAAGTAAGAGATAATTAAGACGCCTTCTCTTTAGAATCGGTCTTACATATAAAGAAATGCATCCTTTAACTGCTCTATAGTCAGTAAAATACTGTCCCTATCCAGGGTATCAATATTTTCAGACAGTGACTCCGACCAAGCCACCCCAGCACTGCACATCCAGGCTGAGGCGATTGCTGGTCTCAGTATAACACCCGTATGTGTGTATATACTTTTTAATGTATTCTCCAGCCTCCTATCAGCTGGATCCTTGAGGGCGGCCGTATCAGGAGACGGTAACGCCACTTGCTTTGATGAGCGTGTGAGCGCCTTATCCACCCTAGGAGGTGTTTCCCAGCGCGCCCTAACCTCTGGCGGGAAAGGGTATAATGCCAATAACTTCTTTGAAATTAGCAGTTTTCTATCTGGGGTAACCCACGCTTCATCACACACTTCATTCAGTTCCTCTGATTCAGGAAAAACTATCGGTAGTTTTTTCACACCCCACATAATACCCCTTTTTGTGGTACTTGCAGTATCAGAGATATGCAAAGCCTCCTTCATTGCCGTGATCATATAACGTGTGGCCCTACTGGAAAATACGTTTGTTTCTTCACCGTCGACACTGGATTCAGTGTCAGTGTCTGGGTCTGTGTCGACCGACTGAGGTAAAGGGCGTTTTACAGCCCCTGACGGTGTCTGAGACGCCTGGACAGGTACTAACTGGTTTGCCGGCTGTCTCATGTCGTCAACCGACTTTTGTAGCGTGCTGACACTATCCCGTAATTCCATAAACAAAGCCATCCATTCTGGCGTCGACTCCCTAGGGGGTGACATCACCATTACAGGCAATTGCTCCGCCTCCACGCCAACATCGTCCTCATACATGTCGACACACACGTACCGACACAGCAGACACACAGGGAATGCTCTGATAGAGGACAGGACCCCACTAGCCCTTTGGGGAGAAAGAGGGAGAGTTTGCCAGCACACACCCAAGCGCTATAAATATATATAGGGACAACCTTAATAAAAGTGTGTTCCCTTTATAGCAGCTCAAATATTATAAATATCGCCAATAAGTGCCCCCCCTCTCTGTTTTTACCCTGTTTCTGTAGTGCAGTGCAGGGGAGAGTCCTGGGAGCCTTCCTCGCAGCGGAGCTGGGCAGGAAAATGGTGCTGTGTGCTGAGAATAGGCCCCGCCCCCTTTTCGGCGGGCTTCTTCTCCCGGTTTTTTTGGAACCTGGCAGGGGTTAAATACATCCATATAGCCCCAGGGGCTATATGTGATATATTTTAGCCAGAATAGGTATATTACATTGCTGCCCAGGGCGCCCCCCCCCAGCGCCCTGCACCCTCAGTGACCGCTGGTGTGAAGTGTGCGGAGAGCAATGGCGCACAGCTGCAGTGCTGTGCGCTACCTCATGAAGACTGAGACGTCTTCTGCCGCCGGTTTCTGGACCTCTTCTCTATTCGGCATCTGCAAGGGGGTCGGCGGCGCGGCTCCGATGACCCATCCAGGCTGTACCTGTGATCGTCCCTCTGGAGCTAGTGTCCAGTAGCCTAAGAAGCAAATCCATCCAGCACGCAGGTGAGTTCACTTCTTCTCCCCTAAGTCCCTCGTTGCAGTGAGCCTGTTGCCAGCAGGACTCACTGAAAATAAAAAACCTAACAAACTTTTTCTAAGCAGCTCTTTAGGAGAGCCACCTAGATTGCACCCTGCTCGGACGGGCACAAAAACCTAACTGAGGCTTGGAGGAGGGTCATGGGGGGAGGAGCCAGTACACACCACCTAGTGGTCTAACTTTTAAATTTTGTGCCCTGTCTCCTGCGGAGCCGCTATTCCCCATGGTCGTGACGGAGTCCCAGCATCCACTAGGACGTCAGAGAAACTACAGGTAGTTTTTTCTCACCAAACATAATACCCTTTTTAGTGGTACTTGTACTATCAGAAATGTGTAAAACATTTTTCATTGCCTCAATCATGTAACATGTGGCCCTACTGGAAGTCACATTCGTCTCTTCATCGTCGACACTGGAGTCAGTATCCGTGTCGGCGTCTGTATCTACCATCTGAGGTAGCGGGCGTTTTGGAGCCCCTGATGGTCTTTGAGACGCCTGGACAGGCACCAGCTGAGTAGCCGGCTGTCTCATGTCATCAACTGTCTTTTGTAAAGAGCTGACACTTTCACGTAAATCCTTCCATAAGCTCATCCACTCAGGTGTCGACTCCCTAGGGGGTGACAATTGCTCCGCCTCCACATCATTTTCCTCTTCATACATGTCGACACAGTCGTACCGACACACAGCACACACACAGGGAATGCTCTGATGGATGACAGGACCCCACTAGCCCTTTGGGGAGACAGAGGGAGAGTATGCCAGCACACACCAGAGCGCTATATATATATATGTTGGGATAACACCAGTGTTTTTCCCTTTATAGCTGCTGTGTATATTATACTGCGCCTAATTAGTGACCCCCCCCCCCTCTTGTTTTACCTTTTTCTGTAGTGCAGGACTGCAGGGGAGAGTCAGGGAGACGTCCTTCCAGCGGAGCTGTGAGGGAAAATGGCGCCAGTGTGCTGATGAGATAGGCTCCGCCCCCTTCTCGGTGGACTTTTCTCCCGCTTTTTTTCGGAATCTGGCAGGGGTTAATATACATCCATATAGCCCTGGGGGTTATATGTGATGTATTTAGCCAGCCAAGGTGTTTATATTGCTGCTCAGGGCGCCCACCCCCCCAGCGCCCTGCACCCATCAGTGACCGGAGCGTGTGGTGCATGAGGAGCAATGGCGCACAGCTGCAGTGCTGTGCGCTACCTTGGTGAAGACTGATGTCTTCTGCCGCCGATTTTCCGGACCTCTTCTTGCTTCTGGCTCTGTAAGGGGGCCGGCGGCGCGGCTCTGGGACCGGACTCCGAGGCTGGGCCTGTGTTCGGTCCCTCTGGAGCTAATGGTGTCCAGTAGCCTAAGAAGCCCAAGCTGGCTGCAAGCAGGCAGGTTCGCTTCTTCTCCCCTTAGTCCCTCGATGCAGTGAGCCTGTTGCCAGCAGGTTTCACTGAAAATAAAAAACCTAAAACTAACTTTTCCTAAGAAGCTCAGGAGAGCCTCCTAGATTGCACCCAGCTCGGTCGGGCACAAAAATCTAACTGAGACTTGGAGGAGGGTCATAGGGGGAGGAGCCAGTGCACACCAGGTAGTCCTAAAGCTTTTCTTTTTGTGCCCAGTCTCCTGCGGAGCCGCTATTCCCCATGGTCCTTACGGAGTTCCCAGCATCCACTAGGACGTCAGAGAAATAAGAATTTACTCACCGGTAATTCTATTTCTCGTAGTCCGTAGTGGATGCTGGGAACTCCGTAAGGACCATGGGGAATAGACGGGCTCCGCAGGAGACTGGGCACTCTAAAAGAAAGATTAGTTACTATCTGGTGTGCAGTGGCTCCTCCCTCTATGCCCCTCCTCCAGACCTCAGTTAGGGAAACTATGCCCGGAAGAGCTGACACAACAAGGAAAGGATTTGGAATCCAGGGTAAGACTCATACCAGCCACACTGTACAACTTGTGATAACCATACCCAGTTAACAGTATGAACAACTGAGCCTCATTTAACGGATGGCTCATAACAATAACCCTTTAGTTAAGCAATAACTACATACATATGTATTGCAGAGAGTCCGCACTTGGGACGGGCGCCCAGCATCCACTACGGACTACGAGAAATAGAATTACCGGTGAGTAAATTCTTATTTTCTCTGACGTCCTAGTGGATGCTGGGAACTCCGTAAGGACCATGGGGATTATACCAAAGCTCCCAAACGGGCAGGAAAGTGCGGATGACTCTGCAGCACCGCATGAGCAACCTCAAGGTCCTCCTCAGCCAGGGTATCAAACTTGTAGAACTTAGCAAACTTGTTTGACCCCGACCAAGTAGCAGCTCGGCAAAGCTGTAAAGCCGAGACCCCTCGGGCAGCCGCCCAAGAAGAGCCCACCTTCCTTGTGGAATGGGCTTTCACCGATTTTGGATGCGGCAATCCAGCCGCAGAGTGAACCAGCTGAATCGTGCTATAGATCCAGCGAGCAATAGTCTGCTTCGAAGCAGGAGCGCCAACCTTGTTGGCTGCATACAGAATAAACAGCGAGTCAGACTTTCTGGAAACATACATTTTCAAAGCCCGGACTACGTCCAGCAACTTGGAATCCTCCAAGTCCCTAGTAGCCGCAGGCACCACAATAGGCTGGTTCAAATGAAACGATGATACCACCCTAGGGAGAAATTGGGGACGAGTTCTCAATTCTGCCCTGTCCATATGGAAGATCAGATAAGGGCTTTTACATGACAAAACCGCCAAATCTGACACACGCCTAGCCGAAGCTAAGGCCAATAGCATGACCACTTTCCACGTGAGATATTTTAGTTCCACGGTCTTAAGTGGCTCAAACCAGTGGGATTTCAGGAAATCCAACACAACGTTAAAATCCCAAGGTGCCACCGGTGGCACAAAAGGAGGCTGAATATGCAGCACCCCCGGAACAACGTCTGAACTTCAGGCAGTGAAGCCAGTTCTTTTTGAGAGAAAATGGATAGGGCCGAAATCTTGACCTTTATGGATCCTAAATTTAGGCCCATAGTCACTCCTGACTGTAGAAAGTGCAGGAATCGACCCAGCTGGAATTCCTCTGTAGGGCCTTCCTGGCCTCACACCAAGCAACCTATTTTCGCTATATACAGTGAAAGTCTTGCTGTCACGTCTTTCCTAGCCTTTATCAGCGTAGGAATAACTGCATCCGGAATGCCCTTTTCCGCTATGATCCGGCGTTCAACCGCCATGCCGTCAAATGCAGCCGCGGTAAGTCTCGGAACAGACAGGGCCCCTGTTGCAACATGTCCTGTCTGAGAGGCAGAAGCCCTGAGTCCTCTGAGAGCATTTCTTGCAGCTCCGGGTACTGAGTCCTTCTTGGCCAATTCGGAGCAAAGAATATTGTTCTCACTCCTCCTTTTATTACAATTCTCAGCCCTTGGGTATGAGAGGAAGAGGAGGGAATACAGAGACCGACTGGAACACCCACGGTGTTACTAGTGCGACCACAGCTAACACCTGAGGGTCCCTTGACCCGGCGTAAAACCTTTTTTAGCTTTTTATTGAGGTGGGACGCCATCTAGTCCACCTGAGGCAGTTCCCATCAATTTGCAAACTGCGTGAAGACTTCCTGATGAAGTCCCCACTTTCCCGGGTGGAGGTCGTGCCTGCTGAGGAAGTCTGCTTCCCAGTTGTCCACTCCCGGAATGAACACTGCTGACAGTGCGCTTACTTGATTCTCTGCCCAGCGAAGAATTCTGGTGGCTTCTACCCTCGCCACCCTGCTCCTTGTGCCGCCTTGGCGGTTTACATGAACCCCTGCGGTCTGACTGGATCAGAACCGGTTGGTCGCGAAGCAGGATCTCCGCTTGACTTAGGGCGTTGTATATGGCCCTTAGTTCCAGGATATTGATGTGAAGGCAAGTCTGTTGACTTGACCACAGACCTTGGAAATTTCTTCCCTGTGTAACTGCCCCCCACCCTCGGAGGCTTGCATCCGTGGTCACCAGGATCCAGTCCTGAATGCCGAATCTGCGGCCCTCGAGAAGGTGAGCACTCTGCAGCCACCACAGGAGAGACACCCTGGCCCTGGGGGATAGGGTGATTAACCGATGCAATCGGAAGAGGTGATCCGGACCACTTATCCAGTAAGTCCCATTGGAAGGTCCTCGCATGGAACCTGCCTGAGGGGATGGCCTCGTATGATGCCACCATCCTTCCCAGGACTCGAGTGCAGTGATGCACTGACACCTGTTTTGGTTTTAATAGATTCCTTACCAGTGTCATGAGCTCCTGAGCTCTCTCTATCGGGAGATAAACCCTTTTCTGGTCTGTGTCTAGGATCGTGCCTAGGAGAGGCAGATGAGCTGTAGGAACCAACTGCGACTTTGGAATATATAGAATCCAGCCGTGTTGCCGTTACACTTCCAGAGAAAGTGATACGCTGTTCAGCAACTGCTCTCTTGATCTCGCTTGTATGAGGAGATCGTCCAAGTACGTGATAATAGTGACACCTTGCTTCCGCAGGAGCACAATCATATCTGCCATTACCTTGGTTATGACAATCCCGTACCGCAATTCTGAGGTACGCCTAATGAGGTGGATAAATGGGGACATGAAGGTATGCATCCCTTATGACCCGATTCACGATAAAGTCTCCCTCTTTTTAGGCTTGCCCTGACCGCTCTTAGCGATTCCATCTTGAACTTGAACCTTCTCAGGTATATGTTCAGGGATTTTTAATTCAATATGGGTCTGACCGAACCGTCTGGTTTCGGATTACAACATGGTCGAATAATAACACCCTCTTGTTGAAGGAGGGGACCCTTGACCACCACCAGTTAAAGATACAATTTGTGAATTGCAGTTAACACTGGCTCCCTCTCTTGGGGGGAAGCCCGCAGGGCCGTCGGTGAGGGGGCATCTTCTCACAGTCCAGCTTGTATCCCTGAGACACAATATCTATTGCCCAGGGACCTAACGGAGTGAACCCACTTGTGGCTGAACTTACGAAGTCGTGTCCCCACCGGGCCTAGCTCCGCCTGTGGAGCCCCAGCGGCATAGGTGGATTTTTGTAGGGGCCGGGGAGGACTTCTGTTCCTGGGAACTAGCTGTGTTGATCCCGGCTCTGACAAGAAAGGACGCACCTCAGACTTTCTTGTTTCTTTATTCGAAAGGCTGCATTTAATAATGTCGTGCTTTCTTAGGCTGTGCAGGAATATAAGGCAAACTAGCAGAATTACCAGCTATAGCTGTGGAGACCAGGTCAGAGAACCCTTCTCCAAACAATCCTCAGCCTTCCATATGCCTCTTAAGTCGGCATCATCTGTCCAATGCATATTCCACAGGACACGTCAAGCAGAAATCGACATAGCTTTGACTCTAGGACCCAGTGTACTCATGTCTCTTTGGGCATGCTTTATAACTATATATCTATCACTTAAGACAGCATCTTTAATATATTTACTAGGGTCTCAATCTCTGCTGATAAGGTACCTGTCCACGCTGCCACAGCGCTATAAACCCATGCTGACACAATCGCCGGTCTGGGTAGTATACTAGAATGTGCACGCTATCTGCAGGATCCCTGAGAATAGCAAGTGCTACCGTCTGTGCAAACAGGACACCCTAGGGGAAGATTCTCAACACATCCTGGCCCTAGTGGGGAAAGGATACAGCCTGAGAATTCTCTTGTGGGAAGCTGCAGTCTCTTGTCTGGAGATTCCCGCTCTTTTTCCTCATGAGAGGAGGGAAATTTACCTCAGCATTCTTCCCCTTAAACATGTGTACTCTCGTGTCAGGGACAGATGAGTCATCAGTGATATGCAAATCATCTTTTATTTCAATAATCATATATTGAATACCTTCTAGCCATCTTGGCTGTAACTTTGCATTACCCCCCCCCCCCTGCGCCCTGCACCCTACAGTGACCGGAGTGTGTGGTGTGCTGTGGGAGCAATGGCGCACAGCTGCGGTGCTGTGCGCTAACTTAATGAAGGCAGGAGTCGTCTGCCGCCGATTTCATCGCTTCTCTTCTGTCTTCTGGCTCTGCAAGGGGGACGGCGGCGCGGCTCCGGACGATCGAGGTCAGGCCCCGTGTTCGAACCCTCTGGAGCTAATGGTGTCCAGTAGCCTAAGAAGCACAAGCTAGCTGCAAGCAGGTAGGTTTGCTTCTCTCCCCTCAGTCCCACGTAGCAGTGAGTCTGTTGCCAGCAGATCTCACTGAAAATAAAAAACCTAACAAATACTTTCTTTCTAGCAAGCTCAGGAGAGCCCACTAGGAGCACCCAGCTCTGGCCGGGCACAGATTCTAACTGAGGTCTGGAGGAGGGGCATAGAGGGAGGAGCCAGTGCACACCATAGTACCTAATCTTTCTTTTAGAGTGCCCAGTCTCCTGCGGAGCCCGTCTATTCCCCATGGTTCTTACGGAGTTCCCAGCATCCACTAGGACGTCAGAGAAATATGCCCATGGGGGTACTTGTACAAGCGCTGGAAGTTATCAAATAGGTTGTGCACTGACCATCCTATGTCAATTCCTGAGGTAAAACCTGTTACAGGTTTTACATGCTACCATTGTAGAAGCCCCTGACTGCTTGGTCTTCGCTTTGTTAGACAAAGCAGAAATACACACACAATTATGACAATGTCCAGCGTGTAACAGGAGTATGTATATCTAAAACGGACAACTCTGGGTGTGCGCAAAATGGCTCAATGTCTTACACAAAGTTTCCCTCACCCCTTCACCGGTAATGTTACAAACAGAAAATAGTAAGACAGAAACCTATCAGCGCTTCTATATGTAATCAGGAGGAAAGCCACATTCCTTCACACCAATCAAGCTCTACAGTTGACGCAACTCGGTAAAGAAAAAAATAAATGGTATACAGTACAGTGAAGCACAGTTTTAATACCACATGTAACATAACACTTTCAAAATTATTCACATTTCTAGCAAACTAGCATTATCCACAAATGGTAAGGGTTAGTAACAATTACCGAAAACAGTGTGAAACAGTTGAAGCAGCGTCTGTTAAAGTGAGCTCCGGATCCTGCACTGCAGCACGCACCAATCACTGCTAACGGATGCAGTCTCAAATTACAATATACAGTACAGTGTGGCAGATATAACCCCAAACACCAGTTTTCAAGGGTTATTTAGGGAGAAAGGGAAATCAATATCAGACAGATTGAAAACATGCAGCAGCACATAATGCAGAATAAATAAGATCTTAAACCTACCGGTAAATCTTTTTCTCCTAGTCCGTAGAGGATGCTGGGGACTCCGTAAGGACCATGGGGTATAGACGGGCTCCGCAGGAGACATGGGCACTATAAAGAACTTTAGATGGGTGTGCACTGGCTCCTCCCTCTATGCCCCTCCTCCAGACCTCAGAGAAACTGTGCCCAGAGGAGATGGACAATACGAGGAAAGGATTTTGTAAATCTAAGGGCAAAATTCTTACCAGCCCACACCGTATAACCTGGAATATACGCAACCAGCCAACAGTATGAACAAAAACAGCATCAGCCAAAAGACTGATCTTAACTGTAACCTAACCCTTATGTAAGCAATAACTATATACAAGCCTTGCAGAAATATGTCCGCACTGGGACGGGCGCCCAGCATCCTCTACGGACTAGGAGAAAAAGATTTACCGATAGGTTTAAAATCTTATTTTCTCTTACGTCCTAGAGGATGCTGGGGACTCCGTAAGGACCATGGGGATTATACCAAAGCTCCAGACCGGGCGGGAGAGTGCAGATGACTCTGCAGCACCGACTGAGCAAACATGAGGTCCTCATCAGCCAGGGTATCAAACTTGTAGAATTTTGCAGAAGTGTTTGAACCCGACCAAGTTGCCGCTCGGCAAAGCTGTAATGCCGAGACGCCTCGGGCAGCCGCCCAAGAAGAGCCCACCTTCCTAGTGGAATGGGCCTTTACCGAATTTGGTAACGGCAATCCAGCCGCAGCATGAGCCTGCCGAATCGTGTTACAGATCCAGCGCGCAATAGTCTGCTTAAAAGCAAGAGCGCCAACCGTGTTGGCTGCATACAGGATAAACAGTGCCTCTGTTTTCCTAAACCGAGCCGTCCTGTCTACATAAATTTTTAAGGCCTTGACTACATCAAGGGACTTGGAATCCTCCAAGTCATCTGTAGCCACAGGCACCACAATAGGTTGGTTCATATGAAACAACGAAACCACTTTAGGCAAAAATTTAGGACGAGTCCTTAATGCCGCTCTATCCACATGGAAAATCAGATAGGGGCTTTTGTGAGACAAAGCCGCCAATTCGGACACCCGCCTTGCAGATGCCAAGGCCAACAACATGACCACCTTCCAAGTGAGAAATTTTAATTCAACCGTTTGAAGAGGTTTCAAACCAGTGAGATTTTAGGAACTGTAACACCACGTTAAGGTCCCATGGTGCCACTGGAGGCACAAAAGGAGGCTGTATGTGCAGCACTCCCTTTACAAAAGTCTGGACTTCTGGCAGAGAAGCCAATTCCTTCTGAAAGAAAACTGATAGGGACGAAATCTGTACCTTAATGGAGCCTAATTTTAGGCCCATATCCACTCCTGTCTGTAGAAAGTGGAGAAAACGGTCCAGATGGAATTCCTCTGTAGGAGCATTCTTGGCTTCACACCAAGATACATACTTTCTCCAGATACGGTGATAATGTTTCGCCGTCACCTCCTTCCTAGCCTTTATCAGAGTAGGGATGACTTCTTCTGGAATGCCTTTCCCAGCTAGGATTCGGTGTTCAACCACCATGCCGTCAAACGTAACCGCGGTAAGTCTTGGAACACGCAGGGCCCCTGTTGCAACAGGTCCTCTCTGAGAGAAAGAGGCCACGGATCTTCTGTGAGCAGTTCCTGAAGCTCTGAATACCAGGCCCTTCGAGGCCAATCTGGAACAATGAGTATTGTCCGCACACTTTTTCGTCTTATGATTCTCAATATCTTTGAGATGAGTGGAAGAGGAGGGAACACATAGACCAACTGAAACACCCACGGTGTCACCAGGGTGTCTACTGCTACTGCCTGAGGGTCCCTTGACCTGGCACAATACCTCCAAAGCTTCTTGTTGAGGCGTGACGCCATCATGTCTATTTGAGGAAGTCCCCAACGACTTGTTATCTCTACAAAGACTTCTTGATGAAGTCCCCACTCTCCTGGATGGAGATCGTGTCTGCTGAGGAAGTCTGCTTCCCAGTTGTCCACTCCCGGAATGAAGACTGCTGCCAAAGCGCTTATGTGATTTTCCGCCCAGCGAAGAATCCTGGTGGCTTCCGCCATTGCCGCTCTGCTCTTGTCCCGCCTTGGCGGTTTACATGAGCCACGGCTGTGACGTTGTCGGATTGAATCAGAACCGGTAGGTCGCGAAGAAGATTCTCCGCTTGGCGTAGGCCGTTGTATATGGCCCTCAATTCCAATACGTTGATGTGTAGACAAGCCTACTGGCTTGACCATAGTCCCTGAAAGTTTCCGCCTTGTGTGACTGCTCCCCATCCTCGGAGGCTCGCATCCGTGGTCACCAGAACCCAGTCTTGAATACCGAATCTGCGACCCTCGAGAAGGTGATCACTCTGCAGCCACCACAGGAGAGATACCCTGGCCCTGTGGGACAGGCTAATTTTCTGATGAATTTGAAGTTGGGACCCGGACCACTTGTCCAGAAGGTCCCACTGAAACGTCCTCGCATGAAACCTGCCGAAGGGGATGGCCTTGTAGGTTACCACTATTTTTCCCAGTACTCGAGTGCATGGATGGACTGACACTCTTTTCGGTCTCTGACCATGTTCTGGAGTTCCTGGGCTTTTTCCATTGGGAGAAAAACCCTCTTTTGTTCCGTGTCGAGAATCATGCCTAAGAAAGATAGCCGAGTTGTTGGAACCAACTGTGACTTTGATAGATTCAGAATCCAGCCGTGCTGCTGCAACACCCTCAGGGAGAGTACCACACTTTTCAGTAACTTCTCTCGATCTCGCCTTTATCAGGAGATCGTCCAAGTACGGGATAATTGTGACTCCCTGCTTGCGCAGGAGCACCATCATTTCCGCCATTAACTTGGTGAAAATCCTTGGGGCCGTGGAAAGCCCAAACGGCAACGTCTGAAACTGGTAATGACAGTCCTGTACAGCGAATCTCAGGTACGCCTGATGAGGGAGATATATGGGGACACGAAGGTATGCGTCCTTTATGTCCAGTGACACCATAAACCCCCCCCCCCCCCCCTTCCAGGCTGGAGATAACTGCCCGGAGCGATTCCATCTTGAATTTGAACTTTTTCAAGTACAGGTTTAGGGATTTAAAATTTAGAATGGGTCTGACCGAGCCATCCGGCTTTGGGACCACAAATAGGGTTGAATAGTACCCCTTCCCCTGTTGAACTAGGGGAACCTCGACAACCACTTGTTGACAGTTTTTGAATTGCAGCTAAAACTATCTCCCTTTCTGGGGAAGAAGCTGGTAAAGCCGATTTGAAAAACCGGCGAAGAGGCACGTCTTCGAATTCCAGCTTGTAACCTTGGGATACAATTTCCATTGCCCAAGGATCCACGTCTGACTGAACCCAGACGTGGCTGAAGAATCGTAGACGTGCCCCCACCGGCGCGGACTCCCTCAGAGGAGCCCCAGCGTCATGCGGTGGATTTAGTAGAAACCGGGGAGGACTTCTGCTCTTGGGAACTAGCCGTAGCTGGCTGTCTTTTCCCTCTACCCTTACCTCTGGCGAGGAAGGAAGAGCCCCGACCTCTTCTGGACTTATGCGACCGAAAGGACTGCATCTGATATTGCGGCGTTTTCTTTTGCTGTGGGGAAACAAAAGGTAAAATAGTAGTTTTACCCGCGGCAGCTGTGGAAACCAGGTCCGCGAGACCTTCCCCAAATAAATCCTCACCTTTGTAAGGCAAAACTTCCATATGCCTCTGAGTCGGCATCACCCGTCCATTGGCGGGTCCACAGGGCTCGCTTAGCAGAAATCGCCATGGCGTTGGCTCTCGAACCTAGCAGACCAACGTCTCTCTGAGCATCTCTCATATATAAGACTGCATCTTTAATGTGACCTAAGGTCAGTAAAATGGTATCCCTATCCAGGGTATCAATGTCAGCTGACAAAGTATCCGTCCAAGCCGCTACAAACCCAAGCCGACGCTATTGCCGGTCTGAGCAAGGCACCCGTATGTGCATAAATTGATTTTAAGGTAGTTTCCTGTCTGCGATCAGTAGGATCCTTGAGGGCTGCCGTGTCTGGAGACGGTAGCGCCACCATTTTGGACAAGCGCGTTAACGCCTTGTCCACTCTGGGTGAGGATTCCCACCGTAACCTGTCCTGCGCAGGGAAAGGATACGCCATAAGAATTCTCTTGGGAATCTGCAGTTTCTTGTCTGGAGTTTCCCAAGCCTTTTCAAATAACGCGTTCAGCTCATGAGATGGGGGAAAGGTTACCCCAGGTTTCTTTTCCTTAAACATGTGAACCCTCTTGTCAGGGACAGAGGGGTCATCTGTGATATGTAAAACATCCTTTATTGCAATAATCATATAATGAATACTTTTGGCCATCCTTGGGTGTAACCTCGCATCATCGTAGTCAACACTGGAGTCAGAATCCGTGTCGGTATCAGTGTCTGCTACTTGGGACAGGGGACGTTTCCGAGACCCTGAAAAGCCCTGTGACACAGTCAAAGCCATGGATTGACTCCCTGTTCTATCCCTGGACTCTGCTTTGTCCAATCTCTGATGTAATAAAGACATTTGCATTTAAAACATTGAACATATGCAACCAATCAGGTGTCGGCGTTACCGACGGAGACACCACAATCATTTGCTCCACCTCTTCCTTAGATGTGCCTTCCGCTTCAGACATGCCGACACACGCGTACCGACACCCCCACACACTCAGGGATATATCTATATGGAGACAGTTCCCCAATAAGGCCCTTTGGAGAGACAGAGAGAGAGAGTATGCCAGTACACACCCAGCGCCACCTGACACTGGAAACCAAATTCCCAGTTAAAACAGCGCATATATATATATATATATATATATATATCTATATCTATATATCTAAAAATATAGTGCTCACGGTGCCTTCCCACAGGGTTGCAGCCCAGTAATAGAGAAAACGAAACGGGCGGCACTCGGAGTCTCAGTCTTAGTAATCAAAGTGCAGTGACTTTATTGTCAACATAGACTTCAACGTTTCGGGGTCGCAGCCCCGTCAGGATAAGTGACATAAATGAAATACAGTGTATAAATACCTTATGGTGTAGGATGACTGCTCCCGTCAGTGTAGCCCACGCTGCCCGGATCCCGGCCGCGTCGCCCGGTCCCTCTGGAAATGACACAGCGCCGGTCCGCCCAGCAAGGCGCGCTGACACTGCGAATAGGGTTGTCATGGTTACTCACAACATAAATGAAGAGGAAGTGTTTGTTACTTCCAAAGACAATTCTAAACAACAAATTTGAGAATGATATACATCAGTGCAAACGTGCCTGTAAATAATAAATAATGTGCAAAAGATATGTAGACTTTAAAAACACACAAACAAGAAAAACGTGATCATTACAAAGATATTGCAATTAATATACTTTATAGCAAATTTTGTTACTCT
Source organism: Pseudophryne corroboree (assembly GCF_028390025.1). Lineage (NCBI taxonomy): Eukaryota > Metazoa > Chordata > Amphibia > Anura > Myobatrachidae > Pseudophryne > Pseudophryne corroboree. Next base: position 345,927,951 of record NC_086445.1, on the reverse strand, counting down.
ACTTCCTTCTGATCTCTCCTATATAAAATAAATATTACACACCAATACTAATAACCTAATGTGGCACGAGGTCTGTGTGGTGCTACTTGTAAAGCTCTTCCTATACATATTTCCAATTATGGGTGATATGTGGGGGAAGTGCTGTTCTGGCAGTGTTAGAGTCATAACTGGACTCATCAGAGGAAGCATCGAAGATTCAGGGACTCATTAAGACCTTTAGGATGGACAGTATTTAGTCTATGGATCCATCTGGATTCCAATTGCAGCAACTTCTTTGATCTGTCCCCCCCTCGTAGAGACTTGGGAACATGATCAATAATTTTATATCTTAACGTGGCCATGCTATGTTTGGCTTTTGCAAAATGCCTGGCCACGGGTTGCTCACTGTCCCCTTTCTTGATAGCTTCCCGTATGGCATATCTGTGCTGTGCCATTCGTGTCTTGAAGGCACAGTCTGTTTTGCCCACATACGCTAATCCGCAAGGACAAGTGAGGAGATATATCACATATTTCGAATCACAAGATAACGGATACAGGATTGTGTATAATTTACCAGTATGCGGATGTCTAAAGTTGTCACCTTGGGTAAGATAGCTGCATGTAGTGCAGCCACTACAACGATAACATCCTTGCTTCCTACTCAGGAAATGCGATCTTGGTTTCTCAAATATAGAGATGTCAGTTTTAACCACATAATCTCTGATGCTCTTATTTCTAGTGTTACTTACTAATAATTTGGAATTGTGGACCTCACCAAGATCTTTGCCAGATGCCACTATCGGCCACAATTGTTTTGCTCTTTTAGACAGGTGTGTACTACTTGAATTGAATAGTGTGACCCACGGGAATCTGCCTACCAAGGTTTTTTTCTCCCTGGGCTTGAGTAATTGTTCCCGTGATAACCTAAGGGCTCTGTCTTGCGCTTTCTTAAGATCTCCTATTTGGTAGCCCCTGTCTAGAAATTTTTGTGTCATTTTAATCAACTCTTTATCCCTAACCACAGGGTCATTGTTGATACGACAGACCCGAAGAAATTGGGAATATGGGAGACTAGAGATGGTAGCTCTTGGATGAAAACTATCATATTTAAGAAGATTGTTTCTATCTGTTGACTTAACATAAAGGGAAGTATTAATTAGTCCTGCCTGGATGGAAATTTTTACATCCAAGAAGTTGATGGTACTTGTGTCAATGGTAGCTGTGAACTTCACTGGGCTGTCAGAATGATTGTGTGTTTCTACTATATTCTCCAGTTGTGCCTGTGTCCCGGTCCACAAAATCAGTATGTCATCTATATACCTGAGATATAGGCCTAAATGGCAAACCATACTGTTATCCTGTAGAAATAAATCCTTCTCTATTTCCCACATGTATGTGTTCGCAAATGATGGGGCCACCGCGGACCCCATCGCACAACCTGTACGTTGTATGTAGTACTTCCTGTCATAAAGAAAGAAATTGTGCGTAAGTGTGAACTGTAAAAGCTCCAAAAAGAATTCAATTTGCGGGCCCTTGTATAACGGGTTGTTAGTGATAAGACATCTAACCGCCGCCAGTCCCGCTGCATGCGGGATGCATGTATATAGACTAGTTACGTCTATTGATGCCAGAACGGTATGAGTGGGTAGTACATCCAGTGTCCCTAATTTACTAAGAAGGGTTGAGGTGTCTTTCAAATGAGTGCTGGTGTGTTGGATACATGGTTGCAGAAATGTGTCGCAATAAACAGCCAAAGGCTCACAAAGTGACCCCCGGGCCGAAATTATGTGCCTACCTGGGGGGTCACGTGAGTCTTTGTGTAATTTGGGAATACTATAAAAGATAGGTACAACAGGAAATTCTCTAGACAACGTTTTAGATAAAGGGAGAGAGAGATTATACCCTCAGTTGCTGCTCTTGCTAACAATGTGTCCAGCTCTTGTTTAAAAACACTGGTTGGGTCAGATTTCAAACAACCGTAAGTATTTTGGTCAGATAACAACCTTTCACATTCTGCTTTGTATTTGCCTATATCCAACACCACAATACCTCCCCCTTTATCAGCATTCCTGATAATGATATCCCGTCTTTTACCCAGATTTTTAAGGGTCACAAATTCCTCTCTAGACATGTTGGGATAAGGTTTGACACATGGTTCTTTGTCAAGTGATTCCATCATCCTATTAAAAGTCCTTATTGACGAATTCAGCGTACTGGATTCAAACGACGACCTATTCAGTTTACTCACCTGAGCCGGGATATCAGATGTTAAAGACATTCCCAAGCTAGGTGTTGATTTGTGGAAGTGTTCCTTCAATTTAAGGGCGCGTGTTAATTTATATGTCTCTATTTTCCATTGCATGGGATCGAGTGAATTAGTCGGTACAAAACCTAGTCCTTTACTTAGAACCTTATTCTCCAATGGTGACCGAGAGATCAGAAGGAAGTAGAGTAACAAAATTTGCTATAAAGTATATTAATTGCAATATCTTTGTAATGATCACGTTTTTCTTGTTTGTGTGTTTTTAAAGTCTACATATCTTTTACACATTTTTTATTATTTACAGGCACGTTTGCACTGATGTATATCATTCTCAAATTTATTGTTTAGAATTGTCTTTGGAAGTAACAAACACTTCCTCTTCATTTATGTTGTGAGTAACCATGACAACCCTATTCGCAGTGTCAGCGCGCCTTGCTGGGCGGACCGGCGCTGTGTCATTTCCGGAGGGACCGGGCGACGCGGCCGGGATCCGGGCAGCGTGGGCTACACTGACGGGAGGAGTCATCCTACACCATAAGGTATTTATACACTGTATTTCACTTATCCTGACGACGGGGCTGCGACCCCGAAACGTTGAAGTCTATGTTGACAATAAAGTCACTGCACTTTGATTACTAAGACTGAGACTCCGAGTGCCGCCCGTTTTGTTATATATATATATATATATATATATATATATATATATATATACATATACACACACACACACACACTGCGCCAATTAAATGTGCCCCCCCCCTCTTTTCTGCCCCCTGCCACCATGTTCAGCAGAGGAGAGTCCGGGGAGCCAGCTTCTCTGCAGCGTGCTGTGGAGAAAATGGCACTGGTTAGTGCTGGAGGATCAAGCCCCGCCCCCTCAGCGGCAGGCTTCGGTCCCACTCAAATTTCCAATACTGGCGGGGGATTATTTAATATACTGCCTCCGAAGCGCGCGCGTGTATGTATATGTATATGTATGTGTATGTGTATGTGTATGTGTGTATATATATATATATATATATATATATATATATATATATATATATATATATATATATATATATATATGTTAGCCAGTCCCTAGAGGTTTATTATTGCTGCCCAGGGCGCCCCCCCTGCGCCCTGCACCCATCAGTGCCCGCTGTATGTGTGTGTGGGAGCAATGGCGCGCAGCGTTACCTCAGAGAAGATCTGAAGTCTTCTGCCGCCTTTGAAGTCTTCTTTCTTCTTATACTCACCCGGCTTCTATCTTCCGGCTCTGTGAGGACGGCGGTGCGGCTCCGAGACGAACGGCGAGGGTGAGACCTGCGTTCCGACCCTCTGGAGCTAATGGTGTCCAGTAGCCTAAGAAGCCGAGCCTATCATTTAAGTAGGTCTGCTTCTCTCCCCTCAGTCCCACGATGCAGGGAGCATGTTGCCAGCAGTGCTCCCTGAAAATAAAAAAACCTAACAAAAGTCTTTTTCAGAGAAACTCAGGAGAGCTCCCCTGTAGTGCACCCAGTCTCCCCTGGGCACAGGATCTAACTGAGGTCTGGAGGAGGGGCATAGAGGGAGGAGCCAGTGCACACCCATCTAAAGTTCTTTATAGTGCCCATGTCTCCTGCGGAGCCCGTCTATACCCCATGGTCCTTACAGAGTCCCCAGCATCCTCTAGGACGTAAGAGAAAACAGTTTAACTGTAATGGGCACTGATGTTGACTACCCTGCTCTGTAGTAGAAGCTCGACAGCAGGTTATACAAAGCCCTGCATACTAAGTGGTAGAGGTATACAGGGAGATTCTGCCCACTGCTCATGGGGGGAAATTCAGATCTGATCGCTGGGCTGCTAATTTTGCTGTCCTGCGATCAGATAGTTGCTGCCTCCAGGGGAGTGTATATTCGCCGAGCAAGTGTGCAATCGCATGTGTATGCAGAGCTGTGAACAGTGCGATCAGAAGAGGCTGATCGGGGCCGGAGATGACGTCAGACACCCTCCCTGAAAACGCTTGGGCACGCCTGCGTTTTTACAGACACTCCCTGTAAATGCTCAGTTGCCACACACAAACGGCCTCTTCCTGTCAATCACCTTGCAAACTCCTGTGTGATCTGACGCACCTGCGCATTGCGGTGCATATGCATGTGCATGTGCAGTTAGGGCCTGATCGCCCGCTGTGCGAAAGCCCACAGCAGCGATCATATCTGAATTACACCCCTGGAGACCTGCAGAGCTCAGAGAATGGCTGCCCAGCATCTCTCTGTGGAGGAGGAAGAGGGAGAAGCAGCCCAGGAAAGACCGCTATGGAATGGCGCTCTGGGCTGGGGAAGCGCCGCCGTCCCCTATGCTGAATGTCACCATAGGTTCTTCTGGCTTGTCCGTGTCCCCAACGCCAGTATACGTGAAAGCCCTGGTGGTCTAGAGCAGCTGCAAGAACACTTAATGGTCTGGGAGCACCTCAGCACCGCTGGTCCTCTCAACCAGACCAGCAGTAAATGGACTGCGCAATACGCAGATCCCAAGAGCGGGAGCCCGCCTTATCTGTCACAAGTGATCCGTTTACGGTCTTGGTAGTAAAGGTGTATTGTCAGGGTTCTCACAGAAATAACTGCATTTCCCCAGTCATATTAAATGGGCATTACGCAATTGTTTAGGCGCACATTACTTTATCGCACCCAGAAGTGCCGGTTTTAGCAGCGCAACATGGCTAAACCCGTGACACTTATCGCATATTTTTACCTGCCATCAAGGGTGTGGAGGGGGGCTCTCTGTGAGCAGGAACGCCAGCAAAATCGAATTGCTGCCAGTGGGCGCCCTCTAGTGTTGGGTGCTCAAGTGAAAATGGAATCGCCCCCTAAGCAACTAAACCTAGTGCACTTGAGCACAGCATGTGTGATAAGAAATGGGTACCCTGCTCACAAAAACAACCGATTATCACTCCAACACATAGAATTTGACGGCAGATCAGAACCACTTGGCCCATCTAGTCTGCCCCTTTTTATATCCTTTATTAGATCCTTATTTCTTTTTAAGGCTATCCTTATGTCTGTCCCATGCATGTTTAAATTGCTCTACTATCTTAGCTTCTACCACTTCTGATGGGAGGCTAATCCACCTGTCCACTACTCTTTCTGTGAAGTAATTTTTCCTCAAGTTTCCCCTGAACCTACCTCCCTCCAGTCTCAGTGAACGTCCTTGTGTCCTATTGCTTCTCTTCTTTTGAAGAATGTTTCCCTCCTGGACTTTTAAGACCCTTAATATATATGAAAGTTTCTATCATGTCCCCTCTTTCCCTTCTCTGCTCCAAACTATACATATTGAGATTTTTTTAGTCTTTCTGGGTGCGAATTGTGATGTAGGCCATGCACCATTTTATTTGCCCTTTATACAGTTTTTAATGTATTAATATCCTTTTGGAGATATGGCCTCCAGAATTGAACACAATATTCTAGATGAGGCTTACCAATGACCTATACAGTGGCATTACTTTCTTTCTGTTGCCGATTCCTCTCCCAATGTAGCCAAGCATCTGACTAGCCTTCCTCATTGCTTTGTTACATTGCTTACCTGCCTTTAAGTCACCTGAATTAGTGACTCCTAGATCTCTTTCCTCCTCAGTAGTTTCCAGTATAGTGTCATTAATACTGTATTTAGCCTTTGGATTATTAATGCAAGATCAACGCAAAAAGGCACGAAGAAACAATGGAATCCCCCCCCTCATATCTACATTTTATCCCTAAACCAGCAGTACTGTTTAGAATGTTTTTTTTTAAACATTTTTAAACATTTAAACATTTTTTTAAACATTTTTTAAGCAGTGGTTATCAAAGTAATACCCCTTTCACACCGCCAGTGCCGGATCCCATCCGGGAATTGGAAACGGCCCCTTCCCAGGTGAGATCCGGCACTGGACGCTGCTGGCTTCCCCGACCCGGCAATATGCCGGGCGGGTTGCCATAGCAGCGGGGGCGGAGCCGGCAGCGGCGCTGGGAGATGAGATCATCTCCGCACCACCTCTCCCTGTTGTAGTGAACGGGCCCGGGTCGCATCGACCCAGGAGCCTGTTTATGCTGCCATTGACCCGGTATTCAACCCGGGAATAACCCTGCCCTATTTCCGGGTTGAATTGCCAGGTCAGGCGACCCGGGATTTCAGCTATGGCGCTTTCATACCGCACACTGACCCGTGTCGACCAGACAATATGCAGAGTTGATACCGGGTTATTTGTGCAGTGTGAAAGAGGTATAATAGTTTTAAGTAAACAGAATAAACACTATAGTTGTAGCAAAACATTCTATTTTGAAGTTGATGACGATTTACAAGAAGCTTCTTCCCCATTTCAATGAGCTTTCTGTATGTACTGAAAGTAAATTGGCATCTCACTAATGTTTCCGGCTTTCAGACAATTTTGAAAGTCTGGAACCAGAAAGATTATTTTTGAATGGATAATTCTGTGGTTTTAAACCAGGCATTCCCAACCACGGTCCTCAAGGCACACGAACAGTGCATGTTTTAGTGATATCCAGGCTTCAGCACAGGTGACTTAATTAGTAGCTCATTTATTTTGATTTAACCATCTGTGCTGCAGCCTGGATATCATTAAAACCTGCACTGTTGGTGTGCCTTGAAGAATGTGGTTGGGAATGCCCGTTTTAAACAGTACCAATTAAAATGGCCATTTACCTTTAATAAGACCATTACATAGTTGACATGTGAGAAATTCATAGTTCAGACATTACACACAAATAACTGCGGAATTCAATTGATTATTGTGATCTCCCTTTTAAAATGAAGGGGGGTATAAATTCAACTGTGGATTTTTATCATGCAGCCGCATAAAGCAGCTAAATCTGACCAAAGTAATGGGTCCAACAAGAAAAGTCCCATTTGGCAGCCCAAATGGGTAACTCTGCGCTATTTTCAACGGGGGTGTGGCGGCTGAAATACCAGTGCTGCCAACTGAATTGCACTCAAGTCAGGAAAGCAAATCTACCAATAAGTACGTTTAAGATTTTCAAAAAGGCACAAAACACATTACATTTATATACCCTTTGTAGAAAAACTGTTAGCCTTATTTAATATTAATGGCGGTATGCAACTATTTTTTTTAAAAGCACAATAATTAATGGGCGCATTGATGGAATTTATCACGTTCAACTAGTCATGGTTGTAGCTGCTTTATGCAAAATGGGGAAAAAAAACAGATTTCAGCAAGTGCAGAGATACTTTTTTCTTATTATCACACTAATACAGTTTGTATATTATAATGACTACTGCCAACAGCTGCTTCTAATACACCGGACGTGTCCTACACAGGCAGACACTAAAGTGCCTCCGCTAAACACAAACAAGACCATCAGTTATCTTTCCCATTACTTACGCAATCTAAATATTAGTGCGCGTTAAATGCCCAATCCTTTCATAACATTTGGGCAGTACGGATGGTATAATTGCCTCAAAGCACTGAGGTCATGGGTTTGATTGCCAACATTGCTCTATGTGGAGTTTGTATATTCTCCCCGCACTTGCATGGGTTTCCTCCGGGTACTCCAGTTTCCACCCACAATCCAAAAATACACTGGTTGATTCATTGGACCCCAACAAAATTAACCCTAATGTGTAAGTGTGTGTGTGGTAGGGAATAGAGAGTGTAAGCTCCATTGGGGCAGGGACTGATGTGAATGTTCCAATATTCTCTGTAAAGTGAGCGAAATGTGTGTGCTATATAACTGGTAATAAAAAACAATAAATAAATAACATTTGTATACTGACTAAATCAAGGATTGCTTCATGTGAACAGAACCATAGGTCAGTTCAATGCAAATTGAATAGCGCCAGGAGGGAGCTCCCAGCGCTATTCAATTCAGCACGATGTTAAGTCGGAGAATGCCAATTCTCACACCTTAAACATGGTGCATTCTCAGGCCCGCCACACTCGGCGATGTGCCGCCGAGCTGCCCGACCGCCGATACGGGCGACCCGGCGGCTGGGGGAGTGAAGAAAACTCCCCCTGTCACCCGGCTCCGTAGACTTGCAGGCAAATATGGACGATCTCGTCCATATTGGCCTGCATGCACAGCCGACATGGCCCCAGCGATGAACGAGCGCGGGGCCGCACATCGTTCATCGCTGGAGCCTCCACACTGCACGATATGAACGTTATCTCGTTCATTAATGAACGAGATCGTTCATATCGTGCAGTGATATCGGCATGTGTGTAGGGCCCATCAGACTTAAATGCTGGGCGCAATACTGTTTCTGGCACTCTAAATGGAGAAAACAGCATTGCACCATGACTTGTCAGATTTCTGCTCGCACCTCAGAGAAATCTTCAACTCCGACATAACATTGTGCTGAATTATAATAGCTCAGGGAGCTCCCTGCTGGCGCTATTTCATTTGCGTTGAATTGAACACTGTGAGGTCAGGTTTATGTACTAAGACTTGGGGAGAGAAAGTGGATGGAGATAAATTACCAACAAGCTCCTAACTCATTCCTCAAGCACAGCCTGTAGCATGACAATTAGGAACTGACTGGCTGGTACTTTATCTCTCTCCAAGGCTTAGCACATTGACCCCGATATTCCCAAATGGGTCACTTTTCGCACAGTTCAGCTCACCACCCCCGGGTGGGGTGAGAGCTGAAATGCAGATGCTGGCAGCCATCGCGCACAAATGGAGCTACAATTGAATAGCTCTATTTGGGCGCCATCTATGGCTGCCTGCGGACAAACATTTGAATCTTGCCAAGAAATTGCAATAATAAGAATTTACTTACCGATAATTCTATTTCTCGTAGTCCGTAGTGGATGCTGGGGACTCCGTAAGGACCATGGGGAATAGCGGCTCCGCAGGAGACTGGGCACAAAAGTAAAGCTTTAGAACTACCTGGTGTGCACTGGCTCCTCCCCCTATGACCCTCCTCCAAGCCTCAGTTAGGATACTGTGCCCGGACGAGCGTACACAATAAGGAAGGATTTTGAATCCCGGGTAAGACTCATACCAGCCACACCAATCACACCATATAACTTGTGATCTAAACCCAGTTAACAGCATGATAACAGAGGAGCCTCTAGAAAAGATGGCTCACTACAGCAATAACCCGATTTTTTGGTAACAATAACTATGTACCAGTATTGTAGACAATCCGCACTTGGGATGGGCGCCCAGCATCCACTACGGACTACGAGAAATAGAATTATCGGTAAGTAAATTCTTATTTTCTCTAACGTCCTAAGTGGATGCTGGGGACTCCGTAAGGACCATGGGGATTATACCAAAGCTCCCAAACGGGCGGGAGAGTGCGGATGACTCTGTAGCACCAAATGAGAGAACTCCAGGTCCTCCTCAGCCAGGGTATCAAATTTGTAGAATTTTACAAACGTATTTGCTCCTGACCAAGTAGCTGCTCGGCAAAGTTGTAAAGCCGAGACCCCTCGGGCAGCCGCCCAAGATGAGCCCACCTTCCTTGTGGAATGGGCTTTTACAGATTTTGGCTGTGGCAGGCCTGCCACAGAATGTGCAAGCTGAATTGTACTACAAATCCAACGAGCAATAGTCTGCTTAGAAGCAGGAGCACCCAGCTTGTTGGGTGCATACAGAATAAACAACGAGTCAGATTTTCTGACTCCAGCCGTCCTGGAAACCTATATTTCCAGGGCTCTGACAACGTCTAGCAACTTGGAGTCCTCCAAGTCCCTAGTAGCCGCAGGCACCACAATAGGCTGATTCAGGTGAAACGCTGAAAACCACCTTAGGGAGAAACTGAGGACAAGTCCTCAATTCCGCCCTGTCCGAATGGAAAATCAGATGAGGGCTTTTACAGGATAAAGCCGCCAATTCTGACATGCACCTGGCCCAGGCCAGGGCCAACAGCATGACCACTTTCCATGTGAGATATTTTAACTCCACATATTTAAGTGGTTCAAACCAATGTGACTTTTGGAACCCAAAAACTACATTTAGATCCCAAGGTGCCACTGGAGGCACAAAAGGAGGCTGTATATACAGTACCCCTTTCACAAACGTCTGAACTTCAGGGACTGAAGCTAGTTCTTTTTGGAAGAAAATTGACAGGGCCGAAATTTGAACCTTAATGGACCCCCATTTCAGGCCCATAGACACTCCTGTTTGCAGGAAATGTAGGAATTGACCTAGTTGAAAATTCCTTCGTCGGGGCCTTACTGGCCTCGCACCACGCAACATATTTTCGCCAAATGTGGTGATGTTTTGCGGTTATATCTTTCCTGGCTTTGATCAGGATAGGGATGACTTCATCCGGAATGCCTTTTTCCTTCAGGATCCGGCGTTCAACCGCCCTGCCGTTAAACGCAGCCGCGGTAACTCTTGGAACAGACAGGGTCCTTGCTGGAGCAGGTCCCTTCTTAGAGGTAGAGGCCACGGATCCTCCGTGAGCATCTCTTGAAGTTCCGGTTACCAAGTCCTTCTTGGCCCATCCGGAGCCACGAATATAGTGCTTACTCCTCTCCATCTTATAATTCTCAGTACCTTGGTTATGAGAGGCAGAGGAGGGAACACATACACTGACTGGTACACCCACTGTGTTACCAGAGCGTCTACAGCTATTGCCTGAGGGTCCCTTGACCTGGCGCAATACTTGTCGAGTTTTATAAACATGTGGAAGACTTCTGGGTGAAGTCCCCACTCTCCCGGGTGGAGGTCGTGTCTGCTGAGGAAGTCTGCTTCCCAGTTGTCCACTCCCGGAATGAATACTGCTGACAGTGCTATCACATGATTTTCCGCCCAGCGAAGAATCCTTGCAGCTTCTGTCATTGCCCTTCTGCTTCTTGTGTCACCCTGTCTGTTTACGTGGGTGACTGCCGTGATGTTGTCCGAATGGATCAACTCCGGATGACCTTGAAGCAGAGGTCTTGCTGAGCTTAGAGCATTGTAAATGGCCCTTAGCTTCAGGATATTTATGTGAAGTGATGTCTCCAGGCTTGACCATAAGCTCTGGAAATTCCTTCCCTGTGTGACTGCTCCCCAGCCTCGCAGGCTGGCATCCGTGGTCACCAGGACCCAGTCCTGAATGTGCGGCCCTCTAGAAGATGAGCACTCTGCAACCACCACAGGAGAGACACCTTTGTGCTTGGTGACAGGGTTATCCGCTGATGCATCTGAAGATGCGACCCAGACCATTTGTCCAGCAGGTCCCACTGGAAAGTTCTTGCGTCGAATCTGCCGCATGGGATTGCTTCATAGGAAGCCACCATTTTTCCCAGAACCATCTCATTGATGTACTGAGACTTGGCTCGGTTATAGGAGGTTCCCGACTAGCTCGGATAACTCCCTGACTTTTTCCTCCGGGAGAAACACCTTTTTCTGAACTGTGTCCAGGATCATCCCTAAGAACAGAAGACGAGTCGTCGGAATCAGCTGCGATTTTGGAATATTGAGAATCCAATCGTGCTGCCGCAACACTACCTGAGATAGTGCTACACCGACCTCCAACTGTTCCCTGGATCTTACCCTTATCAGGGAATCGTCCAAGTAAGGGATAACTAAAATTCCCTTCCTTCGAAGGAGTATCATCATTTCGGCCATTACCTTGGTAAAGACCCGGGGTGCCGTGGACCATCCATACGGCAGCGTCTGAAACTGATAGTGACAGTTCTGTACCATAAACCTGAGATACCCTTGGTGAGAAGGGTAAATTGGGACATGAAGGTAAGCATCCTTGATGTCCCGAGACATCATGTAGTCCTCTTCTTCCAGGTTCGCAATCACTGCTCTGAGTGACTCAATCTTGAATTTGAACCTCTGTATGTAAGTGTTCAAAGATTTTAGATTTAGAATCGGTCTCACGAGCCGTCCGGCTTCGGTACCACAACAGTGTGGAATAATACCCCGTTCCCTGTTGCAGGAGGGGTACCTTGATTATCACCTGCTGGGAATACAGCTTGTGAATGGCTTCCAAAACTGTCTCCCTGTCAGAAGGAGACATCGGTAAAGCAGACTTTAGGAAACGGCGAGGGGGAGACGTCTCGAATTCCAATTTGTACCCCTGAGATATCACCTGAAGGATCCAGGGGTCTACTTGCGAGTGAGCCCACTGCGCGCTGAAATTCATTGAGACGGGCCCCCACCGTGCCTGATTCTGCTTGTAAAGCCCCAGCGTCATACTGAGGGCTTGGCAGAGGCGGGAGAGGGTTTCTGTTCCTGGGAACTGGCTGATTTCTGCAGCCTTTTTCCTCTCCCTCTGTCACGGGGCAGAAATGAGGAACCTTTTGCCCGCTTGCCCACGAAAAGACTGCGCCTGATAATACGGCGTCTTCTCATGTTGAGAGGCGACCTGGGGTACAAACGTGGAATTCCCAGCTGTTGCCGTGGCCACCAGGTCTGAAAGACCGACCCCAAATAACTCCTCCCCTTAATAAGGCAATACTTCCAAATGCCGTTTGGAATCCGCATCACCTGACCACTGTCGTGTCCATAACCCTCTACTGGTAGAAATGGACAACGCACTTAGACTTGATGCCAGTCGGCAAATATTCCGCTGTGCATCACGCATATATAGAAATGCATCTTTTAAATGCTCTATAGGCAATAATATACTGTCCCTATCTAGGGTATCAATATTTTCAGTCAGGGAATCCGACCACGCCAACCCAGCACTGCACTGCACATCCAGGCTGAGGCGATTGCTGGTCGCAGTATAACACCAGTATGTGTGTAAATACCTTTTAGGATGCCCTCCTGCTTTCTATCAGCAGGATCCTTAAGGGCGGCCATCTCAGGAGAGGGTAGAGCCCTTGTTCTTACAAGCGTGTGAGCGCTTTATCCACCCTAGGGGGTGTTTCCCAACGCACCCTAACCTCTGGCGGGAAAGGATATAATGCCAATAACATTTTAGAAATTATCAGTTGTCATCGGGGGAAAACCACGCATCATCACACACCTCATTTAATTTCTCAGATTCAGGAAAACTACAGGTAGTTTTTCCTCACCGAACATAATACCCCTTTTTGGTGGTACTCGTATTATCAGAAATGTGTAAAACATTTTTCATTGCCTCAATCATTTAACGTGTGGCCCTACTGGAAGTTACATTTGTCTCTTCACCGTCGACACTGGAGTCAGTATCCGTGTCGGCGTCTATATCTGCCATCTGAGGTAACGGGCGCTTTAGAGCCCCTGACGGCCTATGAGACGTCTGGACAGGCACAAGCTGAGTAGCCGGCTGTCTCATGTCAACCACTGTCTTTTATACAGAGCTGACACTGTTACGTAATTCCTTCCAACAGTTCATCCACTCAGGTGTCGACCCCCTAGGGCAGGCCTGGCCAACCTGTGGCTCTCCAGCTGTTGTAAAACTACAAGTCCCATCATGCCTTGCCACAGTTTTGCAATTAGGAAATGCTAAAACTGTTGCAGGGCATGCTGGGATGTGTAGTTTCACTACATCTGGAGAGCCACAGGTTGGCCAGGCCTGCCCTAGGGGGTGACATCACTATTACAGGCAATCTGCTCCGTCTCCACATCATTTTTCTCCTCATACATGTCGACACAAACGTACCGACATACAGCACACACACAGGGAATGCTCCGATAGAGGACAGGACCCCACTAGCCCTTTGGGGAGACAGAGGGAGAGTTTGCCAGCACACACCAGAGCGCTATATATATACAGGGATAACCTTATATAAGTGTTTTTCCCCTTATAGCTGCTGTATCTTTAATACTACGCGTAATTAGTGCCCCCCCTCTCTTTTTTAACCCTTTCTGTAGTGTAGTGACTGCAGGGGAGAGCCAGGGAGCTTCCCTCCAACGGAGCTGTGAGGGAAAATGGCGCCAGTGTGCTGAGGAGATAGGCTCCGCCCCCTTATCGGCAGCCTTATCTCCCGTTTTTCTATGTATTCTGGCAGGGGTTAAATTCATCCATATAGCCCAGGAGCTATATGTGATGCATTTTTTGCCATCCAAGGTGTTTTTATTGCGTCTCAGGGCGCCCCCCCCCAGCGCCCTGCACCCTCAGTGACCGGAGTGTGAAGTGTGCTGAGAGCAATGGCGCACAGCTGCAGTGCTGTGCGCTACCTTGTTGAAGACAGAACGTCTTCTGCCGCCGATTTTCCGGACCTCTTCTGTCTTCTGGCTCTGTAAGGGGGCCGGTGGCGCGGCTCTGGGACCCATCCGTGGCTGGGCCTGTGATCGTCCCTCTGGAGCTAATGTCCAGTAGCCTAAGAAGCCCAATCCACTCTGCACGCAGGTGAGTTCGCTTCTTCTCCCCTTAGTCCCTCGATGCAGTGAGCCTGTTGCCAGCAGGTCTCACTGAAAATAAAAAACCTAAAACTTTTCACTAAGCAGCTCAGGAGAGCCACCTAGTGTGCACCCTTCTCGTTCGGGCACAAAAATCTAACTGAGGCTTGGAGGAGGGTCATAGGGGGAGGAGCCAGTGCACACCAGGTAGTTCTAAAGCTTTACTTTTGTGCCCAGTCTCCTGCGGAGCCGCTATTCCCCATGGTCCTTACGGAGTCCCCAGCATCCACTTAGGACGTTAGAGAAATTTATTTTCAGTCTACCTGGAATGGAGAAGCAGGTGAATGCATCTTTTATTGTCATTTGAACTGGTCAAAACAAAGTGAAGTAGAAAAGTGACTGGCAACTTGCATTTGTAAATGGACACTTTGGGGGGAATTCAAATGTTTGAAAAGTCGGTTGGGTGTCTGTTTTTCCTATCTAAGACAGGAAAAAACAGACACCCAACTGACTTTTCAAACATTTGAATTCCCCCCTTTCTTTTTACACTGCAATGTCAAGTTAGTTGCACATTTACAAAAAAAGAAATAAGGTGAAAAGATGAGAAGCAGACAATACAAATTACATGCGATGTATATGTAAAATTTGCTGCAAGAACATCAATGCAGGAATTCGGTTCAGAGCCATGAAATGTTTCTGGAAAACTCGGGTGAAAGCACCTAGTGCTAAGTATCTTCGCTAATTTACCCTCGCACCCCATAGGTGCAGATTAAATTCAAAGCAAAGTGCGCCAGCCATTGCTGGCCATTTAGGTTAGTACCAACATCGAAGTTTTCCTCTCGAACATCTATGGGGTACGAGGAAAAAATGACGTACAGTAAAAGCATTGTTTCCTCTGCACAGAATTCATTTATCCCCCCCCTCCCATAGAGGCACAAGGGAAAATAAGTGAAAATTCTGTACTGTAATAAACAGCAGTGTCTGCTGCCATATCTGGGGCTGATCAGCAGCACATTGCATTGCTGGAATTTCTTTGATAATTTGCCAAAACTCCTGAAAGTTTTAGCACAGGGCAACAATAAGGTATGATACCAAATACAGGGAAAAACAAACATAAAAAAAAGACTAAGCTTACCGCAAAAGGAACAGTGGGGGGGGGGGGGGGGGGGGGGACTAAGCTGACACAGGCTTTTTTCTTTACACAGTTTTTTGGCTATGGTTTTGCAGAATATGCAGAACTAAATTGTGAGCCCATGCTAACAACAACTATGCAGCAGCGGTTTAGTCAAGCATGTGACAGAGTGGTGGCACTACACCTATGGTTAACCACAAGATTTACATACATGGGGCAGATTCAACTGTTTTGAGCCGTCTAGAAATCCCAAAACAACTGTCACAATTCAATGGTGTCTGGGCAGCCATGCACACCGCGCATGTCGCGCACCAATCAGAGAGGGTTTAGCCGTCTGGGCAGCCATGCACACCGCGCATCAGAGAGGGTTTAGCCATCTAAACTAACTGCTTTGGGTGTCCAAAGTGCCCAGTTTACGCACTTTTTCCTGGCAAAAATGTGTCCTCCGTGGCAGAAATAGTCAGGAAATGACAATTTACCTTTTTTTTTTTTTTGACAACCACCTAGGCTGTTAATTTGGAGGGTACCAAACCAGTATTTGCTTGCATAGCTGAGTGCTGCTTGCCTGTACTAGGGGTAGGGGGGATTCAATTTAGAGTGATGGACGTGATGTGCTATATTGGAACAGCACATTTCTAGTTTTCCCTCAAACCAAAAGGTGCAAAGGAAAACTTGCAATGACGGCCCTACAGTATATGGCCAATATGTGAACAGCCAGCATGGCATTGAATGGATACCCCCATAGTGAGAGCTATTCAATTGTTTTTCTGGTGACGGCCTCTAGATTGAATTAAATTGTTCTACCATTAGGGCTCGGTCACCACAGACTACCGCAATTCCGCTCGCTGCCTCCTGAGTTGGCAAGCAGAAATGGGCAAAGTGGTGCGCCCAAGCAGGACTTTGTGTTGAAGGAACTATTTTAGTAGGGTTTAGTTGCTTTGAGCGACTAAACCCAGTGCTTTTTGGTGCTCAAAAAGTAATGGGTATCCGATCAGAGCAATAACTGAATTGATCTGATGGGCGCCAAAAAAAACATTTGATTCACCCCCATACATACTTGGTATTCTTTATCACAAATGAATAGATTTAGAAAAGCAGAAGAATAAGAATGCTTAGCACTGCTTGTTTAGGATCTCTGCCTTGCCGTTTTCCCAGGTTACATAGTCTTGCCTTAATGTACTGTCTCTAATAACTTACTAAGTACTTGCAAGGGTATTGATATAAAGGAGCAGATTAAGCATATTTTAACAAAAAGATACACGGCTAGACTGCCTTGTCTGTGGGGAACTAAACGGGCCTATATGCATGATTTTAGAACAGGGGATCTGGACACAGGTGCAACTCCATCACTAAATTACATCAAGATATCCTACATCATTTAAAACCATTTCTCGGCTTTTGAAAGAAGAAAAAATCTGTGCTTTTCATAGAATGTAAAAATCTGCATAGGAGATGCAGTCAATACATCGGCTGTCGGGATCCTGGCATTCATAAGACAGACGCCGGAATCCCAGCAACCAATGACATACTGACACCAGGAATCTAAACACACGCTTTGTATTCCCACTTGTTTGGTGGGTCAACGCCACCAGCCTATTGGGAATAAAACCTGTGGCGAGCGCAGCCAGCAAGGGCCAGACGGGATGTCACCGACGGTATAGTGACTTTTGGCATCCCGTCTGCCGGGATATCATATGTATCCCAGTCATAGTACATTGTTTAAACACACGAGTATACCAGGTCATGCACTTTGGGGTCTAATCATGAAGCAGTGAAAAGAGTGAAGTGTGCCAGTAGAGAAGTTGCCTATGACAACCAATCAGCTGCTACATATGTTATAGACTGCGCTCAATAATTGTAACTTAAAATCTGACTGCTTGCCATGAGCAACTTCTCCACTGCTTCATGAACCCTGACCCCTATATCATGACGTTTACACTAGAAAAAACAACCCACCATTGACTAAACTTTGAAGGTGCAAACTAAAAGTTGTGATTTCTCCCTTTGAAAGCCACACCATTAAATAATTGAATACCAAAAAGCTGCAGTAAAAAGTTATGAAAGCTAAGCGGATCTGCCCCATGGTACACCTGTCAACACCACTTTGGTACCCATTTAAACTCACGAATACACCCCTTTATAAAAAAAAAACAACACAGCTAAAAGTACACATGTATGTGGCAATATATCCCGTATAGCCAGCTGCAGATAACAATGGGATTTACCGAATAAAGCAAAAAGGACTGAATGACTGGATTTAGGCTGTGAATGGTCACAAGAGAAGAAGTGCTGAAGTGTGCGGGGCAGGGATGCCGGGGATGTAACCAGCAACCAATGGGCACGTCCTAGGAGACAGACACTGGAGTCAGCTCCATTCAGTAGTGATTCCCCTGCAAGCCGCACACCCAGGACTCCCTGCTGAGGGGGATTAGGAGCAACAAAGACACAGGAGCTGCTGCTGGAAAGTTTTAACCGGGCACAGAGACAGTGTGCAGCAGCATCATCATACTCTGCATCCCCATACCCACCCTAGGCATAGCATACACACACGCTCCCTGTACCTATGGCCACAGCACTACACACACAGTACTACTGGTAGCACCTGTGACTATGGGACACCGTCACACACTGACAGGGTAGAGCTCCGTACACCCCGCACAGCAGGGCAGGATAAAGTTGCTGGGTGCACGCTGCTGCGCCGCACAGTGCTACCACTCAGCCACTGCCAGGCAGGCGGACGTGCGATGACTGCGGGATCGAGGAGAGCGCTCACACGTGGGCCGCGGCCAGGGCAGCGAGTGATGGAGCCGGTCACAGGGGATGCCTCCCAGTGGCACAGCCAGCCCCGGTGCCCCCGCTCACCTCAGCCTGTTTCCGGGAACCGTTGTCCGGGCTCAGCAGGTTGCTGAGGAGCAGATAGAAGTGCTGTTGCTCGGCGGCCATGTCCGCAGCGCCTCCACCACACACCGCGCGGGGAGAGAGAGAGGGCGCGAGAGCGAGCGCGGGCCGGAGGGCGGCCTGAGGGGGGCGGGGCCAGGGAAGGGATTTGGTTGGCGCGCGCGCGCTCTGACCTCACACGTCCCGCGCGCCGGAGATTCCCCGGCAGCCCATTGGACGAGGCCGTCACGGAGGCGGAACCTCTGGGAGGAGAAGCCGGCAGGAGGCTGGTGACGCAGCGAGGAGGGTGCTGTGGGAAGGCAGCGGACTGGCCAGTCATGCAGCAGCTGATAGACATAGGAAGTGTGCATGCAGAGCTCGACTCTCAGACGGTGACGTCTTCCCTGGGAAGAGGATGAGAGAAGGTGGCGCGTCATACAAATCCCGGCTGTCCGCAAAGCGCGGGAGATATAGCTGCTGCAGTTCCCGCCGGGTGTTTTTGGGACTGGGGCGTGTGTTTACGACACTCACACTACCTTATGTGTTATACGTCAGTATACGGGATTGTATCTACAGTACCAACTGGTTTTATTTTCCAGCGTTCGTCCTTGGGTTTGATTTGTTACTGTACTTGTTAATTTCTCAGGCTGGAGAGGGTATGGGAGTAATGTAGGAAAGAGATGGTGTAAAAGAATAGAGCTGTTTTATATACTGGAGAACCAGGACTTCCCAGGATATTATTCATCATCATCCTGTATATGGTGCCACAAGGGGTGTGCAGTACTAAAAATAGAAATAAAGAACAAAACTGGAAAAAAGTGACCTTGCAGAACATTGCAGGAAATGGACGAGGTTTATAAACGTATATGTAGATATGACAGTGAGACTGGAAGAAGCTGAAAATTTCTATGTGGAACCGCACTAGTCAAACAATTATTATTTATACTGAGATGTTTAAAGTGATGAAAAACCAATATACAGACAGTTAAACAGTTGACAAATAATTCTAGAACTGTTAATGATTGGCGGTGCTCCCGGAAATTTTGTAGGAGAACTACAATTGAGAAGAAAAGAGAAAAAGACAAAAAAACCTTTTTTGGGAGCACTCTTTTGTTGTGTTAGAGATAATATGTGTGAAATTAATAAAACTTAACCTTTAATCAATCCTTGAAATAAAAACCTTATTGTCAAAAATTTGAGACTCGTGTCTATTGTTATGTATGTATAAAAATCTTATTTCTCTAACGTCCTAAGTGGATGCTGGGGACTCCGTCAGGACCATGGGGGTTTAGCGGCTCCGCAGGAGACAGGGCACAACAATAAAAGCTTTAGGATCAGGTGGTGTGCACTGGCTCCTCCCCCCATGACCCTCCTCCAAGCCTCAGTTAGATTTTTGTGCCCGGCCGAGAAGGGTGCAATCTAGGTGGCTCTCCTGAGCTGCTTAGAATAAAAGTTTAAGTTAGGTTTTTTATTTTCAGTGAGTCCTGCTGGCAACAGGCTCACTGCTACGAGGGACTTAGGGGAGAGAAGTAAACTCACCTGCGTGCAGGATGGATTTGCTTCTTAGGCTACTGGACACCATTAGCTCCAGAGGGAGTCGGAACACAGGTCTCACCCTGGGGTTCGTCCCGGAGCCGTGCCGCCGACCCCCCTTGCAGATGCCGAAGTTGAAGAGGTCCAGAAACAGGCGGCAGAAGACTTTCAGTCTTCATAAGGTAGCGCACAGCACTGCAGCTGTGCGCCATTGTTGTCAGCACACTTCATACCAGCGGTCACTGAGGGTGCAGGGCGCTGGGGGGGGCGCCCTGGGCAGCAATGTATTATACCTTTTTTATGGCTAAAATACATCACATATAGCCCTTGAGGCTATATGGATGTATTTAACCCCTGCCAGATCTCACAAACTCCGGGAGAAGAGCCCGCCGTTTTAGGGGGCGGGGCCTATTCTCCTCAGCACACGGCGCCATTTTCCTGCTCAGCTCTGCTGTGAGGAAGGCTCCCAGGCTCTCCCCTGCACTGCACTACAGAAACAGGGTTAAAACGGAGAGGGGGGGCACTTATTTGGCGATATGATTACATATGTGAAAATGCTATAAGGGAAAACACTTGTATAAGGGGTTGTCCCTGTATAATTATAGCGTTTTTGGTGTGTGCTGGCAAACTCTCCCTCTGTCTCCCCAAAGGGCTAGTGGGGTCCTGTCCTCTATCAGAGCATTCCCTGTGTGTGTGCTGTGTGTCGGTACGTGTGTGTCGACATGTAGGAGGACGATGTTGGTGAGGAGGCGGAGCAAATTGCCTGTATTGGTGATGTCACTCTCTAGGGAGTCGACACCGGAATGGATGGCTTATTTAGGAATTACGTGATAATGTCAACACGATGCAAGGTCGGTTGACGACATGAGACGGCCGGCAAACAAATTAGTACCTGTCCAGGTGTCTCAGACACCGTCAGGGGCTTGTAAAAACGCCCATTTACCTCAGTTGGTCGACACAGACACGGACACTGACTTCAGTGTCGACGGTGAAGAAACAAACGTATTTTCCTTTAGGGCCACACGTTACATGTTAAGGGCAATGAAGGAGGTGTTACATATTTCTGATACTACAAGTACCACAAATAAGGGTATTATGTAGGGTGGGAATAATCTACTTGTAGTTTTTCCTGAATCAGATAAATTAAAGGGTGTGATGATACGTGGGTTTCCTCCGATAGAAAGTTATTGGAGGTATACCCTTTCCCGCCAGAAGTGAGGGCGAGTTGGGAAACACACCTTAGGGTGGATAAGGCGCTCACACGCTTATAAAAACAAGTGGCGTTACCGTCTCCAGATACGGCCGCCCTCAAAGAGCCAACTGATAGGAAGCTGAAAAATATCCTAAAAAGTATATACACACATACTGGTGTTATACTACGACCAGCAATCGCCTCAGCCTGGATGTGCAGCGCTGGGGGGGCTTGGTCGGATTTCCTGACTGAAAATATTGATACCCTTGACAGGAACAATATTTTATTGACTATAGAGCATTTTAAGGATGCATTTCTATATATGCGAGATGCGCAGAGGGATATTTGCATTCTGGCATCAAGAGTAGATGTGATGTCCATATCTGCCAGACGATGTTTATAGACACGACAGTGGTCAGGTGATGCAGATTCCAGACGGCACATGGAAGTATTGCAGTATAAAGGGGCGGTCCATCGGACCTGGTGGCCATGGCAACAGCTGGAAAATCCACTTTTGTTACCCCAAGTCACATCTCAGCAGAAAAGGACACAGTCTTTTCAGTCTCAGTCCTTTCGTACCCATAAAGGCAGGCGGGCAAAAGGCCAGTCATATCTGCCCAGGGTTAGAGGAAAGGGAAGAAGACTGCAGCAGGCAGCCCATTCCCAGGAACAGAAGTCCTCCACAGCTTCTGCCAAGTCCGTAGCATGACGCTGGGGCCATACAAGCGGACTCAGGTGCGGTGGGGGGTCATCTCAAGAGTTTCAGCACGCAGTGGGCTCACTCGCAAGTGGACTCCTGGATCCTACACGTAGTATCCCAGGTGTACATTGGAAATTCGAGACGTCTTCCCCTCACAAGTTCCTGAAGTCTGCTTTACCAACGTCTCCCTCCGACAGGGAGGCAGTATTGGGAAAAAATTCACAGGCTGTATTCCCAGCAGGTGATAATCAAAGTACCCCTCCTACAACAAGGGAAGGGGTATTATTCCACACTATATTGTGGTACTGAAGCCAAACGGCTCGGTGAGATCTAAAAGATTTGAACAATTACATACAAGGGTTCAAATCAAGATGGAGTCACTCAGAGCAGTGATAGCGAACCAGGACGATATGGTGTCACTGGATATCAGGGACGCTTACCTACATGTCCAAATTTTGCCCTTCTCACCAAGGGTATCTCAGGTTCGTGGTACAGAACTGTCACTATCAGTTCAGAAGCTGCCGTTTGGATTGTCCACGGCACCCCGGGTCTTTACCATGGTAATGGCCGAAATGATGATTCTTCCTAAAAGAAATATGGACGCTTTCCTGATAAGGGCAAGGTCCAGAGAACAGTTGGCGGTCGGAGTAGCACTATCTCAAGTAGTTCTACGACAGCACGAGTGGATTCTAAATATTCCAAAATCGCAGCTTTTTCCGACGACACGTCTAATGTTCCTAGGAATGATTCTGGACACAGTCCAGAAAAGGATGTTTTCTCCCGGAGAAGAAGGCCAGGGAGTTATCCGAGCTAGTCAGGAACCTCCTAAAACCAGGAAAAGTATCAGTGCATCATTGCACAAGGGTCCTGTGAAAAATGGTGGTTTCTTACAAAGCGATCC
Organism: Pseudophryne corroboree; assembly: GCF_028390025.1. Taxonomy (NCBI): domain Eukaryota; kingdom Metazoa; phylum Chordata; class Amphibia; order Anura; family Myobatrachidae; genus Pseudophryne; species Pseudophryne corroboree. Next base: position 345,905,185 of record NC_086445.1, on the reverse strand, counting down.
CATTCGGTAGATTTCACGCAAGAACCTTTCAGTGGAATCTGCTGGGAAAATGGTCCGGATCGCATCTTCAGATGCATCAGCGGATAACCCTGTCTCCAAGGACAAGGGTGTTTTCTTCTGCGGTGGCTGCAGAGTGCTCATCTATGAAAGGGCCGCAGATTCGACATTCAAGACTGGGTCCTGGTGACCACGGATGCCAGCCTGAGTGGCTGGGGAGCAGTCACACAAGGAAAAAAATTTCCAGGGAGTGTGATCAAGTCTGGAGACTTCTCTCCACATAAATATACTGGAGCTAAGGGCAATTTACAAGGCTCTAAGCTTAGCAAGACCTCTGCTTCAAGGTCAGCCGGTATTGATCCAGTGGGACAACATCACGGCAGTCGCCCACGTAAACAGACAGGGCGGCACATGAAGCAGGAGGGAAATGGCAGAAACTGCAAGGATTCTTCGCTGGGCGAAAAATCATGTGATAACACTCTCAGCAGTGTTAATTCCGGGAGTGGAAAACTGGGAAGCAGACTTCCTCAGCAGGCATAACCTCCACCCGGGAGAGTGGGGACTTCAGCGGGAAGTCTTCCACATGATTGTAAACCGTTGGGAAAAACCAAAGGTGGACATGATGGCGTCCCGCCTGAACAAAAAACTAGACAAATATTGCGCCAGGTCAAGGGACCCTCAGGCAATAGTGGTGGACGCTCTGGTAACACTGTGGGTGTACCAGTCAGGGTATGTGTTCCCTCCTATGCATCTCATACCAAAAGTACTGAGAATCATAAGAAGGAGATGAGTAAGAACGATACTCGTGGTTCCGGATGGGTCAAGAAGGACTTGGTACCCGGAACTTCAAGAGATGCTCACGGAAGAACCGTGGCCGCTACCTTTAAGAAAGGACCTGCTCCAGCAGGGGCCTTGTCTGTTCCAAGACTTACCGCGGCTGCGTTTGACGGCATGGCAGTTGAACGCCGGATCCTGAAAGGGCATTCCAGATGAAGTCATCCCTACCCTGGTCGAAGCCAGGAAGGATGTAACCGCAAAACATTTTCACCGCATTTGGCGAAAATATGTTGCGTGGTGTGAGGCCAAGAAGGTCCCTACAGAGGAATTCCAACTGGGTCGTTTCCTACATTTCCTGAAAACAGGACTGTCTATGGGCCTAAAATTAGGGTCCATTAAGGTTCAAATTTCGACCCTGTCGAATTTCTTCCAGAAAGAACTGGCTTCAGTGCCTGAAGTTCAGACGTTTGTAAAAGGGGTACTGCATATACAGCCTCCTTTTGTGCCCCCAGTGGCACCTTGGGATCTCAATGTTGTTTTGAGTTTCCTAAAGTCACATTGGTTTGATCCACTCACCACTGTGGAATTAAAATATTTCACATGGAAGGTGAAGATTCTATTAGCCCTGGCTTCAGCCAGGCGTGTGTCAGAATGGGCGGCTTTATCATATAAAAGCCCTTACTTAATTTTTCATTCTGACAGGGCAGAATTGAGGACTCGTCCTCAATTTCTCCTTAAGGTGTTTTCTGTTTTTCACATGAACCAACCTATTGTGGTACCTGCGGCTACTAGGGACTTGGAGGACTCCAAGTTACTTGACGTTGTCAGGGCCCTGAAAATATATGTTTCCAGGACGACTGGAGTCAGAAAATCTGACTCGCTGTTTAGCCTCTATGCACCCAACAAGATGGGTGTTCCTGCTTCTAAGCAGACGATTGCTCGCTGGATTTGTAGTACAATTCAGCTTGCATATTCTGTGGCAGGCTTGCCACAGCCAAAATCAGTAAAAGCCCATTCCACAAGGAAGTGGGCTCATCTTGGGCGGCTGCCCGAGGGGTCTCGGCTTTACAACTTTGCCGAGCTGCTACTTGGTCAGGGGCACACCCTGACTGAGGAGGACCTGGAGTTCTCTCATTCGGTGCTGCAGAGTCATCCGCACTCTCCCGCCCGTTTGGGAGCTTTGGTATAATCCCCATGGTCCTGACGGAGTCCCCAGCATCCACTTAGGACGTTAGAGAAAATAAGAATTTACTTACCGATAATTCTATTTCTCGTAGTCCGTAGTGGATGCTGGGCGCCCATCCCAAGTGCGGATTGTCTGCAATACTTGTACATAGTTATTGTTACAAAAATCGGGTTATTCTTGTTGTGAGCCATCTTTTCAGAGGCTCCTTCGTTGTTATGATACTGTTAACTGGGTTCAGATCACAGGTTGTACGGTGTGATTGGTGTGGCTGGTATGAGTCTTACCCGGGATTCAATATCCTTCCTTATTATGCACGCTCGTCCGGGCACAGTATCCTAACTGAGGCTTGGAGGAGGGTCATGGGGGGAGGAGCCAGTGCACACCACCTGATCCTAAAGCTTTTATTGTTGTGCCCTGTCTCCTGCGGAGCCGCTAAACCCCCATGGTCCTGACGGAGTCCCCAGCATCCACTACGGACTACGAGAAATAGAATTATCGGTAAGTAAATTCTTATTTTAACCTTTTTAACAAATGAGGTATAAGATAGTTGGGTAGGTGAAAATATCAAAGAAATGATAGAAGATACCAAAAAATATCTTAAGGTCCCGGGTGTCCAGGGAATCACTATGTATGCCAGGATTATGGATATCTTTAATAGACAGTATGTGCAGAGCTTCTAAGGTTTGACAGGAGCAAAGGACAGAAGTAATAAATAGACGGGAAGAATGAAAAGACTCCCCTTGGTGATGGTGGGGTGGGGGGGAGGAAAGGAGGGGGGGGGGGTTGGTTTGTGAAAAAGAAGGGGGCGGAGGGGAAAGATGTGAGGGAGAGAAAGAGAGAACCACCACTGATTCTGTACTCAGATGAATCAGTACCACACTGGTTATTGGTTTTTACCAGACAAGAGAGTGTTTTGAAAATGGTATTTTTATATTTATTTTATTATTATTATTATTATTATTTACATTTATTTTTATTTTATTTCTATTTTTATATTTATTTTTATTATTTATATTTATTTTTATTTAATTTTTATATTTATATTTATTTTATTTTTATTTACATTTTTATATTTATTTCTATTTTTATTATTTATTTTTATATTTATATTCATATTTTTCCCACTCACTCCTTCCCCATTCACCAACAACACAGCAATAATTAAAATTACTTCTCCTTCCCGAATTCAAGAGTCCTCATATTAATACATATATCCCCAATGCATCTTCATTGACATTTCCGTATATTTCCTATGCCAGTCTCCCTTTCTCTTTTCTCTATCTTTTTCCTTCCATCTTTGCCCTTTTCCATCATGGCCGAGACATCTTCTTTATGTAAGTATCCCATTGGTTAATCCTACCATCCATCATTACCTCAACGATTACTATTGGTCAGACTAGTACTCATAGCCTGATCACGGGAGAGCAGCAGAGAGAGGCTCTCGTGATCAAGCCGTCAAAGGTGAAACGTACGTCGAGCGACGTCCCCCGTGACGTCACCGCGGCAACGCCCAGTCCGGAAACGGGCGGCCGCGTCTCCCACATTCAGCGGGTGCAGGCCGGAGGGACATCTGGAGAAATAGTGGTAACATACAGCGTGGTCACGGTATTATACCCCTCGATCACTAACCAGGATATTTACTACTCTCTCCCCTATAGACATTTACTCCTGCGGTGGCACTTCTTTCAGCTACAGGACTATTGTTGAAATCACTCATTGAGTGCACCATCTCCCCGCTTATGCCCTTATGGATATCAATTTATGACACATTACTTATGCTATCTATCATGAATTAATCCATGACTGTATTACTAACAATAGCTTTAGATTGGAAGTTATCCTTCTATACTATGCCAGTTTCTAAGGTTTAAGTATTTTCTTTTGAGAGCCAGCCCTGAGCTCAAAATTATTTATTTTATTTTTTTCTTTGTGAGTTATCTCTCCAACAATGTTATCCTCTAAACAGGAGACTGCAAGGCTCAAGTAATCACTATACTATGCCATGTTAGTCTCCAATCAGGAGGTTATAGGATTCAAGTAATGTTTCTTGTGAGCCAGCCTTGAGCTCTAAACCTATACCTTTCGATCTACCTGTAATCTAGAGCAAACAGCAACACACATTCCTCAATATTTATATTGTTCTTGTTCCCTACTTATGGTGCAAATAGTTGTGCACTTTGTTTTGGTATATACATTTACAGTGTTTTCATTGATTACTTGCTTTATAATTTTGTGTGAGCCAACTTTGAGCTCTTAATATACCCACTGCTCAGAACCTGTCATATACAAAACATATTTCTCTGACGTCCTAGTGGATGCTGGGGACTCCGTCAGGACCATGGGGAATAGCGGCTCCGCAGGAGACAGGGCACAAAATTTAAAAGTTTGACCACTAGGTGGTGTGTACTGGCTCCTCCCCCTATGACCCTCCTCCAAGCCTCAGTTAGGTTTTTGTGCCCGTCCGAGCAGGGTGCAATCTAGGTGGCTCTCATAAAGAGCTGCTTAGAGTAAAAGTTTTGATAGTTTTATTATTTTCAGTGAGTCCTGCTGGCAACAGGCTCACTGCAACGAGGGACCTAGGGGAGAAGAAGTGAACTCACCTGCGTGCAGGATGGATTTGCTTCTTAGGCTACTGGACACTAGCTCCAGAGGGACGATCACAGGTACAGCCTGGATGGGTCACCGGAGCCGCGCCGCCGACCCCCTTGCAGATGCCGAAGTAAGAAGAGGTCCAGAAACCGGCGGCTGAAGGCTTTTCAGTCTTCATGAGGTAGCGCACAGCACTGCAGCTGTGCGCCATTGCGCTCAGGCACACTTCACACCGGCGGTCACTGAGGGTGCAGGGCGCTGGGGGGGGCGCCCTGGGCAGCAATGTTAATACCTTTCTGGCTAAAATGAATACATCACATATAGTCCATGAGGCTATATGGATGTATTTCACCCCTGCCAGGTCTCAGAAAAACCGGGAGAAGAGCCCGCCGGAATAGGGGGCGGGGCCTATCTCCTCAGCACACAGCGCCATTTTCCTACACAGCTCCGCTGCTAGGAAGGCTCCCAGGCTCTCCCCTGCACTGCACTACAGAAACAGGGTAAAAAACAGAGAGGGGGGGCATTTTTTGGCGATATTATATATATTTAAGCAGCTATAAGGAAACAACACTTATATAAGGTTGTTCCTATATAATTATAGCGCTTTGGTGTGTGCTGGCAAACTCTCCCTCTGTCTCCCCAAAGGGCTAGTGGGGTCCTGTCTTCTATCAGAGCATTCCCTGTGTGTCTGCTGTGTGTCGGTACGTGTGTGTCGACATGTATGAGGACGATGTTGGTGTGGAGGCGGAGCAATTGCCGGTAATGGTGATGTCACCCCCTAGGGAGTCGACACCGGAATGGATGGCTTTGTTTATGGAATTACGTGATAATGTCAGCACGCTGCAAAAGTCGGTTGACGACATGAGACGACCGGCAAACCAGTTAGTACCTGTACAGGCGTCTCAAACACCGTCAGGGGCTGTAAAACGCCCTTTGCCTCAGTCGGTCGACACAGACCCAGACACGGACACCGAATCTAGTGTCGACGGTGAAGAAACGAACGTATTTTCCAGTAGGGCCACACGTTATATGATCACGGCAATGAAGGAGGCTTTGCATATCTCTGATACTGCAAGTACCACAAAAAGGGGTATTATGTGGGGTCTGAAAAAGCTACCTGTAGTTTTTCCTGAATCAGAGGAATTGAATGACGTGTGTGATGAAGCGTGGGTTACCCCTGATAAAAAACTGCTAATTTCAAAGAAGTTATTGGCGTTATACCCTTTCCCGCCAGAGGTTAGGGCGCGCTGGGAAACACCCCCTAGGGTGGACAAGGCGCTCACACGTTTATCCAAACAAGTGGCGTTACCGTCTCCTGATACGGCCGCCCTCAAGGATCCAGCTGATAGGAGGCTGGAAAATACTCTAAAAAGTATATACACACATACTGGTGTTATACTGCGACCAGCAATCGCCTCAGCCTGGATGTGCAGTGCTGGGGTGGCTTGGTCGGATTCCCTGACTGAAAATATTGATACCCTGGATAGGGACAGTATTTTATTGACTATAGAGCAATTAAAGGATGCATTCCTTTATATGCGAGATGCACAGAGGGATATCTGCACTCTGGCATCAAGAGTAAGTGCGATGTCCATATCTGCCAGAAGAAGTCTATGGACACGACAGTGGTCAGGCGATGCGGATTCCAAACGGCATATGGAAGTATTGCCGTATAAAGGGGAGGAATTATTTGGGGTCGGTCTATCGGATTTGGTAGCCACGGCAACAGCCGGGAAGTCCACCTTTTTACCTCAAGTCCCCTCCCAGCAGAAAAAGACGCAGTCTTTTCAGCCGCAGTCCTTTTCGTTCCTATAAGAACAAGCGAGCAAAAGGACATTCATATTTGCCCCGAGGCAAAGGAAAGGGTAAGAGACTGCAGCAAGCAGCCCCTTCCCAGGAGCAGAAGTCCTCCCCGGCTTCTGCAAAGGCCTCAGCATGACGCTGGGACCTTACAAGCGGACTCAGGGGCGGTGGGGGGTCGCCTCAAGAATTTCAGCGCACAGTGGGCTCACTCGCAGGTGGACCCCTGGATCCTGCAGGTAGTATCTCAGGGTTACAGGTTGGAATTCGAGAAGTCTCCCCCTCGCCGGTTCCTAAAATCTGCTTTGCCAACGTCTCCCTCAGACAGGGCGACGGTATTGGAAGCCATTCACAAGCTGTATTCTCAGCAGGTGATAATCAAGGTACCCCTTCTACAACAGGGAAAGGGGTATTACTCCACGCTATTTGTGGTACCGAAGCCGGACGGCTCGGTAAGACCTATTCTAAATCTGAAATCTCTGAACCTGTACATACAAAAATTCAAGTTCAAGATGGAGTCACTCAGAGCAGTGATAGCGAATCTGGAAGAAGGGGATTTTATGGTGTCCTTGGACATCAAGGATGCTTACCTTCATGTCCCAATTTGCCCTTCACACCAAGGGTACCTCAGGTTCGTGGTACAAAACTGTCATTATCAGTTTCAGACGCTGCCGTTTGGATTGTCCACGGCACCCAGGGTCTTTACCAAGGTAATGGCCGAAATGATGATCCTTCTTCGAAGAGAAGGCGTATTAATTATCCCTTACTTGGACGATCTCCTGATAAGGGCAAGATCCAGAGAACAGCTGGAGGTCGGAGTAGCACTAACTCAAGTAGTGCTCCAACAGCACGGATGGATTCTGAATTTTCCAAAATCCCAACTGATCCCGACGACACGTCTGCTGTTCCTAGGGATCATTCTGGACACTGTTCAGAAAAAGGTATTTCTTCCGGAGGAGAAAGCCAGGGAGTTATCCGAACTTGTCAGGAACCTCCTAAAACCAGGGACAGTGTCTGTGCATCAATGCACAAGAGTCCTGGGAAAAATGGTGGCTTCTTACGAAGCGATTCCATTCGGCAGATTCCATGCACAAATTTTTCAGTGGGATCTGCTAGACAAATGGTCCGGATCGCATCTGCAGATGCATCAGCGGATAAAATTGTCGACAAGGACAAGGGTCTCTCTGCTATGGTGGTTGCAGAGTGCTCATCTGTTAGAGGGCCGCAGATTCGGCATACAGAACTGGGTCCTAGTGACCACGGATGCCAGCCTGAGAGGCTGGGGAGCGGTCACACTAGGAAGAAACTTCCAGGGCGTGTGGTCAAGCCTGGAAACGTCTCTTCACATAAATATACTGGAACTAAGAGCAATCTACAATGCTCTAAGCCTGGCAAAACCTCTGCTTCAGGGTCAGCCGGTGTTGATCCAGTCGGACAACATCACGACAGTCGCCCACGTAAACAGACAGGGCGGCACAAGAAGCAGGAGGGCAATGGCAGAAGCTGCAAGGATTCTTCGCTGGGCGGAAAATCATGTGATAGCACTGTCAGCAGTGTTCATCCCGGGAGTGGACAACTGGGAAGCAGACTTCCTCAGCAGACACGATCTTCACCCGGGAGAGTGGGGACTTCATCCAGAAGTCTTCCACATGATTGTAGTCCATTGGGAAAGACCAATGGTGGACATGATGGCGTCCCGCCTCAACAAAAAACTGGACAGGTATTGCGCCAGGTCAAGAGACCCTCAGGCAATAGCTGTGGACGCTCTGGTAACACCATGGGTGTACCAGTCAGTGTATGTGTTCCCTCCTCTGCCTCTCATACCCAAGGTACTGAGAATTATACGGCAAAGGGGAGTAAGAACGATACTAGTGGCTCCGGACTGGCCAAGAAGGACTTGGTACCCGGAACTTCAGGAGATGCTCACGGAAGATCCGTGGCCTCTACCTCTAAGAAGGGATCTGCTTCAGCAGGGACCGTGTCTATTCCAAGACTTACCGCGGCTGCGTTTGACGGCATGGCGGTTGAACGCCGGATCCTAAGGGAAAAAGGCATTCCGGAAGAGGTCATCCCTACCCTGGTCAAAGCCAGGAAGGAGGTGACTGCACAACATTATCACCGCATTTGGAGAAAATATGTTGCATGGTGTGAGGCCAGGAAGGCCCTGACAGAGTACTACATATACAGCCCCCGGTTGTGCCCCCAGTGGCACCGTGGGATCTCAATGTAGTTTTGGATTTTCTCAAATCCCATTGGTTTGAGCCACTCAAATCGGTAGATTTGAAATATCTTACATGGAAAGTAACCATGCTACTGGCCCTGGCTTCAGCCAGGAGAGTGTCAGAATTGGCGGCTTTATCGTATAAAAGCCCATATCTGATTTTCCATTCGGACAGGGCAGAATTGAGGACGCGTCCTCATTTTCTGCCTAAGGTGGTATCAGCGTTTCACCTGAACCAGCCTATTGTGGTGCCTGCGGCTACTAGCGATTTGGAGGATTCCAAGTTGCTGGACGTTGTCAGAGCATTGAAAATATATATTTCAAGGACGGCTGGAGTCAGAAAATCTGACTCGCTGTTTATACTGTATGCACCCAACAAGCTGGGTGCTCCTGCTTCTAAGCAGACGATTGCTCGTTGGATTTGTAGCACAATTCAACTGGCACATTCTGTGGCAGGCCTGCCACAGCCTAAATCTGTCAATGCCCACTCCACAAGGAAGGTGGGCTCATCTTGGGCGGCTGCCCGAGGGGTCTGGGCATTACAACTCTGCCGAGCAGCTACGTGGTCAGGGGAGAACACGTTTGTAAAATTCTACAAATTTGATACCCTGGCTAAGGAGGACCTGGAGTTCTCTCATTCGGTGCTGCAGAGTCATCCGCACTCTCCCGCCCGTTTGGGAGCTTTGGTATAATCCCCATGGTCCTGACGGAGTCCCCAGCATCCACTAGGACTTCAGAGAAAATAAGAATTTACTCACCGGTAATTCTATTTCTCGTAGTCCGTAGTGGATGCTGGGCGCCCATCCCAAGTGCGGATTGTCTGCAATACTTGTACATAGTTATTGTTACAAAAAAATCGGGTTGTTTATTGTTGTGAGCCATCTTTTCAGAGGCTCCTACGTTATCATACTGTTAACTGGGTTCAGATCACAAGTTGTACGGTGTGATTGGTGTGGCTGGTATGAGTCTTACCCGGGATTCAAAATCCTTCCTTATTGTGTACGCTCGTCCGGGCACAGTATCCTAACTGAGGCTTGGAGGAGGGTCATAGGGGGAGGAGCCAGTACACACCACCTAGTGGTCAAACTTTTAAATTTTGTGCCCTGTCTCCTGCGGAGCCGCTATTCCCCATGGTCCTGACGGAGTCCCCAGCATCCACTACGGACTACGAGAAATAGAATTACCGGTGAGTAAATTCTTATTTTTGTGAATGTATATTTTCTTCATACTATCCTTTAGAAATCACTTGAGTGGTGTTTGATTCCCCTGTGATTTTTTGATTATAGAGAGCTTATACCTCTCTACTATACTATTTCTGTCTCTTCGTTAAATTTTTCTTGCCACACACTCCTTTCTGGAAATATCCTTCGGGCCATTCTTTCCTGATCCATGCAATGCGCAAATTAAGTAGAGTGTGACCCATCTTTCTCCTTTATCAAACGGCCCACGGCCATACTACTCTGAATACGCCCGATCTTGTCCAATCTCGGAAGCTAAGCAGACATGGCCTGGTCAGTATTAGGAAGGGAAACCTCCTGAGAATACCAGGTGCAGTGGGCCATTTTCAAGGAAAAGAGACCATTTTCAAAACACTCTCTTGTCTGGTAAAAACCAATAACCAGTGTGGTACCGATTCATCTGAGTACAGAATCAGTGGTGGTTCTCTCTTTCTCTCCCTCACATCTTTCCCCTCCGCCCCCTTCTTTTTCACAAACCAACGCCCCCCCCTGCTTTCTCCCCCACCCCACCATCACCAAGGGGAGTCTTTTCATTCTTCCCGTCTATTTATTACTTCTGTCCTTTGCTCCTGTCAAACCTTAGAAGCTCTGCACATACTGTCTATTAAAGATATCCATAATCCTGGCATACATAGTGATTCCCTGGACACCCGGGACCTTAAGATATTTTTTGGTATCTTCTATCATTTCTTTGATATTTTCACCTACCCAACTATCTTATGCCTCATTTGTTAAAAAGGTTAAATAAGATTTTTATACATACATAACAATAGACACGAGTCTCAAATTTTTGACAATAAGGTTTTTATTTCAAGGATTGATTAAAGGTTAAGTTTTATTAATTTCACACATATTATCTCTAACACAACAAAAGAGTGCTCCCAAAAAAGGTTTTTTTGTCTTTTTCTCTTTTCTTCTCAGACTGGAAGAAGCAGCAGGGTGGTAGAACCCAAGGTTATGCTGGGTACACACACAAGGCAACCTGCTGTCCAGGATGGCCATCGATAATTCAAAATCATAGATGGTATGTGACCGATGTCAAATACTTTAGCCATCGATGGTGGAGAACCACATGGTTTCCTGCCATCGATGGTAAAGGCCAACCAAAAAAAAAATTCCTCTTTGAAATGTGTCTGGACATGGAGCATAGTTCCGCACCCTGACACCCACGAAGTCCCAACCCCAGTCACTGATTGGCCAACAGTCCACTTCATAGGAAAGCAGGGATAACCATTGATGGATCCCTAGCAGATAGTTTTATACTATCGATGGTAACCCACCGATGGCCATCCCTACTGTCCAGCACATCCGGTAGTATGTACTGCACACTCCCGCCTGCCGACATCGGGGTTGTCCCACTGGCTGTGCTGCACAGTGGATGGCACAACCTGGTTGTTGATGTCATGCTGCTGAATATGGCTGCTCAGTGTGTATGGCCAACCAACATCTCATCCTGTTGGTTGTACTGTCAGCCATGATCCACAAATTGATTTTTGTGTACCCAGCTTTAGGTGTCGCTATAGGTGGTTGGAAGGTGATGCTGGCAGTGCTTAAAGTACAAATGGCCATCGTTGTGTTTGCCATCGATGGCAAAACTGAGTGGCCATTAATGGTCACTATAATATGGGAGACCATCGATGATTTCACTCATCGATGGCTATCCCTGTTCTGTCTGTGAATTACCCGCAGGCAAATCACAAACTGGGGGCGGGGCTTCATGGGTGCTGGGGGTGGAGGTATGCTCAGTGTCCCAGCATCTTTAAAAAAAATAAGAATTTACTTACCGATAATTCTATTTCTCATAGTCCGTAGTGGATGCTGGGGACTCCGAAAGGACCATGGGGAATAGCGGCTCCGCAGGAGACTGGGCACAAAAGTAAAAGCTTTAGGACTACCTGGTGTGCACTGACTCCTCCCCCTATGACCCTCCTCCAAGCCTCAGTTAGGATACTGTGCCCGGACGAGCCAACACAATAAGGAAGGATTTTGAATCCCGGGTAAGACTCTTACCAGCCACACCAATCACACCGTACAACTTGTGATCTGAACCCAGTTAACAGCATGATAACAGAAGGAGCCTCTGAAAAGATGGCTCACAACAACAATAACCCGATTTTTGTAACAATAACTATGTACAAGTAATGCAGACAATCCGCACTTGGGATGGGCGCCCAGCATCCACTACGGACTATGAGAAATAGAATTATCGGTAAGTAAATTCTTATTTCTCTAACGTCCTAAGTGGATGCTGGGGACTCCGTAAGGACCATGGGGAATAGCGGCTCCGCAGGAGACTGGGCACATCTAAAGAAAGCTTTAGGACTATCTGGTGTGCACTGGCTCCTCCCCCTATGACCCTCCTCCAAGCCTCAGTTAGATCTCTGTGCCCGAATGAGAAGGGTGCACACTAGGGGCTCTCCTGAGCTTCTTAGTGAAAGTTTTAGATTAGGTTTTTTATTTTCAGTGAGACCTGCTGGCAACAGGCTCACTGCATCGAGGGACTAAGGGGAGAAGAAGCGAACTCACCTGCGTGCAGAGTGGATAGGGCTTCTTAGGCTACTGGACATTAGCTCCAGAGGGACGATCACAGGCCCAGCTTGGATGGGTCCCAGAGCCGCGCCGCCGGCCCCCTTACAGAGCCAGAAGGCAGAAGAGGTCCGGAAAATCGGCGGCAGAAGACGTCCTGTCTTCAACAAGGTAGCGCACAGCACTGCAGCTGTGCGCCATTGCTCTCAGCACACTTCACACTTCGGTCACTGAGGGTGCAGGGCGCTGGGGGGGGGCGCCCTGAGACGCAATAAAAACACCTTGGATGGCAAAAAATGCATCACATATAGCTCCTGGGCTATATGGATGAATTTAACCCCTGCCAGAATACATAGAAAAACGGGAGATAAGGCTGCCGATAAGGGGGCGGAGCCTATCTCCTCAGCACACTGGCGCCATTTTCCCTCACAGCTCCGTTGGAGGGAAGCTCCCTGTCTCTCCCCTGCAGTCACTACACTACAGAAAGGGTTAAAAAAAGAGAGGGGGGCACTAATTGGGCGCAGTATTAACTATACAGCAGCTATAAGGGGAAAAACACTTATATAAGGTTATCCCTGTATATATATAGCGCTCTGGTGTGTGCTGGCAAACTCTCCCTCTGTCTCCCCAAAGGGCTAGTGGGGTCCTGTCCTCTATCAGAGCATTCCCTGTGTGTGTGCTGTATGTCGGTACTTTTGTGTCGACATGTATGAGGAGAAAAATGGTGTGGAGACGGAGCAGATTGCCTGTAATAGTGATGTCACCCCCTAGGGGGTCGACACCTGAGTGGATGAACTGTTGGAAGGAATTACGTGACAGTGTCAGCTCTGTATAAAAGACAGTGGTTGACATGAGACAGCCGGCTACTCAGCTTGTGCCTGTCCAGACGTCTCATAGGCCGTCAGGGGCTCTAAAGCGCCCGTTACCTCAGATGGCAGATATAGACGCCGACACGGATACTGACTCCAGTGTCGACGGTGAAGAGACGAATGTGACTTCCAGTAGGGCCACACGTTACATGATTGAGGCAATGAAAAATGTTTTACACATTTCTGATAATACGAGTACCACCAAAAAAAGGGGTATTATGTTCGGTGAGGAAAAACTACCTGTAGTTTTCCTGAATCTGAGAAATTAAATGAGGTGTGTGATGATGCGTGGGTTTCCCCCGATAACAACGGATAATTTCTAAAATGTTATTGGCATTATATCCTTTCCCGCCAGAGGTTAGGGTGCGTTGGGAAACACCCCCTAGGGGGGATAAAGCGCTCACACGCTTGTAAGGGCTCTACCTTCGCCTGAGATGGCCGCCCTTAAGGATCCTGCTGATAGAAAGCAGGAGGGTATCCTAAAAGGTATTTACACACATACTGGTGTTATACTGCGACCAGCAATCGCCTCAGCCTGGATGTGCAGTGCTGGGTTGGCGTGGTCGGATTCCCTGACTGAAAATATTGATACCCTAGATAGGGACAGTATATTTTTGCCTATAGAGCATTTAAAAGATGCATTTTTATATATGCGTGATGCACAGCGGAATATTTGCCGACTGGCATCAAGTCTAAGCGCGTTGTCCATTTCTACCAGTAGAGGGTTATGGACACGTCAGTGGTCAGGTGATGCGTATTCCAAACGGCATTTGGAAGTATTGCTTTATTAAGGGAGGAGTTATTTGGGGTCGGTCTTTCAGACCTGGTGGCCACGGCAACAGCTGGGAATTCCACGTTTGTACCCCAGGTCGCCTCTCAACATGAGAAGACGCCGTATTATCAGGCGCAGTCTTTTCGTGGACAAGCGGGCAAAAGGTTCCTCATTTCTGCCCCGTGACAGAGGGAGAGGAAAAAGGCTGCAGAAATCAGCCAGTTCCCAGGAACAGAAACCCTCTCCCGCCTCTGCCAAGCCCTCAGTATACGCTGGGGCTTTACAAGCAGAATCAGGCACGGTGGGGGGCCCGTCTCAATGAATTTCAGCGCGCAGTGGGCTCACTCGCAAGTAGACCCCTGGATCCTTCAGGTGATATCTCAGGGGTACAAATTAGAATTCGAGACGTCTCCCCCTCGCCGTTTCCTAAAGTCGGCTTTACCGATGTCTCCTTCTGACAGGGAGACAGTTTTGGAAGCCATTCACAAGCTGTATTCCCAGCAGGTGATAATCAAGATACCCCTCCTGCAACAGGGAACGGGGTATTATTCCACACTGTTGTGGTACCGAAGCCGGACGGCTCGGTGAGACCGATTCTAAATCTAAAATCTTTGAACACTTACGTACAGAGGTTCAAATTCAAGATTGAGTCACTCAGAGCAGTGATTGCGAACCTGGAAGAAGGGGACTACATGATGTCTCGGGACATCAAGGATGCTTACCTTCATGTCAAAATTTACCCTTCTCACCAAGGGTACCTCAGGTTTATGGTACAGAACTGTCACTATCAGTTCAGACGCTGCCGTATGGATGGTACACGGCACCCCGGGTCTTTACCAAGGTAATGGCCGAAATGATGATATTCCTTCGAAGGAAGTGAATTTTAGTTATCCCTTCCTTGGACAATTCCCTGATAAGGGTAAGATCCAAGGAACAGCTGGAGGTCGGTGTAGCACTATCTCAGGTAGTGTTGCGGCAGCACGATTGGATTCTCAATATTCCAAAATCGCACCTGGTGCCGACGACGTGTCTTCTGTTCCTAGGGATGATCCTGGACACAGTCCAGAAAAAGGTGTTTCTCCCGGAGGAGAAAGCCAGGGAGTTATCCGAGCTAGTCAGGAACCTCCTAAAACCGAGCCAAGTCTCAGTGCATCAATGCACAAGGGTTCTGGGTAAAATGGTGGCTTCCTACGAAGCAATCCCATTCGGCAGATTCCACGCAAGAACTTTCCAGTGGGACCTGCTGGACAAATGGTCCGGATCGCATCTTCAGATGCATCAGCGGATAACCCTGTCACCAAGGACAAGGGTGTCCCTCCTGTGGTGGTTGCAGAGTGCTCATCTTCTAGAGGGCCGCAGATTAGGCATTCAGGACTGGGTCCTGGTGACCACGGATGCCAGCCTGCGAGGCTGGGGAGCAGTCACACAGGGAAGGAATATCCAGGGCTTATGGTCAAGCCTGGAGACATCACTTCACATAAATATCCTGAAGCTAAGGGACATTTACAATGCTCTAAGCTTAGCAAGACCTCTGCTTCAAGGTCAGCCGGTGTTGATCCAGTCGGACAACATCACGGCAGTCACCCACGTAAACAGACAGGGTGGCACAAGAAGCAGGAGGGCAATGGCAGAAGCTGCAAGGATTCTTCGCTGGGCGGAAAATCATGTGATAGCACTGTCAGCAGTATTCATTCCGGGAGTGGACAACTGGGAAGCAGACTTCCTCAGCACGACCTCCACCCGGGAGAGTGGGGACTTCACCCAGAAGTCTTCCACATGATTAAAAACTCGACAGGTATTGCGCCAGGTCCAGGGACCCTCAGGCAATAAGCTGTAGACGCTCTGGTAACACCGTGGGTGTACCAGTCAGGGTATGTGTTCCCTCCTCTGCCTCTCATACCCAAGGTACTGAGATTGATAAGATGGAGAGGAGTAAGCACTATATTCGTGGTTCCGGATTGGCCAAGTAGGACTTGGTAACCGGAACTTCAAGAGATGCTCACGGAGGATCCGTGGCCTCTACCTCTAAGAAGGGACCTGCTCCAGCAAGGACCCTGTCTGTTCCAAGACTTACCGCGGCTGCGTTTGACGGCATGGCGGTTGAACGCTGGATCCTGAAGGAAAAAAGGCATTCCGGATGAAGTCATCCCTATCCTGATCAAAGCCAGGAAGGATGTAACCGCAAAAACATTATCACCGCAATTGGCGAAAATATGTTGCGTGGTGCGAGGCCAGTAAGGCCCGACGGAGGAAATTCAACTGGGTCGATTCCTACATTTCCTGCAAACAGGAGTGTCTATGGGCCTGAAATTGGGGTCCATTAAGGTTCAAATTTCGGCCCTGTCAATTTTCTTCCAAAAAGAACTAGCTTCAGTCCCTGAAGTTCAGACGTTTGTAAAAGGGGTACTGCATATACAGCCTCCTTTTGTGCCTCCAGTGGCACTTTGGGATCTCAATGTAGTTTTGGGTTCCAAAAGTCACATTGGTTTGAACCACTTAAATCTGTGGAGTTAAAATATCTCACATGGAAAGTGGTCATGCTGTTGGCCCTGGCCTGGGCCAGGCGCGTGTCAGAATTGGCGGCTTTATCCTGAAAAAGCCCTTATCTGATTTTCCATTCGGACAGGGCGGAATTGAGGACTCGTCCTCAGTTTCTCCCCAAGGTGGTTTCAGCGTCTCACCTGAACCAACCTATTGGTGGTGCCTGCGGCTACTAGGGACTTGGAGGCCTCCAAGTTGCTAGACGTTGTCAGTGCCCTGAAAATATGTTTCCAGGACGGCTGGAGTCAGGAAATCTGACTCGCTGTTTATCCTGTGTGCACCCAACAAGCTGGGTGCTCCTGCTTCTAAGCAGACTATTGCTCGTTGGATTTGTAGTACAATTCAGCTTGCACATTCTGTGGCAGGCCTGCCACAGCCAAAAATCTGTAAATGCCCACTCCACAAGGAAGGTGGGCTCATCTTGGGCGGCTGCCCGAGGGGTCTCGGCTTTACAACTTTGCCGAGCAGCTACTTGGTCAGGAGCAAATACGTTTGTAAAATTCTACAAAATTGATATCCTGGCTGAGGAGGACCTGGAGTTCTCTCATTTGGTGCTGCAGAGTCATCCGCACTCTCCCGCCCGTTTGGGAGCTTTGGTATAATCCCCATGGTCCTTACGGAGTCCCCAGCATCCACTTAGGACGTTAGAGAAAATAAGAATTTACTTACCGATAATTCTATTTCTCATAGTCCGTAGTGGATGCTGGGCGCCCATCCCAAGTGCGGATTGTCTGCAATACTTGTACATAGTTATTGTTACAAAAATCGGGTTATTATTGTTGTGAGCCATCTTTCAGAGGCTCCTCTGTTATCATGCTGTTAACTGGGTACAGATCACAGGTTATACGGTGTGATTGGTGTGGCTGGTATGAGTCTTACCCGGGATTCAAAATCCTTCCTTATTGTGTACGCTCGTCCGGGCACAGTATCCTAACTGAGGCTTGGAGGAGGGTCATAGGGGGAGGAGCCAGTGCACACCAGATAGTCCTAAAGCTTTCTTTAGATGTGCCCAGTCTCCTGCGGAGCCGCTATTCCCCATGGTCCTTACGGAGTCCCCAGCATCCACTACGGACTATGAGAAATAGAATTATCGGTAAGTAAATTCTTATTTTTCTCTAACGTCCTAGTGGATGCTGGGGACTCCGAAAGGACCATGGGGATTATACCAAAGCTCCCAAACGGGCGGGAGAGTGCGGATGACTCTGCAGCACCGAATGAGAGAACTCCAGGTCCTCCTCAGCCAGGGTATCAAATTTGTAGAATTTAGCAAACGTGTTTGCCCCTGACCAAGTAGCTGCTCGGCAAAGTTGTAAAGCCGAGACCCCTCGGGCAGCCGCCCAAGATGAGCCCACTTTCCTTGTGGAATGGGCCTTTACAGATTTTGGCTGTGGCAGGCCTGCCACAGAATGTGCAAGCTGAATTGTACTACAAATCCAACGAGCAATAGTCTGCTTAGAAGCAGGAGCACCCAGCTTGTTGGGTGCATACAGGATAAACAGTGAGTCAGATTTTCTGACTCCAGCCGTCCTGGAAACATATATTTTCAGGGCCCTGACTACGTCCAGTAACTTGGAATCCTCCAAGTCCCTAGTAGCCGCAGGCACCACAATAGGCTGGTTTAAGTGAAATGCTGAAACCACCTTAGGGAGAAATTGAGGACGAGTCCTCAATTCTGCCCTGTCCGTATGAAAATTTAGGTAAGGGCTTTTATAGGATAAAGCCGCCAATTCTGAAACACGCCTGGCTGAAGCCAGGGCTAACAGCATTACCACTTTCCATGTGAGATATTTTAAGTCCACAGTGGTGAGTGGTTCAAACCAATGTGATTTTAGGAACCCCAAAACTACATTGAGATCCCAAGGTGCCACTGGAGGCACAAAAGGAGGCTGTATATGCAGTACTCCCTTGACAAACGTCTGAACTTCAGGAACAGAAGCTAGTTCTTTTTGGAAGAATATTGACAGGGCCGAAATTTGAACCTTAATGGACCCTAATTTGAGGCCCATAGACAGTCCTGTTTGCAGGAAATGCAGGAATCGACCCAGTTGAAATTCCTCTGTAGGGGCCTTCCTGGCCTCGCACCACGCAACATATTTTCGCCAAATACGGTGATAATGTTGTACGGTCACATCCTTCCTGGCTTTGATCAGGGTAGGGATGACTTCATCCGGAATGCCTTTTTCCTTCAGGATCCGGCGTTCAACCGCCATGCCGTCAAACGCAGCCGCGGTAAGTCTTGAAACAGACATGGTCCCTGCTGGAGCAGGTCCTTTCTTAGAGGTAGAGGCCACGGGTCTTCCGTGAGCATCTCTTGAATTTCCGGGTACCAAGTCCTTCTTGGCCAATCCGGAGCCACGAGTATAGTCTTTACTCCTCTCCTTCTTATGATTCTCAGTACTTTTGGTATGAGAGGAAGAGGAGGGAACACATACACTGACTGGTACACCCACGGTGTTACCAGAGCGTCCACAGCTATTGCCTGAGGGTCCCTTGACCTGGCGCAATATCTGTCCAGTTTTTTGTTGAGGCGGGACGCCATCATGTCCACCTTTGGTTTTTCCCAACGGTTCACAATCATGTGGAAGACTTCTGGGTGAAGTCCCCACTCCCCCGGGTGAAGATCGTGTCTGCTGAGGAAGTCTGCTTCCCAGTTGTCCACTCCCGGAATGAACACTGCTGACAGTGCTATCACATGATTTTCCGCCCAGCGAAGAATCCTTGCCACTTCCGTCATTGCCCTCCTGCTTCTTGTGCCGCCCTGTCTGTTTACCTGGGCGACTGCCGTGATGTTGTCCGACTGGATCAACACCGGCTGACCCTGAAGCAGAGGTCTTGCCTGACTTAGGGCATTGTAAATGGCCCTGAGTTCCAGGATATTTATGTGAAGTCACGTTTCCATGCTTGACCACAAGCCCTGGAAATTTCTTCCCTGTGTGACTGCTCCCCAGCCCCTCAGGCTGGCATCCGTGGTCACCAGGACCCAATCCTGAATGCCGAATCTGCGGCCCTCTAGGAGATGAGCACTCTGTAACCACCACAGGAGAGACACCCTTGTCCTTGGAGACAGGGTTATCCGCTGATGCATTTGAAGATGCGATCCGGACCATTTGTCCAGCAGATCCCACTAAAAAGTTCTTGCGTGGAATCTGCCGAATGGAATCGCTTCGTAAGAAGCCACCATCTTTCCCAGGACCCTTGTGCATTGATGTACTGACACTTGGCCTGGTATTAGGAGGTTCCTGACTAGGTCGGATAACTCCCTGGCTTTCTCTTCCGGGAGAAACACCTTTTTCTGTACTGTGTCCAGAATCATTCCTAGGAACAGCAGACGTGTCGTCGGAATCAGCTGCGATTTTGGAATATTTAGAATCCATCCGTGCTGTCGTAGTACTACTTGAGATAGTGCTACTCCGACCTCTAACTGTTCTCTGGACCTTGCCCTTATCAGGAGATCGTCCAAGTAAGGGATAATTAAGACGCCTTTTCTTCGAAGAAGAATCATCATTTCGGCCATTACCTTGGTAAAGACCCGGGGTGCCGTGGACAATCCAAACGGCAGCGTCTGAAACCGATAGTGACCGTTCTGTACCACAAACCTGAGGTACCCTTGGTGAGAAGGGAAAATTTGGACATGGAGGTCCTTGATGTCCAGAGACACCATATAGTCCTTTTCTTCCAGGTTCGCTATCACTGCTCTGAGTGACTCCATCTTGAACTTGAACCTTTTTATGTAAGTGTTCAAGGATTTCAGATTTAAAATGTGTCTCACCGAGCCGTCCGGCTTCGGTACCACAAACAGCGTGGAATAATACCCCTTTCCCTGTTGTAGGAGGGGTACCTTGATTATCACTTGCTGGGAATACAGCTTGTGAATGGCTTCCAATGCCGCCTCCCTGTCGGGGGGAGACGTTGGTAAAGCAGACTTCAGGAACCGGCGAGGGGGAGACGTCTCGAATTCCAATTTGTACCCCTGAGATACTACCTGCAGGATCCAGGGGTCCACTTGCGAGTGAGCCCACTGCGCGCTGAAATTCTTGAGACGGGCCCCCACCGTCTTGCCTGAGTCCGCTTGTAAGGCCCCAGCGTCATGCTGAGGACTTGGCAGAAGCGGGGGAGGGCTTCTGTTCGTGGGAAGAGGCTGTCTGCTGCAGTCTTTTTCCCCTTCCTCTGCCCCGGGGCAGATATGAGTGGCCTTTTGCCCGCTTGCCCTTATGGGGACGAAAGGACTGAGCCTGAAAAGACGGTATCTTTTTCTGCTGTGAGGTGACTTGGGGTAAAAAGGTGGATTTCCCAGCCGTTGCCGTGGCCACCAGGTCCGATAGACCGACCCCAAATAACTCCTCCCCTTTATACGGCAATACTTCCATATGCCGTTTGGAATCCGCATCACCTGACCACTGTCGCGTCCATAACCCTCTTCTGGCAGAAATGGACATCGCACTTACTCTTGATGCCAGAGTGCAAATATCCCTCTGTGCATCACGCATATATAAAAATGCATCCTTTAAATGCTCTATAGTCAATAATATATTGTCCCTGTCCAGGGTATCAATATTTTCAGTCAGGGAATCCGACCAAGCCACCCCAGCACTGCACATCCAGGCTGAGGCGATTGCTGGTCGCAGTATAATACCAGTATGTGTGTATATACTTTTTAGGATATTTTCCAGCTTCCTATCAGCTGGTTCCTTGAGGGCGGCCGTATCAGGAGACGGTAACGCCACTTGTTTTGATAAGCGTGTGAGCGCCTTATCCACTCTAGGGGGTGTTTCCCAACGCGCCCTAACCTCTGGCGGGAAAGGGTATAATGCCAATAATTTTTTAGAAATTAGCAGTTTTTTATCGGGGGAAACCCACGCTTCATCACACACCTCATTTAATTCATCTGATTCAGGAAAAACTACGGGTAGTTTTTTCACACCCCACATAATACCCTTTTTTGTGGTACTTGTAGTATCAGAAATGTTCAAAACCTCCTTCATTGCCGTGATCATGTAACGTGTGGCCCTACTGGAAAATACGTTTGTTTCCTCACCGTCGACACTGGAGTCAGTGTCCGTGTCAGTGTCTGTATCGACCTGAGGTAACGGGCGTTTTATAGCCCCTGACGGTGTTTGAGACGCCTGTACAGGTATTAACTGATTTGCCGGCTGTCTCATGTCGTCAACAGTCTTTTGTAAAGTGCCGACACTATCACGTAATTCTTTCCATAAGACCATCCAGTCAGGTGTCGACTCCCTAGGGGGTGACATCACTAACACAGGCAATTGCTCCGCCTCCACACCATTTTCCTCCTCATACATGTCGACACAGCGTACCGACATACAGCACACACACAGAGAATGCTCTGATAGAGGACAGGACCCCACTAGCCCTTTGGGGAGACAGAGGGAGAGTTTGCCAGCACACACCAGAGCGCTATATATATACAGGGATAACCTTATATAAGTGTTTTTCCCTAATATAGCTGCTGTATATATTAATATGCCAATTTAGTGCCCCCCCCCCTCTCTTGTTTTACCCTGTTTCTGTAGTGCAGGACTGCAGGGGAGAGTCAGGGAGCCTTCCTCCAACGGAGCTGTGAGGAAAAAATGGCGCCAGTGTGCTGAGGAGATAGGCTCCGCCCCTTTTTCGGCGGCCTTTCTCCCGCTTTTTTATGTAAAAATAGGCAGGGGTTAAATACATCCATATAGCCCAGGAGCTATATGTGATGTATTTTTTGCCAAAAAAGGTGTTTTTATTGCGTCTCAGGGCGCCCCCCCCCAGCGCCCTGCACCCTCAGTGACCGGAGTGTGAAGTGTGCTGAGAGCAATGGCGCACAGCTGCGGTGCTGTGCGCTACCTTAGTGAAGACAGGACGTCTTCTGCCGCCGATTTTCCGGACCTCTTCAGTCTTCTGGCTCTGTAAGGGGGGCGGCGGCGCGGCTCCGGGACCCATCCATGGCTGGGCCTGTGATCGTCCCTCTGGAGCTAATGTCCAGTAGCCTAAGAAGCCCAATCCACTCTGCACGCAGGTGAGTTCGCTTCTTCTCCCCTTAGTCCCTCGATGCAGTGAGCCAGTTGCCAGCAGGTCTCACTGAAAATAAAAATAAAAAAAACTATTTAAACTTTTACTCTAAGCAGCTCAGGAGAGCCACCTAGATTGCACCCTTCTCGTTCGGGCACAAAATCTTAACTGAGGCTTGGAGGAGGGTCATAGGGGGAGGAGCCAGTGCACACCAGGTAGTCCTAAAGCTTTTACTTTTGTGCCCAGTCTCCTGCGGAGCCGCTATTCCCCATGGTCCTTTCGGAGTCCCCAGCATCTACTAGGACGTTAGAGAAAATAATAATTTTAGGCTTAACAATCAATGGAGAGAAACCATCTGGTTCTCTCCCACTGATGGCAAAATGTTGACATCGGCCATAAACTATTGATGATTAGGAATCATCGATGGTAATCTCTAGCTTAAAGGGGTCCTAGAGAGGTGGTGGACCTCACCCCCTCCTCAACGGCCGCTAAAATAAGATTTATGGTAAGAACTTACCGTTGTTAAATCTCTTTCTCATATGTCCTAGAGGATGCTGGGGATGCTTCAAGAACCATGGGGTATAGACGGGATCCGCAGGAGACATGGGCACTTTAAGACTTTAAAAGGGGTGTGAACTGGCTCCTCCCTCTATGCCCCTCCTCCAGACTCCAGTTAGATTCTGTGCCCAGTGAGACTGGATGCACACTGAGAGCTCTCCAGAGTTTCTCAGAAAAAATACTTTTTGTTAGGTATATTATTTTCAGGGAGACCTGCTGGCAACAGGCTCCCTGCATCGTGGGACTGAGGGGAGAGAAGCAGACCTACTTCTGTGAGTTTCAAGGTTCTGCTTCTTAGGCTACTGGACACCATTAACTCCAGAGGGTCTGATTGCTAGGTACGTCTAGATGCTCGTTCCCGGAGCCGCGCTGTCAACCCCCTTGCAGAGCCAGAAGTCAGAAGCCGGGTGAGTAGAAGAAGATCAGAAGACTTCAGTGACGGCAGAAGACGGCTTTTGAGGTACCGCACAGCGGCCGCGCTCCCACATACAAAACAGCACTGCAGGGCGCAGGGGGGGGGGGCGCCCTGGGCAGCATAAAACCTCAATACCGACTGGCACATGAGTATACAGTGCCTGGGCACTAAATACAGACCCCCGCCAGTATAAATATATGAAATTAAGCGGGACTGAAGCACGCCATTAAGGGGGCGTAGCTTAGCCCTCACAGCTCTGACCAGCGCCATTTTCTCTTCACAGCTGCAGAGACGCTGAGCATGGCCTCCCACACTACTGTGCATGTAACGGTGCAAAACGGGAGGGGACACAAGGGATTTGGTGCTATTTTATTGTATATAAAAGCGCTAACAGGTCTGGGCAGTATATTACATGCTCCAGAACCGGGATAGGCGCTGGGTTGTGAGCTGGCAGAACTCCCTCTGTGTTTTTCTAACAGACTTTGCTGTGGGTCTGTCCCCTATAGCCCAGTATGGTTATGGGTGTCGGTACGCGTGTGTCGACATGTCTGAGGCTGAGTGCTCTTCCCAGGAGGAGGCTGGTGTAAGAACAGAAAAGGCTGTGGGAGTGACCGTGTCGGCACCACCGACGGCTGATTGGGTAAATATGTTGAGTGTTTTGAATGCAAATGTGGCTCTGTTGACTAAGAGATTAGATAAATCTGAGTCTAGGAACCAGACATGGAGAAAATCCATGGAGGATGCATTGTCGCAAACTCAGACCCGTTCGGGGTCACAGAAACGTGCATTTATCCAGATAGCAGATACAGATACCGACACGGACTCTGATTCCAGTGTCGACTATAGTGATGCCAGATTGAGTCCTAAACTGGCTAAGAGCATTTGGTACATGATTGTGGTGATAAAAGATGTTTTACATATCACGGAGGACCCTGCTGTTCCTGATACTAGGGTCTGTATGTTTAAAGGAAAGAAACCTGAGGTAACGTTTCTTCCCTCTCATGAACTGAACGCTCTTTTTAAAAAGGCTTGGGAAAATCCTGACAAGAAGGTACAGGTTCCCAAAAGAATTCCGGTGGCATATCCGTTCCCCTTTGGGGACAGGGAAAAGTGGGAGTGAACCCCCACAGTGGACAAAGCTCTATCGCGTCTGTCCAAAAAGGTAGCGCTTCCGTCTCCTGACACGGCAGCCATAAAAGATCCAGCGGATCGTAAGCAGGAAAATACACTAAAATCCATTTATGTCACTACAGGTACGCTACTCAGGCCTGCCGTTGCTTCGGCGTGGGTGAGTAACGCTATTGAAAAGTGGGCAGATAACTTGTCATCTGAAATTGATACCCTGGACAGGGATAGCGTGCTTTTGACTCTGGGTCATATCAGGGATGCTGCAGCATATTTAAAAGAAGCTGCAAGAGATATTGGCTTTTTGGGATCAAGGGCCAATGCCATGGCAGTCTCGGTTAGGAAGGCATTGTGGATTCATCAATGGAATGCTGATGGTGACTCTAAGAAGACTATGGAGTCTCTACCGTTTAACGGTAGTGTCTTGTTTGGTGACGGCCTCACTGACCTGGTATCTACGGCTACCGCGGGTAAGTCATCATTTTTACCTTATGTTTCTGCACAACAAAAGAAAACGCCCCACTATCAGATGCAGTCCTTTCGGCACAATAAATACAAAAAAGGACGAGGGTCCTCCTTCCTTGCTACGAGAGGAAGGGGAAAAAGGTCACAGGCTGTGGCAAGTTCCCAGGAACAGAAGTCCTCTCCGGCTTCTACCAAATCCACCGCATGATGCTGGGGCTCCTCTGTGGGAGTCCGCACCGGTGGGGGCACGTCTCAGACTCTTCAGTCAGGTCTGGGTTCACTCAGCCCTAGATCCTTGGATATTAGAAATAGTAACCCAAGGGTACAAATTATGGTTTCAAGACATGCCCCCTCACCGATTTTTCAAATCGGCCTTGCCAGCTTCTCTTCCAGAAAGGGAGGTAGTATGCGCTGCAATACTAAAGCTGTGTCAAAATCAAGTCATTGTCACGGTACCCCCGTCACAACAGGGGGAAGGCTTTTATTCAATCCTGTTCGTGGTCCCGAAGCCGGATGGCTCAGTCAGACCAATTCTGAACCTAAAATCCCTCAATTTCTATCAAAAATAAAATTCAAATTCAAGATGAAATCTCCGAGCAGTTATCTCCAGTCTGGAGGAGGGGGATTTTATGGTGTCGGTCGACATAAAGGATGCCTACTTACACATCCCCATATATCCTCCACATTAGGCTTACCTGAGGTTTGCTGTTCAGGATTGTCATTACCAATTTCAGACGTTGCAGTTTGGTCTGTACACGGCTCAGAGGATTTTAACCAAGGTTATGGCGGAAATGATGGTTCTCCTGTGCAAGCAGGAAGTCACAATTATCGCGTACTTGGACGATCTCCTCATAAAGGCGAGATCCAAGGAGCAATTGCTGAAAAACTTTGCCCTCTCACTGACGATTCTGCAACAACATGGTTGGCTCCTAAACTTGCCAAAATCACAGTTGGTGCCGACAACATGGTTGTCGTTCCTGGGTATGATTCTGGATACAGAATTACAAAGAGTTTTTCTTCCAGAAGAAAAAGCTCTGGAAATACAGAACATGGTGAAACAGATTCTGAAACCGGCAAGAGTGTTGATTCTTCAATGCACTCGGTTGCTGGGGAAGCTGGTGGCGGCCTACGAGGCCATTCAGTTTGGCAGGCTCCATGCCAGAGTGTTTCAGTGGGACCTATTGGACAAGTGGTCCGGGTCTCACCTGGACATGCACCGGAAAATAATCCTATCTTCGAGGACTAGAATCTCCCTTCTGTGGTGGCTGCACGGTTCTCACCTCCTAGAGGGGCGCAGGTTCGGGATTCATGATTGGATCCTAGTGACCACAGATGCAAGCCTCCGAGGCTGGGGAGCAGTCACACAGGGGAGAAATTTTCAGGGAAAATGGTCAAGCCAGGGAGCTTGTCTGCACATAAACATTCTGGAATTAAGGGCCATTTACAACGGCATTCTGCAAGCGGAACATCATCTCGGTCTGCCAGTCTTGATTCAGTCAGACAACATAACAGCAGTGGCGTACATAAACTGCCAGGGCGGAACAAAGAGCAGAGCGGCGATGGCGGAGGCCACAAAAGTTCTTCGCTGGGCGGAGAGACATGCAAGCGCTCTGTCAGCAGTCTTCATTCCAGGAGTGGACAACTGGGAAGCAGACTTCCTCAGCAGACACGATCTCCATCCAGGAGAGTGGGGTCTTCATCAAGAGGTCTTCACAGAAGTGACAAGTCGTTGGGGAATTCCTCAAATAGACATGATGGCGTCTCGCCTCAACAAGAAGCTTCCGAGATATTGTTCCAGGTTGAGGGACCCTCAAGCAATAGCGGTGGACACCCTAGTGACACCGTGGGTGTTTCTGTCGGTCTATGTGTTCCCTCCACTTCCACTCATTCCAAAGGTGATAAAGATCATAAGAAGAACAAGGGTTCAGGCGATACTCATTGTTCCAGACTGGCCAAAGATGGCTTGGTATCCAGATCTTCAGGAGTTGCTCATAGAAGATCCCTGGCCTCTTCCTCTACGGGAGGACCTGTTACGACAAGGACCGTGCATGTTTCAAGACTTACCGCGGCTGCGTTTGACGGCATGGCGGTTGAACGCCAAACCCTAGCCCGAAAGGGTATTCCCAGTGAAGTCATTCCCACACTTCTTCAGGCTAGAAAAGAAGTAACAGCAAAGCATTACCACCGTATTTAGAGGAAATATGTATCTTGGTGTGAATCCAAGAAGGCTCCTACGGAGGATTTTCAGCTGGGGTGTTTGCTCCATATTTTGCAAGCAGGTGTGGATGCGGGCCTAAAGTTGGGCTCCATTAAAGTACAAATTTCGGCCTTATCAATCTTCTAACAGAAAGAATTGGCCTCCCTTCCAGAAGTTCAGACCTTCGTGAAAGGCGTGCTGCACATCCAACCTCCATTTGTGCCCCCTGTGGCACCGTGGGATCTTAATGTGGTATTGCAGTTCCTGCAATCTCATTGGTTTGAACCTTTACGTAAGGTTGAGTTAAAATTCCTTACTTGGAAAGTAGTCATGTTGTTGGCCTTGTGTCAGCGTCCGGGGTCTTACCGGAACGCTGGGGCCGCGGGGCGGGCTTCACGGGCGGCTGGGCAGCGGCGGTGGAGGGCTGCGGCGCTGGGTTCAAGGGTACAGGCAGCGGTAATGGCGCTGAGGTGGTCCGCTCGTGGCGGCGGGACACCGCTGCAGCGGCTCGCTCTCGCTAAACCGTTGCCTAGGAGACCAGGGGCAGTGAGCAGCATGTTGTCAGAAAAGGTCTGCATTACTGGGCGCCGCCATGTTGGAGACCAAGTTTCTGACATAATTCCTGTTCCTAGTTTTCCAGCCAATCCAGGGAGACTTCTTCCTATAAAAGGGGGCTGGTTTAGGACAGGGACGCCAGTGCTTCAAGTTACAACCCTGTTGTAGGCGCTTTAGCCTGTGCTCCCAGGATTCCTGCTGTATTCTGGTACTTCTAACCCTGCTTTGCCAGTTCTCAGTTGCTGCTGCAGTTTTCCCGTCCCTAGCCTGCTGCCGCCCGTGGAGACGCTCTTGGAAAACCCGGTTCAGTAAGACCCTTTGGGCACGGACGACCCCAGTTCTCTTGCCTCGTCCTCCAAGCCACTGTCCGCAGATTCTTGCTTCCAGCCAAGTCCTCGAACCACCATTCACAGTCCTCAGCTCGTTATCCAGCTTCATCTTTCAAGCCACAGTCTACAGTTCTCAGTCTCCAGTCACGACCCAAACTACCGTCCACAGTTCTCAGCTCCTCTACCGCAGTTTCATCTTATAAGTCCCAGTCCACGGTTCTTGTCTTCAGCCTCGTTTTTACTCTCACTCACAGTTCCACAGTTCTTTGTCTACGATCACGTTCTCAAGTCACCGTTCATCAACCTCAGTTTTCTACCTCAGCTCTGTACATAATAAATACTTTCCATTGACTCTCAAACTCCGCCTATATCCTTCATTGCTCCGTGTCCCATGCAAAGGAACTATATCCAACCACCTCATTTTGTTCTTCCCCAGCCTGCTACCTCCTTGGGCAAGTCTCAGCTGCCGGATCCCCAAACTTTGCTAGACGTGACACTGGCTTCATGGATTCGACGGGTGATCAGGCCTCAGGAGGGGATTCAACCGCAGATATCTGGTCTCGCTTAAGTAAGCAGGAGGCCACACAATCTCAAATTGTGCAGTTCATGCAGAGTATGTCCGAATGTCTCGATTCTCTCTGTGTTGCCATGACGGCCCCTCAAGTTTATACAGCTGCTCCCACATTAGCACCTCCGGTTCCGCTTCCTCCTGTACCAGTCCCACTTCCACGGTTGCATTTGCCATCTCCCAGTAAATTCTATGGGAATCCAAAGCAATGCCGCGGGTTTCTTAATCAGTGCGAAATCCAGTTCGAACTACAGTCGTCCAGTTTCCCATCAGCACGAACCAAGGTAGCCTATATAATTTCTTTACTTACTGGGCAAGCGTTGGAATGGGCATCACCATTGTGGGAGAGGTCGGATCCCATCCTGTCTAACTACTCGGAGTTTGTAGCCGCCTTTCGAAGAATCTTCGACCAACCGGGCAGGACTTCTGCTACCTCATTGGAGATCCTGCGTCCGGGCACGCGTACGTACGTACGTACGTACGTACGTACGTACGTACGGTCAGTCAGTACGTGATCCAGTTTCGTACTCTCTCCTCTGAACTGGAATGAGGAGGCTCTCATCGCAGCTTTCTGGAGCGGTCTCTCCGAAAATATCAAAGATGACCTTGCGACTCAGGACGTACCTGATAAGTTGGATAAGTTAATTTCCCTATGCAATAAATTAGACTTAAGATACAGAGAACGTTGTATGGAGAGATCACGGTCAGATCGTCCCAGGCCTCGAGTCGTTCCTCCACCAACACCATCAACTCCAACTACCGAGGAACCCATGAAGATCAATCGTTCCCGTCTCTCCAACGAGGAAGGTCAGAGACGGCGACAAGGGAACTTATGCCTGTACTGTGGTACATCTGATCATTTTGTTAACTCTTGTAGCCAACGTCCGGGAAACGCCAGCTCCTAGCTTGTGCCGGAGAGGTCAAGCTAGGAGAATTCTCAGAATTACTTGCCAAGAAAGAGTCAGTCTTGTTAACCCACCTGGAGCTTCCTTCTTCCTCCCTTCTCATCCCTGCACTACTCGACTCCGGAGCCGCCGAAAGTTTTATTACATCAGCTCTGGTCAAACGATCTGGGATACAAACGGTCCGTTTGGATCGTACCATCTCAATTACTGCTGTGGATGGAAGTCATATTCCAGAGGGAATTATCACTCTTCGTACAATTCCTCTTAAGATGAAGGTTGGAGCTCTACATTCGGAAAACATCTCTTTCCTAGTAATTCCTAAAGCCTCTCACGAACTGATCCTAGGATTTCCATGGTTAATAAGACACAATCCCCACATAGATTGGCAAACCATGGATGTTCTTTCCTGGGGACGAAACTGCTTCCAGAACTGTTTGCCCTCTGTAAGACCTCTCTGCTCTTCTAGTCCTTCCAGTCTTCCTGCAGAATACCAGGCCTTCCAAGATGTTTTTAGTAAGCATGGGGCGGACACCCTCCGCATCGCACATGGGATTGTCCCATTGATCTGGTACCCGGCAAGACTCCTCCCCGAGGTCGAATCTACCCGCTCTCGCTCCCTGAGACTCAGGCCATGTCGGAGTATATCCGGGAGAACTTGGAAAAAGGGTTCATTAGGTCATCCACCTCTCCGGCTGGGGCGGGGTTTTTCTTTGTCAAAAAGAAGGATGGGGGCCTGCGGCCCTGTATTGACTATAGAGGTCTCAATGACATTACAATTAAGAACAGATATCCATTACCTCTAATTCCAGAACTGTTCGACCATGTTAAAGGAGCTACTGTATTCACTAAGCTGGACTTACGGGGAGCCTACAATCTTATACGTATTCGCCCAGGTGACGAATGGAAGACTGCATTTAATACCCACGACGGCCACTACGAATATCTGGTAATGCCTTTTCGGCCTATGTAACGCCCCAGCCGTCTTTCAAGAATTTGTTAATGAAATCTTCAGAGACCTCCTCTATGACTGCTTGGTGGTTTACTTGGATGACATCCTCATTTTTTCTATGGATCTGAAGACCCATCGAGAACAAGTCAAAGAAGTTCTAACTCGTTTACGGAGGAATCAACTATTTGGTAAGCTCAAGAAGTGCACCTTCGAAGTACCCACGATTCCATTCCTCGGTTACATCCTTTCAGGGAAGAAGTTGCAGATGGACCCCGCTAAAGTCCAAGCGATTCAGGATTGGTCGCTCCCAGCTTCCCTTAAGGGAGTACAACGTTTCCTGGGGTTCGCTAACTTCTACCGAAGATTCATTCAGAATTATTCCTCTGTCATAGCCCCCATAACAGCATTAACTAGGAAAGGAGCCGATCCAGCCAAATGGTCTCCAGAGGCTTTAGAAGCCTTTTCATTGTTAAAGAAGGCCTTCATGACCGCTCCTGTTCTTCGACAACCTGATCTCAGCCGCCCGTTCCTGGTGGAAGTCGATGCCTCTACGGTAGGAGTGGGAGCAGTTTTATCCCAGCTCTTCGAGGACAAGAAAGTCCATCCTTGTGCATTCTTCTCGCGAAGATTCTCCCCCGCTGAGCAGAATTACGCTATTGGGGAGCAAGAATTACTAGCAATTAAGTTAGCCTTTGAGGAGTGGAGGTATTTGTTGGAGGGAGCTCAGCATCCAATCTCGGTAACCACGGATCATAACCTCCTGTATCTACAGTCAGCCCGATGTCTGAACCCACGTCAAGCAAGATGGCACTGTACCCGTTTCAACTTTAAACTTAGTTACCGTCCAGGGTCCCTCAACAAAAACGCAGATGCATTATCTCGTTCCTTGAGTTCTGAAGAACCCTCTGACCGTTCAAAAGAACAATACATCTTAGACTCCACCTCTTTTTCAGCAACCAATACCTCTCCACTTCCTCCTCCAGGAAAGATCTTCGTTGCTCCAAATCTTCGCAAGAGACTGCTTACATGGGCTCACTCCTCCTTCATGGGCCATGCGGGTGGTCATAAAACGCTCAAATTCATTAAGCGCTCCTACTCATCTCAGGACTGATGTACAGGAATTCGTGGCTGCCTGTCCAAAGTGTGCTCAGCATAAAAATCCCAAAGGTCCTCCAGCCGGGTTACTTCATCCGCTACCTGTTCCACAAAGACCATGGACACATATTTCTATGGACTTTGTTACTGATTTGCCTGCATGTGGCGGACGGAACGCCGTATGGGTCATAGTTGATCGATTTTCTAAAATGGCACACTTTTTGTTCCCCTGGCCAGTCTTCCTTCAGCATTCCAGCTGGCAAAATTATTCATAGCAGAGATTTTTCGACTCCATGGTTTACCGCAGGAAATCATATCTGATAGAGGTCCCCAGTTTGTGGCCAAGTTTTGGAGATCCCTATGTTCTGCTCTTGGCGTGAAATTGAATTTCTCCTCAGGATATCATCCTCAAACGGATGGTCAAACAGAGAGTGAACCAGGACCTGGAGACATTTCTGCATTTATTCATGTCCTCCTCTCAGGACGACTGGCTGGACTTCCTCCCATTTGCAGAATTTGCCCATAACAATCTTTATCACTCTGCCACAAAATCTTCTCCATTTTTCATTAATTATGGTTATCATCCGAAAGTTCCTGACTTCCAACTTCTGCCTACACTCGAGGTTCCTGCCGCAGAGTCAACACTTCGACAATTTACTGAAACCTGGAGACAAATTCACAAGGCCTTGCTCAAGACATCCAAGAAGTATAAGACCTATGCAGATCTGAAGCGAAAAGCGGTACCAAGTCTTAAAGTGGGAGATCGGGTTTGGGTTTCCACACGTAACCTAAAATTGAAGGTTCCTACTAAGAAGTTTGCTCCCAGGTTTATTGGGCCCTACCCAATCGAAAAAGTTTTGAATCCTGTGGCTTACAAGGTGAAGTTACCTCCACATTTAAGAATCCCTAACGCTTTTCATATTTCTCTCCTAAAACCGTTGGTACTCAATCGATTCAGAGCTGCTCTGCCTAAATCACCCAAGATCCAGTCAACACAAGGAGACTAATTTGAGATTCATAAGATCCTCGACTCCCGCAAACGATACAGTCGCCTCCAGTACCTAGTTGATTGGAAGGGATATGGACCTGAGGTAAGGTCCTGGGTAGAGGCAGAAGACGTCCATGCCCCAAGACTTCTTCGGACATTTCATGCCAAATTTCCAGCTAAAACCTTATATGTGTCCGGAGTCCACCCGCAAAGGGGGGGGGGGGGGTACTGTCAGCGTCCAGGGTCTTACCTGAATGCTGGAGCCGCGGGGCGGGCTTCATGGGCGGCTGGGTAGCGGCGGTGGAGGGCTGCGGCGCTGGGTTCAAGGGTACAGGCAGCAGTAATGGCGCTGAGTGGGTCCGCTCGTGGCGGCGGGACACTGCTGCAGCGGCTCGCTCTCGCTAAACCGTTGCCTAGGAGACCAGGGGCAGTGAGCAGCATGTTGTCAGAAAAGGTCTGCATTACTGGGCGCCGCCATGTTGGAGACCAAGTTTCTGACATAATTCCTGTTCCTAGTTTTCCAGCCAATCCAGGGAGACTTCTTCCTATAAAAGGGGGCTGGTTTAGGACAGGGACGCCAGTGCTTCAAGTTACAACCCTGTTGTAGGCGCTTTAGCCTGTGCTCCCAGGATTCCTGCTGTATTCTGGTACTTCTAACCCTGCTTTGCCAGTTCTCGGTTGCTGCTGCAGTTTTCCCGTCCCTAGCCTGCTGCCGCCCGTGGAGACGCTCTTGGAAAACCCGGTTCAGTAAGACCCTTTGGGCACGGACGACCCCGGTTCTCTTGCCTCGTCCTCCAAGCCACTGTCCGCAGATTCTTGCTTCCAGCCAAGTCCTCGAACCACCATTCACAGTCCTCAGCTCGTTATCTCCAGCTTCATCTTTCAAGCCACAGTCTACAGTTCTCAGTCTCCAGTCACGACCCAAACTACCGTCCACAGTTCTCAGCTCCTCTACCGCAGTTTTATCTTATAAGTCACAGTCCACGGTTCTTGTCTTCAGCCTCGTTTTTACTCTCACTCACAGTTCCACAGTTCTTTGTCTACGACCACGTTCTCAAGTCACCGTTCATCAACCTCGGTTTTCTACCTCAGCTCTGTACATAATAAATACTTTCCATTGACTCTCAAACTCCGCCTACATCCTTCATTGCTCTGTGTCCCATGCAAAGGAACTATATCCAACCCCCTCATTTTGTTCTTCCCCAGCCTGCTACCTCCTTGGGCAAGTCTCAGATGCCGGATCCCCAAACTTTGCTAGACGTGACACCTTGGCATCCACAAGGCGGGTATCTGAATTGGCGGCTTTGTCTCACAAAAGCCCCTATTTAATCTTCCATGCTGATAGAGCGGAGTTGAGAACTCGTCAGCAATTTCTGCAAAAGTGGTTTCATCTTTTCACGTGAACCAGCCTATTGTGGTGCCAGTGGCTACTGACGCCTTGGCGGAATCGAAGTCTCTCGATGTGGTCAGAGCTTTGAAAATCTATGTCGCCAGAACGGCTTAGCTTAGGAAAACAGAGGCTCTGTTTGTCCTGTGGGCTCCCAACAAGATTGGGGCTCCTGCTTCCAAGCAGACCATTGCGCGCTGGATCTGTAATACGATTCAGCAGGCTTATTCTACGGCAGGATTGCCGTTACCGAAATCGGTGAAAGCACATTCTACCAGAAAGGTGGGCTCATCCTGGGCGGCTGCCCGAGGGGTCTCGGCATTACAGCTTTGTCGAGCTGCTACTTGGTCGGGATCAAACACCTTTGCCAAGTTTTACAAGTTTGATACCCTGGCTGAGGAGGACCTCTTGTTTGGTCAATCGGTGCTGCAGAGTCATCCGCACTCGCCCACCCGTTCTAGAGCTTTCGTATAAACCCCATGGTTCTTGAAGCATCCCCAGCATCCTCTAGGACGTATGAGAAAATAGGATTTTAATACCTACCGGTAAATCCTTTTCTCTTAGTCCGTAGAGGATGCTGGGCGCCCGTCCCAGTGCGGGCTGTATCTGCAGTTTGGTTATGGTTACACTCATGTGAGTTAAGTTCAGTCAGTCTGTGACTGATGTTGGTCATGCCGTTGCATGTGTTGTTGTTGAATGCCATGTTGTACGGCATGTTTGTGGTGTGAGCTGGTATGTATCTCACCTTAGTTTTAAAATAAATCCTTTCCTCGAAATGTCCGTCTCCCTGGGCACAGTTCCTGTAACTGGAGTCTGCAGGAGGGGCATAGAGGGAGGAGCTAGTTCACACCCTTTTTAAAGTCTTAAATTGCCCATGTCTCCTGCGGATCCCGTCTATACCCCATGGTTCTTGAAGCATCCCCAGCATCCTCTACGGACTACGAGAAAAGGATTTACCGGTAGGTATTAAAATCCTATTTTCTGCGAGGTACACTGGGCTCCACAAGGAATAACATCTGGGTGTAGAGTACGATCTTGATCCGAGGCACCAACAGGCTCTAAGCTTTGACTGTTCCCAAGATGCACAGTGCTGCCTCCTCTATAACCCCGCCTCTGTGCACAGGGGCTCAGTTTCGTTAACCAGCCCAATGCAGTAGCAGGTACCAGAGACGACAATCGCTCGTAGCCAATTACACCACACACGCACCACAGGAGAGGGTGTCAGTGGCTATGCCATACCAACCAAAAGAAGCTAAGTGCGTCAGGGTGGGCGCCATGTGGAGCCCAGTGTACCTCGCAGAAAGATTTAAAAACGTTAACTTCTTACCATAAATCTTGTTTTCTGCTGCGGGGTACACTGGGCTCCACAAGGAATAACATCAGAGATGTCCTAAAGCAGTTCCTTATGGGAGGGGATGCACTGTAGCGGGCACAAGAACCCGGCATCCAAAGGAAGCATACTGGGAAGCTGAAGTATCGAAGGCATAGAACCTAATGAACGTGTTCCCAGAGGACCACGTAGCTGCCTTGTACAATTGTTCAAGGGTCGCACCACTGTGGGCCGCCCAAGAAGGTCCAACCGACCGGGCTAGAATGGGCTTTGATGGTAGCAGGAACCGGATGACCAGCCTGTATGTAAGCATGTGCAATCACCATTCTAATCCATCTGGCCAGAGTCTGCTTGGAAGCAGGCCAGCCACGTTTGTGAAAACCAAACAGCATGAAAAGAGAATCGGATTTCCTAATGGAGGATGTTCTCCTCACATAGATACGGAGAGCGTACTACATCCAAAGACCGCTCTTTGGTAGACAACTCAGGAGAATTAAAGGCCGGAATCACAATCTCCT
Organism: Pseudophryne corroboree; assembly: GCF_028390025.1. NCBI lineage: Eukaryota > Metazoa > Chordata > Amphibia > Anura > Myobatrachidae > Pseudophryne > Pseudophryne corroboree. The sequence continues at coordinate 345,869,279 of NC_086445.1, read as the reverse complement.
GGTTAAGGTGGAAGGAAGACACCACTTTTGGTAAATAACCTGGCCGTGTTCTAAGAACCGCCCGGTCACGGTGAAAAATCAATTGGGAAGACTTACAAGATAAGGCACCCAAGTCTGAGACCATTCTAGCTGAAGCAATGGCCAGCAAAAGCAGTACCTTAAGGGAAAGCCACTTAAGGTCAGCAGAGGCAAGAGGTTCAAACGCAGACTCTTGCAAGGTCTCCAAAACCACTGACAGATCCAAAGGGGCCACAGGTGGCCCGCAACACGCCCTGAGTGAATGTATGGACATCAGGTAGGGCAGCAATCTTTCTCTTAAACCAAACCGACAAGGCTGAGATGTGAGCCTTGAGGGAGGCCAGACGCAGGCCTAAGTCCAGGCCCTGTTGCAGAAAGGCCAATAGTTTGGCCGTACTAAACTTGAAACCGTCATGATTGTTTGACGCACACCAAGTAAAGTAAGCATTCCAGACCCTATGGTAGATCCAAGCAGAAGCCGACTTACGGGCCTTCAACATAGTTTGACCGTCCGCCTCATAAAAACCCGGAAGCTTCAAGAGCCATGCCGTAAAAGCCAGACGGGCCAAGTCCTGGTAAACACAAGGGCCCTGAACGAGGAGGTCTGGTTGATCCAACGAGAGGCCCTGTAGATCGGAGAACCAGTTCCGCCTGGGCCACGCTGGAGCGACCAGAAAGAGGTTTCCTCCTTCTTGCTTGAACTTCCGTATTACTCTGGGCAGGATTGACACCGGAGGGAACACGTACAGCAGCCGAAAGTTCCATGGAATTGCCAGAGCATCCAAAAACGCTGGTTGAGGATCCCTTGTCCTTGCTCCGAAGACCAGAACCTTGTGATTGTGTTGAGACACCATCAGATCCACATCTGGAAGGCCCCACGTGTCCATGAGAAGTTGTAACACCTCTGAATGGAGGCTCCACTCTCCAGCGTGTACGTCCTGATGACTGAGATAGTCTGCTTCCCAGTTCAGAACGCCCGGAATGAACACTGCTGATATGGCCGGCAGATGGCATTCTGCCCATTGAAGAATCCGTGATACTTCCCTCATTGCCATGCGGCTTCGAGTGTCATCTTGATGATTGATGTACGCCACCGTGGTGGCGTTGTCCGATTGCACTTGCACAGGGCTGTTCTGTATCAGATGCTGGGCCATTGTCTGCATTAAACACTGCCCGCAATTCCAGAATGTTTATCAAGAGTAGGGATTCCTCCTTGGTCCACCGACCCTGGAGAGAGTGTTGTTCAAACACCGCGCCCCAACCTCTCAGACTGGCATCCGTCGTCAGCAGGACCCAGTTGGATATCCAGAAGGGACGGTCCCTGCTCAATCGATGGTCCTGCAGCCACCAGCTCAGTGATAGGTGGACCTCCGGAGACAAGGAAATCATGTGAGATCTGATCCGGTGAGGCAGGCCGTCCCACTTGGACAGAATCAACTTCTGCAGAGGGCGAGAATGGAATTGAGCATACTCCACCATGTCGAAAGCCGACACCATGAGACCTAGCACTTGCATTGCCGAATGAATCGACACTTGCGGACGAGATAGGAAGTATCGAATCCTGTCCTGAAGTTTTAGGAACTTCTCCTGAGACAAGAACAACAGCTGGTTGTGGGTGTCCAATAACGCTCCCAGGTTGTACCATGCTCCGAGCAGGAACCAGGGATGATTTCTTCCAGTTGACAAGCCACCCGTGGGCTGTCATGACCTGGACAGTCAGATCTAGATGACACAGGAGAATTTCTGGGGAATTTGCCAGCATCAACAAATCGTCTAGGTACGGTAGTATCCTGACCTCTTGACGGCAAAGTGAATCCGTCTTGACCGCCTGTCACAACTGAGGGCCTGAGCTGACGGGAGGCAGCCTCAGTTGTAGGGGCTGAGATGTACCGGAACCTGGGAGGTTGTATCAGACCCCTGGACATGTAAGTAACATGAATAATAACTGCCCGAAGGCGTGACCACGACAACTTGGATAAAAGTCAATGATGTTTATTATGACAACTCCGCAACACAGCAGCAGTAAAAGAAAACGTAAAAGTCAGCAAAGAATAAATACAGTTCCTGGGTACTACAGGATGGCAGGAGCCACAGGGCACTGGTAGTGTGAGATAGTTCTTATGATCTTCTAGATGGAAAGTCCTTACCAGGCCCGACTGTAGAAATGGAGATAACCCAGGATTGTGCCAGCTGGTGTTCCAGGAAAAGCTGGGTTGCTGAAGATAAAACAGCTGCTGTGGATACTGGCTGGAACCAGACTGTTGTTAGCACGGAGTGGATACTGGCTGGAACCAGTTAAATAATAAATGAACTTGGGAGCGATGAAATATGAACTGAAATGTAGAACTTGAGAGCGGAGAAATAATAATACCGGTGGAGAGTGGTAAAGTGTAGAAAGGACACCGGCCCTTTAAGGGAAGCTGTACTCTGCTGGAAGCTGAGCTGGAAGCAGGTAATGTTGTAGCTGGAAACAGATGAATCCACAATGGATTGGAGAGTCAGGCTACACCGCAGGTGGAATGCTGGTGCGGGTCTCTATGGTGGAAGTCTTGAGACAGGAGCTGGAACCTGGAAGACAATCACAGGAGAGAGACAAACAGGAACTAGGTTTGACAACCAAAGCACTGACGCCTTCCTTGCTCAGGCACAGTGTATTTATACCTGCAGCAAGGAAGGGATTGGCTAGGCAATTATGCAGATTATCAATACTGAGAACAGATTGGTGGAAATGATCAGCTGACAGAATCCAAGATGGCTGCGCCCATGCAGACACTTGGAGGGAAGTTTGGTTTGTAATCCATGTGGTAATGAAAACAGTAATGGCGGCGCCGGCCACTGGAGACAGGAGACGCCAGGCTGACAAGTGCACATCCAACTACGCGGACACAGCGGAGGCCGCGGCTGACGTAATCGCCACTCTGACACTCTGCATACAGAAGCTCAGGGACGGCGGCGGAGGCCGCGGGAGACGCCATGCCAGATGTAATATGGCGTTACTGTGACAGCGTCTCAGAGAGACAGGAGAGGATGCAGGAATGTGAACATTAGGATAACAGATGGGATCCGGTCCTGGAGCGCTGAGCCAGCCTTAGGAGGCATCTGATGGGTAAGAAATGGCGTCCAGATACCCGGATCGTGACAGCACCCCCCCCTTTAGGAGTGGCCCCAGGACACTTCTTTGGCTTTTGAGGAAACTTGGAATGGAATCTCCGGACCAAGGCAGGAGCATGGACATCAGAAGCATTGGTCCATGAACGTTCCTCAGGACCATAACCCTTCCAGTCAATAAGATATTGTAGTTGACCGTAACGGTGACGTGAGTCCAGGATCTTGGCCACTTCATACTCAACGCCTCGTTGAGTTTGGACTTTCGGAGTTGGAGGAAGTGAGGAATGAAACCGATTCAAGATCAGCGGTTTCAACAGGGAAACATGGAATGTCCTGGGTATTTTTAAGAAGGGAGGCAACTGGAGTCTGTAAGCAACAGGATTGATGACTTGTTCAATCTTGAAAGGACCGATATAGCGAGGTGCAAACTTCATACTGGGAACTCTTAACCTCAAATTCTTCGTGGATAACCATACCCGATCACCCACCTTGAGAGCAGGAACTGCTCGACGCTTCTTATCCGCAAACTTCTTGTACCTGAACGATGCCTTGAGCAGAGCTGATCGTACGCTCTTCCAGATATTGGCAAACTGATGCAAGGTGATATCCACTGCGGGAACAGAAGTTGCTGGAAGCGGTTGGAACTCAGGGACTTTAGGGTGGAATCCAAAGTTAGTGAAGAATGGTGTTGAAGCAGATGAAGAATGATACTGGTTGTTATGACAGAACTCGGCCCAGGGAAGTAATTGAACCCAGTCATCTTGAGAGGAGGACACATAGATGCGGAGGAAGGCCTCCAAGTCCTGATTTACCCTCTCGGTTTGACCATTGGTCTGAGGATGGTAAGCCGTGGAAAACTTTAGCTTGACTTGGAGGACTTGACATAAACTTCGCCAGAATTTGGCTGTGAATTGAACTCCTCGATCTGAGATAATTTCTTCAGGAAGACCGTGGAGTCGGAAGATCTCTTGTATGAATACTTGAGCCAACTTGGAAGCTGACGGAAGACCGGTGAGAGGAATGAAGTGTGCCATCTTGGTGAACCGGTCAACTACCACCCAGATGGTATTGAACTTGTTGCACATGGGTAAGTCTGTAATGAAATCCATCGACAAGTGAGTCCATGGTCGACGGGGAACGGATAGTGGAACCAGTTGCCCCGCAGGCGACTGGCGGGATACTTTATGTTGGGCACACTTTGGGCAAGATGCAATAAACTCCAAGACGTCCTTTTTCAGAGTTGGCCACCAATAGGACCTAGAGATAAACTCCAGGGTTTTTTGGATACCTGTATGTCCGGCAAAACGGGAAGCATGGGCCCAATGCATGAGCTTCTTCCTTAGCATCGGCTTCACAAAACTTTTCCCTGATGGGGGCGTAGAGTCCATCCCTACCGTGGAGAATGCCAACGGATTTATAATAGGATGCTTGTCTGAAGACTCTGACTCATTTTCTTGCTCCCATGAGCGGGAAAGGGCATCGGCCTTGCGATTCTGAGAGCCCGGACAGAACTGGAGTTTAAAGTCGAACCTGGAAAAGAAAAGTGCCCATCTGGCCTGACGAGGGTTGAGACATTGTGCGCCCTTCAGGTATAAAAGGTTCTTGTGGTCTGTAAGTATGGTGATTGAATGAGAAGCTCCCTCCAACAGATACCTCCACTCTTCTAGAGCGAGCTTGATGGCTAGCAACTCCTGGTCGCCAATGGCATAGTTGCGCTCAGCTGGGGAGAACTTCCGGGAGAAGAAACTGCAAGGGTGTAAATGGCCATCTTTAGCCCTCTGAGATAACACCGCTCCTACTCCAACGGAGGAGGCATCCACCTCTAAGATGAAAGGAGAGTCGATGTCAGGCTGTTTCAGAACAGGCGCAGAGATGAACCTTTGTTTTAAAAGATGAAATGCTTGCATGGCTTCTTCAGACCACTTGGACGGGTTAGCACCCTTCTTAGTGAAAGCAGTAATAGGCGCCACAATGGTGGAAAAGTCTCGTATAAACTTTCGGTAATAGTTGGCGAACCCTAAGAACCTCTGGACCCCTTTGAGGGTTAAGGGTACCGGCCAATTTTGGATTGCTTGTAGTTTCTCAGGATCCATCTCTAGTCCGGAACCGGACACAATGTACCCTAGAAACGGAATGGACTTGACTTCAAAGACGCATTTTTCTAATTTGCAATAGAGATGATTGACACGGAGACGGGACAGAACCTCTTTAACCCAAAAACGATGTTCCTCTAAATCGTTGGCAAAAATGAGGATATCGTCTAGATAGACCACGACATGACGGTATAGAATGTCTCTGAAGATCTCATTGACAAAATGCTGGAAGACAGCTGGAGCATTGCTCAATCCGAAGGGCATGACGAGGTACTCATAATGTCCGTCACGGGTGTTAAAGGCGGTCTTCCACTCGTCACCCTCACGGATCCGGATGAGATTGTATGCACCTCGCAAGTCCAACTTTGTAAAGATGGTAGCTCCGCTAACTCTGTCAAAGAGCTCAGTAATCAGGGGTAAAGGATAACGGTTCTTGATGGTAATGTCGTTCAAACCTCTGTAGTCGATGCGCGGCCGCAGACCACCATCTTTCTTTTTTACAAAAAAGAAGCCTGCGCCGGCTGGAGAAGAAGAAGGTCGAATGAACCCCTTTGCTAGGTTCTCTTTAATATATTCCTCCATAGAATGCGTCTCAGGCAGAGACAACGGATAAGTTCGGCCTCGAGGTGGAACCTTCCCTGGAACGAGATCAATCGGACAGTCCCATTCTCTATGAGGAGGAAGGATATCAGCAGAAGCTTTACTGAACACATCCGTGAAATCTTGATATGGAGGAGGTGGAACATCAGACGACCTGGGGGAGGAAGAACAGACAGGCAATACTTTAAACAAACATGTCTCAGCACAGGAGGAACCCCATGCCAGGATTTGCGTAGTCGTCCAATCAATTGTAGGATTGTGAAGACGGAGCCATGGAAGGCCCAGGACCACAGGATGTGTGGCTCTCGGAATCACTAAAAAAGAAATAAGTTCGGAATGAAGAACTCCCACTCTCAGACGAACTGGTAGAGTCCTTAAAGAAATAACTGCATCAAAAATTTTGCTGCCATCCACGGCAGTTAAAGAAATGGACGAAGGAAGTCTCTCGGTGGGTAGGGACCACCGTTTAACATAGGCTTCGGTAATAAAGTTCCCAGCTGCTCCGGAATCAAGGAGGGCAATGACGTTCCGATAACGTTGAGCAACTTGAAGCGAGACTGGGAGATTACAATCTTGAGGAGATGGAGAGGAGATCATTACTCCTAGCCGGCCCTCTCCTTGGCGAGCTAGGATTTGGAGTTTCCCGGACGTTTGGGACAGGCATTAATGGTGTGAGACGGAGCTGCACAATAGAGACAGAGAAACTCGGAGAGACGTCTTCGGCGCTCAGCAGGAGTTAAACGGGAACGGCCAAGTTGCATGAGCTCATCTTTAGATGGTGACAGTTGACGAGGAGGAGGAGCAGAAGATTTTGGAGCAGATGATCTTCCACGCTCAGTTGCTCTCTCTCTGAAACGTAAATCAACTTTCGTGCAGAGTGAGATTAGCTCATCTAACTTAGAAGGTAAGTCTCTGGTAGCTAACTCATCTTTAATACGCTCAGATAAGCCATGCCAGAATGCAGCATACAGGGCCTCGTCGTTCCATGCCAGTTCGGATGCCAGGACCTGGAACTGTATCAGATATTGTCCTACAGTACGTGACCCCTGGCGTAAACGGAGAATCTCGGATGAAGCTGAGGTTACCCGGCCTGGCTCGTCGAAGATGCGCCTGAATGTTGACACGAAGGCAGTGTAGGAAGATAGCAGGGTGTCGGACCTCTCCCATAACGGTGATGCCCAATCAAGGGCTGAGCCACTGAGAAGAGAAATAATGTAGGCAATTTTTGTACGGTCACTGGGAAAATTGCCAGGTTGTAGCTCAAACTGAATCTCACACTGGTTGAGAAATCCCCTGCAGAATCTTGGAGATCCGTCAAATTTTGCTGGCGTTGGAAGATGAAGACGTGGAGCAGAAATGGGTAAGGTGGGTGGGGTTATAGCTGGAGTCACTGTGGTTGACGCACCAGACGCGCCTGATCCACGGAGAGTTGTCTGAATCCCATCCAGCCGAGTAGAGAGATCCTGGAGACAGCGGATGATGTGGCCCTGTGCAGCCTCCTGATGTTCTAGTCGGGCTGCCAGTTCTTGCATCGGCCTGGCCGCTTGATCCTGGTCTCCGGCTGGATTCATTAGGTCAGTGCTTACTGTCACAACTGAGGGCCTGAGCTGACGGGAGGCAGCCTCAGTTGTAGGGGCTGAGATGTACCGGAACCTGGGAGGTTGTATCAGACCCCTGGACATGTAAGTAACATGAATAATAACTGCCCGAAGGCGTGACCACGACAACTTGGATAAAAGTCAATGATGTTTATTATGACAACTCCGCAACACAGCAGCAGTAAAAGAAAACGTAAAAGTCAGCAAAGAATAAATACAGTTCCTGGGTACTACAGGATGGCAGAGGCCACAGGGCACTGGTAGTGTGAGATAGTTCTTATGATCTTCTAGATGGAAAGTCCTTACCAGGCCCGACTGTAGAAATGGAGATAACCCAGGATTGTGCCAGCTGGTGTTCCAGGAAAAGCTGGGTTGCTGAAGATAAAACAGCTGCTGTGGATACTGGCTGGAACCAGACTGTTGTTAGCACGGAGTGGATACTGGCTGGAACCAGTTAAATAATAAATGAACTTGGGAGCGATGAAATATGAACTGAAATGTAGAACTTGAGAGCGGAGAAATAATAATACCGGTGGAGAGTGGTAAAGTGTAGAAAGGACACCGGCCCTTTAAGGGAAGCTGTACTCTGCTGGAAGCTGAGCTGGAAGCAGGTAATGTTGTAGCTGGAAACAGATGAATCCACAATGGATTGGAGAGTCAGGCTACACCGCAGGTGGAATGCTGGTGCGGGTCTCTATGGTGGAAGTCTTGAGACAGGAGCTGGAACCTGGAAGACAATCACAGGAGAGAGACAAACAGGAACTAGGTTTGACAACCAAAGCACTGACGCCTTCCTTGCTCAGGCACAGTGTATTTATACCTGCAGCAAGGAAGGGATTGGCTAGGCAATTATGCAGATTATCAAAACTGAGAACAGATTGGTGGAAATGATCAGCTGACAGAATCCAAGATGGCTGCGCCCATGCAGACACTTGGAGGGAAGTTTGGTTTGTAATCCATGTGGTAATGAAAACAGTAATGGCGGCGCCGGCCACTGGAGACAGGAGACGCCAGGCTGACAAGTGCACATCCAACCACGCGGACACAGCGGAGGCCGCGGCTGACGTAATCGCCACTCTGACACTCTGCATACAGAAGCTCAGGGACGGCGGCGGAGGCCGCGGGAGACGCCATGCCAGATGTAATATGGCGTTACTGTGACAGCGTCTCAGAGAGACAGGAGAGGATGCAGGAATGTGAACATTAGGATAACAGATGGGATCCGGTCCTGGAGCGCTGAGCCAGCCTTAGGAGGCATCTGATGGGTAAGAAATGGCGTCCAGATACCCGGATCGTGACACCGCCATTACTTTGGTGAAAACTCAGGGAGCCGTTGTCAAAACAAAGGGTAACGCACAAAATTGGTAATGAAGGTTGCCTACCGCGAACCTCAGGTACTGCTGATGAGACACTGCAATGGGAATATGCAGGTAAGCATCCTGTATGTCCAGGGAGACCATATAGTCCCCAGGTTTCAAGGCCAGAACAATAGAGCGCAGAGTTTCCATATGAAACGTGGAGACCTGCACATACTTGTTCAAGGACTTCAGATTAAGAATGGGCCACGAGGACCTGTTCGGTTTCGGGACTAGAAACAGCCTCTCTGAGCCAGAGGCACCTGTACTACCACTCCTGTGGTCAGGAGGGAATGTACCACCGAATACGGAGTGTTTGCTTTTGCCGGGTCCAGGGGAACATCTGTCAGGCAAAATTGATGAGGGGGACGATTCTTGAAGGGTATTGCATAACCTCGAGTGACTACTTCCCTTACCCAGGTATCTGAAGTGGTCTTCAACCATTCCTGGGCAAAACCTAGAAGTCGGCCCCCCACCCTGGGATCCCCCAGAGGGAGGCCCGCCCCGTCATGCGGCAGGCTTGTCAGTTTTGAAAGCAGGCTGACGGGTAGCCCAGGCTCTCTTCGGTCTGGGCTTTGCAGGTCTGGAAGCATGAGCTTGCTTTGGGTACACCTGACCTTTTGCTTTACCTGGAGGACGAAAAAGCTGAGGGAAAGTACTTTTAGCCTTCTGTGCGGAAGGAGCCGTACTAGGTAGGCAAGCTGTTTTAGCAGTAGCCAGATCAGCCAAAATCTTATTGAGGTCTTCTCCAAAGAGAATGTCTCCCATAAAAGGAAGCACCTCCACGATTTTCTTGGAATCCATATCCACCGACCACGATCTCAACCAAAGGATACATCTGGCCAAGACGGACGTAGCAGCCGCCTTGGCCGCCAGCACCCCGGCATCGGAGGCCGCCTCCTTAAGGTATAGAGAAGCCATGGTAATATATGAGAGACATTGTCGAGCATGCTCAGAAACATTAGATGGCAGCTCCGCCTCTAGCTCCTGAGCCCACGCCTCTACAGCTTCAGCAGCCCATTTAGCTGCAATAGTTGGCCTATGCACAGCCCCCATTAGGGTGTAAATCGCTTTCAAACTACCCTCCACACGTCTATCTGTCGGTTCCTTCAAAGAGGTGACTGTAGTTACTGGCAGAGCAGAGGAAACTACCATGCGCGCCACATAGGAATCTACAGGCGGAGGAGTTTTCCAATTTTTACATAGCTCCGCAGAGAGAGGATAGGGAGCCAACAGCCTCTTTTCTCTGACGTCCTAGTGGATGCTGGGAACTCCGTAAGGACCATGGGGAATAGACGGGCTCCGCAGGAGACTGGGCACTCTAAAAGAAAGATTAGGTACTATCTGGTGTGCACTGGCTCCTCCCTCTATGCCCCTCCTCCAGACCTCAGTTAGATTTCTGTGCCCGGCCGAGCTGGATGCACACTAGGGGCTCTCCTGAGCTCCTAGAAAGAAAGTATATGTTAGGTTTTTTATTTTACAGTGAGACCTGCTGGCAACAGGCTCACTGCAACGAGGTACTAAGGGGAGAAGAAGCGAACCTACCTGCTTGCAGTTAGCTTGGGCTTCTTAGGCTACTGGACACCATTAGCTCCAGAGGGATCGACCGCAGGACCCATCCTTGGTGTTCGTTCCCGGAGCCGCGCCGCCGTCCCCCTTACAGAGCCAGAAGCATGAAGATGGTCCGGAAAATCGGCGGCAGAAGACTTCAGTCTTCACCAAGGTAGCGCACAGCACTGCAGCTGTGCGCCATTGCTCCTCATACACACTTCACACTCCGGTCACTGAGGGTGCAGGGCGCTGGGGGGGGGGGCGCCCTGAGCAGCAATAAAAACACCTTGGCTGGCAAAATAATCACAATATATAGCCCCAGAGGCTATATATGTGATAATTACCCCTGCCAGAATCCATAAAAAAGCGGGAGAAAAGTCCGCGAAAAAGGGGCGGAGCTATCTCCCTTGGCACACTGGCGCCATTTTCTCTTCACAGTGTAGCTGGAAGACAGCTCCCCAGGCTCTCCCCTGTAGTTTTCAGGCTCAAAGGGTTAAAAGAGAGGGGGGCACTAAATTTAGGCGCAATATTGTTTATACAAGCAGCTATTGGGGAAAATTCACTCAGTGATAGTGTTTATCCCTACATTATATAGCGCTCTGGTGTGTGCTGGCATACTCTCTCTCTGTCTCCCCAAATCAACTCCTTACATAAAAGGCTGGATGACGTAACAGCTATGGGACAGCCGGCTTCTCAGCCCGCGCCTGCCCAGGCGTCTCAAAGGCCATCAGGGGCTCAAAAACGCCCGCTCCCTCAGATGGCAGACACAGATGTCGACACGGAGTCTGACTCCAGTGTCGACGAGGTTGAGACATATACACAATCCACTAGGAACATCCGTTACATGATCCCGGCAATAAAAAATGTGTTACACATTTCTGACATTAACCCAAGTACCACTAAAAAAGGGTTTTATGTTTGGGGAGAAAAAGCAGGCAGTGTTTTGTTCCCCCATCAAATGAGTGAATGAAGTGTGAAAAAGCGTGGGTTCCCCCGATAAGAAACTGGTAATTTCTAAAAAGTTACTGATGGCGTACCTTTTCCCGCCAGAGGATAAGTTACGCTGGGAGATATCCCCTAGGGTGGATAAGGCACTCACACGTTTGTCAAAAAAGGTGGCACTGCCGTCTTAGGATACGGCCACTTTGAAGGTACCTGCTGATAAAAAGCAGGAGGCTATCCTGAAGTCTGTATTTACACACTCAGGTACTAGACTGAGACCTGCAGATAGTGCTGCTGCAGCGTGGTCTGTAACCCTGTCAAACAGGGATACTATTTTGCGAACATAAGACGTCGTCTTATATATGAGGGATGCACAGAGGGATATTTTGCCGGCTGGCATCCAGAATTAATGCAATGTCCATTCTGTCAGGAGGGTATTAGAGACCCGACACTGGACAGGTGATGCTGACTTTAAAAGGCACATAGAGCCTTATAAGGGTGAGGAATTGTTTGGGGATGGTCTCTGGGACCTCGTATCCACAGCAACAGCTGGGAAGAAATTTTTTTACCTCAGGTTTCCTCACAGCCTAAGAAAGCACTGTATTATCAGGTACAGTCCTTTCGGCTTCAGAAAAGCAAGCGGGTCAAAGGCGCTTCCTTTCTGCACAGAGACAAGGGAAGAGGGAAAAAGCTGCACCAGTCAGCCAGTTCCCAGAATCAAAATTCTTCCCCCGCTTCCTCTGAGTCCACCGCATGACGCGGGGGCTCCACAGGCGTAGCCAGGTACGGTGGGGGGCCGCCTCAAAAATTTCAGCGATCAGTGGGCTCGCTCACAGGTGGATCCCTGGATCCTTCAAGTAGTGTCTCAGGGGTACAGGCTGGAATTCGAGGCGTCTCCCCCCCGCCGTTTCCTCAAATCTGCCTTGCCGACAACTCTCTCAGGCAGGGAGGCTGTGCTAGAGGCAATTCACAAGCTGTATTCCCAGCAGGTGATAGTCAAGGTGCCCCTACTTCAACAAGGACGGGGTTACTATTCCACACTGTTTGTGGTACCGAAACCGGACGGTTCGGTGAGACCCATTTTAAATTTGAAGTCCTTGAACACATACATAAAAAAATTCAAGTTCAAGATGGAATCGCTCAGGGCGGTTATTGCAAGCCTGGAGAAGGGGGATTACATGGTATCCCTGGACATCAAGGATGCTTACCTACATGTCCCCATTTACCATCCTCACCAGGAGTACCTCAGATTTGTGGTACAGGATTGCCATTACCAATTCCAAACACTGCCGTTTGGACTGTCCACGGCACCGAGGGTCTTTACCAAGGTAATGGCAGAAATGATGATACTCCTTCGAAAAAAGGGAGTTTTTAATTATCCCGTACTTGGACGATCTCCTTATAAAAGCGAGGTCCATGGAGCAGTTGTTGGTCGGAGTAGCACTATCTCGGGAAGTGCTACAACAGCACGGATGGATTCTATACATTCCAAAGTCACAGCTGGTTCCTACCACACGCCTGCTGTTCCTGGGGATGGTTCTGGACACAGAACAGAAAAAATTGTTTCTCCCGCAGGAGAAAGCCAAGGAGCTGTCATCTCTAGCCAGAGACCTCCTGAAACCAAAACAGGTATCGGTGCATCACTGCACACGAGTCCTGGGAAAAATGGTAGCTTCTTACGAAGCAAAATTCCATTCGGCAGGTTCCATGCAAGAACCTTTCAGTGGGACCTCTTGGACAAGTGGTCGGACTCGCATCTTCAGATGCATCGGCTGATAACCCTGTCTCCAAGGACCAGGGTATCTCTACTGTGGTGGCTGCAGAGTGCTCATCTTCAAGAGGGCCGCAGATTCGGCATACAGGACTGGGTCCTGGTAAACACGGATGCCAGCCTTCGAGGCTGGGGGGCAGTCACACAGGGAAGAAATTTCCAAGGACTTTGGTCAAGTCAGGAGTCGTCCCTACACATAAATATTCTGGAACTGAGGGCCATTTACAATGCCCTAAGTCTGGCAAGGCCTCTGCTTCAAAACCAGCCGGTACTGATCCAATCAGACAACATCACGGTTTATTTTAAGGAATTTTAGTTTTCATATGCAAAAATAAAAACTGTACTTCACTATATCCCTTTATCCTGGTTTATTTTTGAGGGAAGAAGAGGTTGTCCGTTTGACTCCTAAGGAGAAAGTGTGATAATCACCGAACATTCATCAAAAATAGACGGGATATTAAGACTGTGGATCTCATACATACCTCAGAGGGTGCGCACTTTTGCAATTTGTAATTGTATTGTGGACTGTTTAAAGTGGGGGTGACCACTTCAGCAAGAGTTGCGGCACTGCTGTGTTGGAGCGCTGGTTTGAAAATCTTCACATTTTCACTTGGTATATTGCTTTCACTCATTTCTTACTAGCTGCACCATGCTGGGGTATAGAGAGCAAAGAAGATTACTTTTGGACTCAGTATTTGAGAATAGGATAGGTGAAGACAAAAATGATACAGAGATAGTAGTTGATATAAAGGAGATGGATATTACGATGAAAAAATTAGAGTATGTTTTATTTAGAGAAAGTAAAATATGGTGGGAAACCATAACATTAGAAAAATACATTGCTGAGAAACTTGTCCCAAGAGGACTTAAAATAGAAAAAAGACCCTCTTCTGATAATGAGAGTGAGGACTTCTATAAAAAATGGAACATTATCACCGAGAATTGTTCAATATCCCTTATGGAATTGATAGTGCAAGAAAGAAAGAGAGACCTCATTCAGATAGAAAAACAAATAGAGAGTCTGACTACAGATTTAACGTCATTTAGGGACTTAGAGGAATACATAGAGAGAGAACATAAAATGGAAAGCAGAATAATTAGGAAAGAAAAGGAGGTGATAATGAGGAAGAAGAGAAAATATGCAAGGGACAAAGAAGAAAAAGCAAAAGAACAAGAAAACAAAGAAAAAAAGAAAGATACAGTAATAGAAGAAATTAGAGAAGAAACCCCCTGCGATTGTGAACTCAGCCCATTATGCAGTCCAATAACTAGTAGGAATCCAAGAAGGAGGTACAATTCTAGAAGACGAGAAATCAGAAGATCCCCTTTCCATCAAGAACCAAGAAACAACTATAGACGGGAACAACCCAGTAGGAAGAACTACAGGTACTGGAAGAAACCTGAAGGAGGTGAAAGATTGGAGAGACAACATTACAACAGGAATTATTTTATTAAAGATGAATGGCATGCGAACCAAAGAGACTATCAACCTCGACTAAGACAAAATGAGAATAGATTCAGAGTGTTCAACGATGAAGTTTTTTTAGGACCGAGCAGGAGGAACAACAGAAGATTTTAGTTTTCAGACGAGAAAAAAAGAAAAGGGGCAAAAGAGGGAAAGGACATCGGAAAAAATCAATTCGACCAGATAACAGCCCCAATAAGTATCCGGAATCTGGGATAACAAAGATTTTTAATCTGAGCCAACACGAATTAACAGCGGATGAAACGAAAGTTTTAGAAAAAGGCCTCAAGTTTGCCCCGGACAACAAACTGAATAAGTTTGAGACTTACCTTGACGTCCAAAAATTTATTAGGAAAGTGTCCCTGAAAAAATATTTCTTAAATCAACCAGGAGAAACCACCAATGATAGGAACCCCTTTAAACCTAAGTCAACGTTTAATCCTACCTTTGCAAGAGGCTGTTTTGTGGAAAGCTTTTGGAAAGCAGTAACAACGGACCTAGAAGAATTACAACCCCATTGGAAGAAGGAATCGAATACAACTAAAAAGGAAAGAGAAGCTATCAAAACATTAAGTGACAATAAGGAAATTGTCATCAAACCTTCGGACAAGGGAGGGGGAGTAGTAATTATGGATGCCACGAAGTACGAAGCAGAGATTAGAAGACAATTGGATGATAAATCGACCTATGCAGTTTTACGAGGAAATCCTAATGATCGAATAGAACGAGAATTAAAGGCTATGGTAAATAGATATAAAAATGCAGGAACCATTAAAGAAAAAGAGGAGCAATACATTAACATAAAAAAACCCACTCTTCCTGTCTTTTATATACTGCCAAAAATTCATAAAAACTCATCCGAACCCCCAGGAAGACCGATAGTAGCGGGCACGAATTCTGCAACTTCCAACCTTTCCCACTTTTCAGACGAGAAAAAAAGAAAAGGGGCAAAAGAGGGAAAGGACATCGGAAAAAATCAATTCGACCAGATAACAGCCCCAATAAGTATCCGGAATCTGGGATAACAAAGATTTTTAATCTGAGCCAACACGAATTAACAGCGGATGAAACGAAAGTTTTAGAAAAAGGCCTCAAGTTTGCCCCGGACAACAAACTGAATAAGTTTGAGACTTACCTTGACGTCCAAAAATTTATTAGGAAAGTGTCCCTGAAAAAATATTTCTTAAATCAACCAGGAGAAACCACCAATGATAGGAACCCCTTTAAACCTAAGTCAACGTTTAATCCTACCTTTGCAAGAGGCTGTTTTGTGGAAAGCTTTTGGAAAGCAGTAACAACGGACCTAGAAGAATTACAACCCCATTGGAAGAAGGAATCGAATACAACTAAAAAGGAAAGAGAAGCTATCAAAACATTAAGTGACAATAAGGAAATTGTCATCAAACCTTCGGACAAGGGAGGGGGAGTAGTAATTATGGATGCCACGAAGTACGAAGCAGAGATTAGAAGACAATTGGATGTTAAATCGACCTATGCAGTTTTACGAGGAAATCCTAATGATCGAATAGAACGAGAATTAAAGGCTATGGTAAATAGATATAAAAATGCAGGAACCATTAAAGAAAAAGAGGAGCAATACATTAACATAAAAAACCCCACTCTTCCTGTCTTTTATATACTGCCAAAAATTCATAAAAACTCATCCGAACCCCCAGGAAGACCGATAGTAGCGGGCACGAATTCTGCAACTTCCAACCTTTCCCACTTTATCGACCATCACTTTCAACCAGAAGTTTTAAAAGTGAAATCATATATTAAGGATACCATGGACATTTTATATAAATTGGAAGGTTTTAAATGGGAACAAAATTTTATCTTGGGAACTGCGGATGTTAGCAGTCTTTATACCATAATTGATCATGAAAAGGGAATAAATGCGGTAAATTATCATCTGCAAAATAGCACCATGGAGGCAGCAAAAATTCCTTTCATCCTGGAAAGCATTAGTTTTATTTTAAATAATAACTTCTTTTGGCATAATGGCAAATTTTATTTACAGAAAATGGGGACCGCAATGGGGACACGTTTTTCCCCTTCATACACCAATCTGTTCATGAGCCTTTGGGAAGATCAACATATTTGGGCAGAGAGTAATCCGTTTTTAGCAAATATCAAATTGTGGTATCGTTTTATTGACGACATTATTTTTATATGGGAAGGTGATGAAGAACATCTGAATCTGTTCTGTGAATCTCTTAATCACAATGATTTCAACATATCTTTAGTTTTTAACACGAGTAAATTGGAAGTGAATTTTTTAGATCTTACTCTTTACATAGAGGACAATATTTTAAAAACCAAGTCTTTTTTTAAACCCACAGACAGTAATTCATATATATCAGTTAAGAGCAACCATCATCCGAATTGGTTGCGAAATGTACCTAAAGGGCAAATTAAAAGAATGAGGAGAAATTGTACAGATATCACTGTTTTTAAAAACCAATCAGCTAATATGAAAGAAAAATTCATATGTAAAGGGTATGATGGTGACAAGGTAGAGGAGTATATCTCTGAAGTACAGAGTATAAGTAGACAAGATCTCTTGCAACCGAAAACGAAGAATAAGGATGAAGAATGTTTTTTACCCTTTATCACCTCGTACAGTGGTCAATATAAGGAAGTGGAACGAATCATTAAAAAACATTGGCACTTACTAACTAGAGACCCCACTTTAGAGAAAATTTTACCTCAGAACCCTAAGTTTGTGTACAGAAAAGCGCCCAATTTGAAACAAAAATTGGTAAAAAGTGCCATTGCCCCCAAAAAATCGTACAGGATAAAAACCAAGGGGTTCCACAGGTGTGGACTGTGTTCAATGTGCAGAAGTCACAGTTCACAGCCTAGTAAAATGGAGGAATTTAAATCAAATATCACCGGGGCTGTATATAATATTACTGATTTCATCACATGTAACACCAAGAACTGCATTTATTTAATAGAATGCAGCTGTGGACTACAATATATTGGACGTACCTCCAGATCTCTAAAAGAGCGTTGGGCAGAACACATCCGCAATATCAATAAGGGCTTTGAAAACCATTCAGTTTCAAATCACTTTAAAGGTATACACAACAGTAATTGTAATGCTCTGAGCAAGGTCCTAGGGATCAAAGTAGTCCAAACCCATTGGCGGAATAAAAATATAGAAGAAAACCTTGCAAAAACCGAAATGAAATGGATCTATGATATGTCCACTTTGTCCCCGAAAGGACTAAATTTAGACTTTGAACTTAAATGGTTTCTCTAGGAGGCTCTGAATATCATGAAAGAATATTTTAAGTCATGTATCCTACATAAATTATCTTTCTAAAAGTTGGTTCAGGTATTTATGCATGTTTGACCTGAACTGAACATTTTACATCCACCTCTCTGTAAAAAGAAAAGAGTTTTTAATGTATTCTATGTATTCATTTTATCTATATGTTTCAACTCATTATCCGGTTTTTTATTAATAATGTTTTTGCCATTAACGTATTTTAATGTAATTCCTCACTCGTGGAACGCATTTAGGGTTCATGTGTCCCACATCCTGTGCCGTAATAACCCGGAAGTATATTAAGTCTTCTGCAACGTAACCACCGCCGCTGCCTCCAGCGTCTGGGGGGCGGAAGCGGAAGAATAGTGCGCTCCAGAAAGCCTGGAACGCACAGACTCATGGCCGGAAATTGTAGTCATAACGCTCCCCCCTCCAATACAATACACACGGAGGGTGGAAGCGGAAATGAGCTATGCGTTCCACGGAGGTGGAACGCATTGAATATTAACTTATTTTATGCTTTTTTATTCTTGTTTAAATCGTTTTTGCATGTTATATATAAAAATCGTACCAGGGAGGCTCTGTGAAGCCCCAAGAAAGTTTATAATTATATCTAAACTTTATGTAAACATGTATTCCATGATTGAACAGTCTGAGCCAATCACACCACAACACGGGGTTTAAAAAGCCCAGTGTATTCAACTCCACTACACACCTTGAGAAAGGCTCCTATGCGAGCAGAAACGCGTTGGTGTTTTGGGGGACGGACTGTAGCAACCAAGGAATCCGTGGAAGCATCCAGGAAGCCTGGAGCCGGAGGGAATACGGTGCTGATTTCCCGGGAGGTACCTGTGTACTCTTAAGCTCTTCAGGGTAGCCTTCACTGGTCGCCCCACTCATTCTGGTACGCAGAATTACCCCACTAATGTTGGTGGAGTTTATTTTAAGGAATTTTAGTTTTCATATGCAAAAATAAAAACTGTACTTCACTATATCCCTTTATCCTGGTTTATTTTTGAGGGAAGAAGAGGTTGTCCGTTTGACTCCTAAGGAGAAAGTGTGATAATCACCGAACATTCATCAAAAATAGACGGGATATTAAGACTGTGGATCTCATACATACCTCAGAGGGTGCGCACTTTTGCAATTTGTAATTGTATTGTGAACATCACGGCAGTCGCCCATGTAAACCGACAGGGTGGCACAAGAAGCAGGATGGCGATGGCAGAAGCCACAAGGATTCTCCGATGGGCGGAAAATCACGTCTTAGCACTGTCAGCAGTGTTCATTCCGGGAGTGGACAACTGGGAAGCAGACTTCCTCAGCAGACACGACCGACACCCGGGAGAGTGGGGACGTCATCCAGAAGTCTTCCAACTGTTGGTAAACCGTTGGGAAAGGCCACAGGTGGACATGATGGCGTCCCGCCTAAACAAAAAACTAGATATTGCGCCAGGTCAAGGGACCCTCAGGCAATAGCTGTGGACGCTCTAGTGACACCGTGGGTGTACCAGTCGGTTTATGTATTCCCTCCTCTGCCTCTCATACCAAAGGTACTGAGAATAATAAGAAAACGAGGAGTAAGAACGATACTCGTGGTTCCGGATGGGCCAAGAAGAGCTTGGTACCCAGAACTTCAAGAAATAATATCAGAGGACCCATGGCCTCTACCGCTCAGACAGGATCTGCTACAGCAGGGGCCCTGTCTGTTCCAAGACTTACCGCGGCTGCTTTGGACGGCATGGCGGTTGAATTCCGGATCCTAAAGCAAAAGGGCATTCCGGAGGAAGTCATTCCTACGCTGATAAAAGCCAGGAAAGAAGTAACCGCAAACCATTATCACCGTATTTGGCGAAAATATGTTGCGTGGTGTGAGGCCAGGAAGGCCCCAACAGAGGAATTTCAGCTGGGTCGTTTTCTGCACTTCCTACAGTCAGGAGTGACTATGGGCCTAAATTTGGGTTCCATTAAGGTCCAGATTTCGGCTCTGTCGATTTTCTTCCAGAAAGAACTGGCTTCACTGCCTGGAGTTCAGACATTTGTAAAGGGAGTGCTACATATTCAGCCCCTTTTTTGTGCCTTCTGTGGCACCTTGGGATCTCAACGTGGTGTTGAGTTTCTTAAAATCACATTGGTTTGAGCCACTTAAAGCTGTGGATTTGAAATATCTCACGTGGAAAGTGGTCATGTTATTGGCCTTGGCTTCGGCCAGGCGTGTGTCAGAATTGGCGGCTTTGTCATGTAAAAGCCCTTATCTGATTTTCCATATGCAGAATTGAGGACTCGTCCCCAGTTTCTCCCTAAGGTGGTATCAGCTTTTCACTTGAACCAACCTATTGTAGTGCCTGCGGCTACTAGGGACTTGGAAGATTCCAAGTTACTGGACGTAGTCAGGGCCTTAAAAATTTATATTTCCAGGACGGCTGGAGTCAGGAAAACTGACTCGGTTTTTTATCCTGTAGGCACCCAACTAAATAGGTGCTCCTGCTTCTAAGCAGACTATTGCTCGCTGAATTTGTAGCACAATTCAGCTGGAGCATTCTGCGGCTGGATTGCCGCATCCTAAATCAGTAACAGCCCATTCCACGAGGAGAGTGGGCTCATCTTGGGCGGCTGCCCGAGGGGTCTCGGCTTTACAACTTTGCCGTGCTGCAACTTGGTCAGGGGCAAACACGTTTGCTAAATTCTACAAATTTGATACCCTGGCTGAGGAGGATCTTGAGTTCTCTCATTCGGTGCTGCAGAGTCATCCGCACTCTCCCGCCCGTTTGGGAGCTTTGGTATAATCCCCATGGTCCTTACGGAGTTCCCAGCATCCACTAGGACGTCAGAGAAAATAAGATTTTACTCACCGGTAAATCTATTTCTTGTAGTCCGTAGTGGATGCTGGGCGCCCATCCCAAGTGCGGATTGTCTGCAATACTTGTATATAGTTATTGCCTGACTAAAGGGTTATTGTTGAGCCATCTGTTGAGAGGCTCAGTTATATTTCATACTGTTAACTGGGTATAGTATCACGAGTTATACGGTGTGATTGGTGTGGCTGGTATGAGTCTTACCCGGGATTCAAAATCCTTCCTTATTGTGTCAGCTCTTCCGGGCACAGTATCCTAACTGAGGTCTGGAGGAGGGGCATAGAGGGAGGAGCCAGTGCACACCAGATAGTACCTAATCTTTCTTTTAGAGTGCCCAGTCTCCTGCGGAGCCCGTCTATTCCCCATGGTCCTTACGGAGTACCCAGCATCCACTACGGACTACGAGAAATAGATTTACCGGTGAGTAAAATCTTATTATTTAGTGTGAATTTTGTCCCCGGATTTTCCCAGGATTCCTGACAAATGTCAGCCAGGTGTTGAGAATGAGGTAAAACTTGTTTAACCACCTTACGTTTAAATCTGTCCGGCTTTTTAGAGACAGGCTCAGGTTCATCAGAGACCTGAAGAATGAGCCTGATAGCCTCAATCAAATCAGGGACATCCACCACTGACTTCCCTTCCCCATCAGAAGCATCTGGATCAGTGTCTGTGGGGACAGTATATGCACCATCCTCCTCAGAGGACGTGTCCGGTATAGCGGTGGATTGTGAGGAGGTAATTGCCCGTTTGGAAGACATTTTAGTCTTAGGTGGGCAAGAGAGAGATTTAGATTTTGTCAGTGACCGGTTCAATTGCTGTAACTGAGTGGAGATTTGATCTGCCCATGGTGGATTAATTGCAGGACCATAAACTGCTGCATTGGCACAGGTGGTCCCACATGGGGCACCAGTTTTGTTACAAGCGTGTTTAACAGCGTGGAGAAGGTAGCCCAAGGTGCGTCATTTGTTGCCCCCGGTGCTACGGACCTACTGGGGGGTAAGGAACCCCCTGAACCTGAACTCTCTGCTGCCAAATTTTCCTCCATAATGTCTGTGGGAGAAGCCCCAGCTCCGTTGCCTTGTGTAGCTGACATAACAATGGGGGTAATTCTGAGTTGATCGCAGCAGGATTTTTGTTAGCAGTTGGGCAAAACCATGTGCACTGCAGGGGAGGCAGATATAACATGTGCAGAGAGAGTTAGATTTGGGTGTGGTGTGTTCAATCTGCAATCTAAATTGCAGTGTAAAAATAAAGCAGCCAGTATTTACCCTGCACAGAAACAAAATAACCCACCCAAATCTAACTTTCTCTGCACATGTTATATCTGCCTCCCCTGCAGTGCACATGGTTTTGCCCAACTGCTAACAAAAGTCCTGCTGCGATCAACTCAGAATGACCCCCAATAAGAACAATATTGGGCAACCTGGTACAATTCTTAGCATCGATATACTTAACAAGAACTCCCAGTGAAGTGTGACTTTCCTGTCTGCACAAACCGGGAATCCAATAGATATATGGGGTGACTATAAATCACAAAGAAAAATACACAGCAAGTATATCTTGTGAAAAAAAACCTTTATTATATAGAAAACCTGATACACTTAGCCCACTCACGTTATGGAATATAGGAATTGCATGCTGAGTATTTCACCCGATATGGCAGCCACGCAGCAGCTACATGCGCACACACTTATATAATCACAAGCGTACCATGCAGAAATTATACACCATAAAACTGCACTGGACTAGCAATACAGAGTAATACTCAGTATAGCTATATATGATAACAATAGATATAACAAAGCACAGTAGATACTGGATGTATATCACAGGGTGTTTGTACCACATAGCCCTGAATGTATGCACTCTTTCATAACTAACACTGTCACAGTGACAGGTAGAATACTTAAGTGTCCTGTAAAATGCACAGCGCTGGCAATCAGGTGGCTTTACAGAGGAGGATTTGCCCCAGTCCCAGAAACAGCTCAGCTCCGTTATGATGGCTGCTGACAGGGAGTGAGGGAGAGATATGCAGCTCCAAGGCGGGAACATTCCCTGAAATGGCGCCCTGGGGGAGGGGCTACAGGTTAGGCCTTCTCCCCCTGCTGGCTTCCCCATCGGGCGCTGTGGGCTATTTAAAAACAGGGTTTTATGGGAGGAAAACCCCCTACCTGTGCCCACTGTTCTGGTGACTAGTAGAGCAGCTGCCCGATTACAGTGTCTACGCCAGCGCGCCCGGCCTACCCCCCCCACGACTGCGCCGGATCGTGGTTAACAGCGGACCAAAGAGACCCCTTACCTCCCCTGTACCTGCAGCCACGCGATCCTGGAGGGCAGCGGTAGGCGTGTGTGACTTGACAGGAAAGACACCGGAGCCTCCGTTGTAGATACCCGGCAACCAGGGCGCGGGAGTATACAGCGCCGCTGGGGGAGTGATGGAGCTGCAGCAAAGTATGTCTAATGACATACATAAAAGCTGCAGCCCTTAAATTCTTGAAAGTTTTCTTTCTTTTCTTCAGTTTAAGCTATAATATGGGCTGCAAAGGCAGCCCCGCTGTTGATTGCCTGCTTACTGCATGGCACCAACTTACAAACTGAGCTCCTGTGCACGGAGGTGGGGTTATAGAGGAGGCGGCACTGTGCATCTTGGGAACAGTCAAAGCTTTGAGCCTGTTGGTGCCTCGGATCAAGAGCCTATTCTACACCCCAATGTTATTCCTTGTGGAGCCCAGTATACCCCGCAGCAGAAATAAAGAGACTCGGTGTGGTCTCAAAATGAAAGGGTAGTGGTCACGCAATAGTATCCCCAATTCACATTATGCTGCACAGTAGCACAATCATAATCCCATTACACCACATAGTACTTATTCATGTTATGACACACAGTAGTGCCTGTTTTACATAATGCCCACGTTAGTGCCCCTTATGCAATGCCCTCTGTAGTGGTAGTGTCCTCCGTAGTAGTGCTTCCAGTAATAATGCCCCCTGTAGTAGTACCCCCTTAGTAATACCCCCTGTTGTATTGCCCCTTTAGTAGTGCCCCTTACACACACAAAAACACAATATACTTAGCTAAACCTCGCTGCCATTCGTCTGCTCTGGCCACCCTCTCCTCGGAACTATGGGAGAGACGTCATGATGTCTCTCCCATAGTTCACACCGTGGGACTTAGAAGCAGCTGCCGCTGTGGGGAGGAAGCCAGGTGCCCACTGGTGACAAAATCTCAGCGGGCGCCCGGAACCTCCCTGTGGCTATGGGCATACATTCTGGGTTGAAGGAGTCGGAACTGGTTCTGTCTCCAAATGGAACTGACAGAACGCAGTTCCGCCCTATTCCGGGTGGAACTGGGAGAGGCATGGAGCAGTGGGGTTAGAGGTGAGAGTTGGAAGATTTTAATACAGAAATGGAGATCCACTTTAAAGTTTTGTTGAGAGTCTGATAGGGTGCGAGTTCCAGTGGTAGGTAGCAGCACAGGCAAAATCTCGGAGACAGAAGTGGGAGGCAGTAATCAGTTTGGAGGAGAGGCATTCATTTGTAGAGCAAAGTTGGCAGGCGAAATGTGAAGAGAGATAAAGGGCCTAATTCAGAGTTGATTGCAGCAGCAAATTTGTTAGCAGTTGGGCAAAACCATGGCCCTCATTCCGAGTTGTTCGCTCGTTCTCTTTCATCGCATCGCAGTGAAAATCCGCTTAGTACGCATGCGCAAAGTTCGCACTGCGACTGCGCCAAGTAACTTTACTATGAAGAAAGTATTTTTACTCACGGCTTTTTCTTCGCTCCGGCGATCGTAATGTGATTGACAGGAAATGGGTGTTACTGGGCGGAAACACGGCGTTTCAGGGGCGTGTGGCTGAAAACGCTACCGTTTCCGGGAAAAACGCAGGAGTGGCCGGAGAAACGGTGGGAGTGCCTGGGCGAACGCTGGGTGTGTTTGTGACGTCAACCAGGAACGACAAGCACTGAACTGATCGCACAGGCAGAGTAAGTCTGGAGCTACTCTGAAACTGCTAAGTAGTTAGTAATCGCAATATTGCGAATACATCGGTCGCAATTTTAAGAAGCTAAGATTCACTCCCAGTAGGCGGCGGCTTAGCGTGTGTAACTCTGCTAAATTCGCCTTGCGACCGATCAACTCGGAATGAGGGCCCATGTGCACTGCAGGGGGGGCAGATTTAACATGTTCCGAGAGAGTTATGGTTGTTAACAATCGATTGCTGATGCTCACCCCTACAATAGATAAAGAAATTGTGGAAGGTGAGGTTATTAGGGAGGGTGGAAATAATATCAGCTCAGTCATAGCCATGTTAAGATTAAGAAAGTGCTGGTATATCCTTGAGCAATTAGAAGAGAGACTGTTTGAGAGGGGGAAAAGTCAGGTGAAGAGAGAGAGATTGAGTGTCACCACGAAAGAGGTGATATTGGCGGATAAAAGAGCTGATCAGTTGAGTTTACATAAAGAGTATGTATAGGTAAAGAATAGGAGATGTTCAAGAACAGAACCTAGGAGGACACCTGTCAGGATTCAGCAGCACTACACACTCCTGCCTGGTGGTTCTGGTTACTAGGATCTGCTCTCCGGCATCATGGCTTCCGGCCGAGGGTTTCTCCACAGTCTTGTGACTTGCAGCCATCTCTCGGGCACTCTCCTGCAGCCTCCTCCCTGGCGTCTTCATGCAGGCTTTCCCACCGGCTCAGTCTGCTGGGCACTGCCATCTTGGTTCCGGTTAGCTGACTGCAGACCAGCCAGTCGGGTTCCAGTTTCTGTGCAGCTGACCGCATCCTCCAATGGGGCAGTGCAAGTGGGGTAAAATGAGCCTACTGTAACTGAGAAGGCGCCAGAACAATGTTTGTCACCAAGCATTCTGTGCTCTAGATTCCAGGTCTCCCTGTGTAATTGCTTCTGAGTCAGCCCTTGCTACTCACCATACTGTCCGTTCTTGTATGCTTAAGCTATACCGGTTCCAGCTTGATCCTGCATACTGAAGCTATACCGGTTCCAGCATGGTCCTTAAAATGTAAGTTATACTGGTTCTCACCGATCCTGCATCTTGAAGCTATACCGGTTCCAACTTGGTCCTGCATACTGAAAATGTAAGTTATAATGGTTCTCGCCAGTCCTGCATATTTAAGCTATACTGGTTTCATCCCAGTCCTGTATATTGAAGCTAAAGTCGGTCCCAGCCCGGCATCTCAGAAGCTACAGCCTGTCCCAGCCTGGCATCTTAGAAGCTACAGGGGGTCCCAGCCTGGCATCACTGAAGTTACAGCTGGTCCTAGCCCAGCATCTCAGAAGCTATATCCAGTCCCAGTTTGGCATCTTAAAAGCCTTAGCCGGTTCCACCTGGTCTCCACAAGCCTTCGCCGGCTCCAGCTGACTTCCAGTTCCACACCAGTTCTTCCAGCCCTGAGTACCAGTAATTATCTTGGCTATTCACACTTGTCATCTCCAGTACTGTTTCTAGTATCAACCATCCAAACCCAAAGTTCATAATATTCTATGAGGAGGAATTATATATGTCAGCCCAGTTTCCTACACTCAAGCACCACATCCAAAGCAGGTCAAAGGTGTCATGCCTGAGGGTTGGGGGTTGGCTTGGGCAGGCGTATGAGACTGAAGCAGGAACTTATGAGGCGTGGATGAAGCTCTTTCTCGTGAATTGATGAATGAGAAGACAGTGTAGCTGCTTGTAGTGAGCAAGATGAGTATTGTTGGAGTTCTAATGGTGGATAGCACAAAGTGGACAGTCATAGAGAGGTAAACTTTATTAATGTTGGAACAGTTATTGTTTTGATCATCCAAGCATTGGAGCTATGACGAGAGCTGGAAGGATGATAAATCTACAGGTAGGAGATAGTCCTTGCCCAGCTATATTATAGTAGAACAAGAGTTGGATGGTGAATTGGACTGGAACCAGTGAGAGGCTGGACTGGAGTTGGGGATTGGCCAGATTGGAACCAGTGATGAACCGGACTGGAACTGGCAAGTGACTGGACTGGAACTGGCAGGTGAACGGACTGGAACCGGTAGGTGACCGGAAGAACTGGTGAGTAACCAGACTGGAACCAGCAGGTGACCGGGCTGGAAACAGTAAGTAGGAAGAAAGTCCCTTGATAGAGCAGACTGGAACACTATGGTAGATTAAGACTTGTATGTACCAGACTAGGCCTGGCATAGAGCGGACTGGGTCTGTACGGATACAAAGTACCTGGGAGCTCAGCACATAGCTGTAACTTTAGCAGAAGCAATGTTGTGTCAGGGTCTGGGGTCTTACCATCGGCGCTGGGTTCTGGGGTCTCCCTGTCCAGGTCATGGCAATGCTGCAGCGGTGGGTGGTCGGTTGCTGCTCTGTGTGAGGGGCTGCAGTGAGACTGACGGAGGCTGCGGGTGTGGGCATTGGAGCTCAGTGAGCAGGGAATCAGTAGGAAAGAGGAGCCTTCTCTTGTATGTCTGCAGTTATGGGAGCCGCCATGTTGGAGACCAGTGCATGCAGTATAGCCATAGCAGTGCTTCTCTTGGGTTCTCAGCCAATCCCAGTATGCTTCCCCTTTTAAAAGTTGGATTTGAATCAAACACTGCCAGTGCTTTATGTTGTTCTTCCTAGAAGGTGCTTCTGCTCTGTGCTCCTGTGGGCATCCTGGTTGCTCTGTGTTTTGATTCCCTGGAAGTCTTGTACATTGCTCATCTGCACATTACTCCACCTCTCTCCTCCATCCCACTGTCTCCCCTACCTGTACCCCCACTGTCCCCCAATCCCCCCCCCCCCCCCCTTGGTAGATTTCCCCTCTCTTGTGGCCACTGCAGGTGCTGAAAAGCCGAGGATGAAGGGGAAGGAGCTTGACAGTCCAGCTGCGGACCCCGAATCTTCTCAGAAACCGGTGGTCGAACAGGTCCAGGACCCCCTCCGTCTGGAGGAGGACATGGAAGCGATGGTGGAAGAACTCGGGGATAAGGTGAAACCCGATCCTAATGCCATCTGCCTGGGTGACGAGATGATAGAGAGCAGCATACTGCCACTCCAACAGGGCGACCCAGTTGCTGGTCCAGAATGTACTGTGATCTAACCTCTTTTTCTCCCAACTAATGGTGTCTTTTTCCCTTTCCACCATTAATGTGAGGAGTATTAAGGATACGCTTAGGAGACAGCCTGTGTTTACTTTTTTAGACAGTCAGAAATGTGATGTTTCTATGTTGCAAGAATGTTCTTGTCCTTTCTCTAGATCCTACAGACATCTGGGCTGTCAGTGGTCTCACGGCGCCTCCTATTGGTCCAGTGTGGGTGAGTGTATGCCTGCAGGGGTCCCCATTCTTGTTAGGGGGAGCCTTTTCATGCTAGATTCTCTTCAGGAGCTTGTCTGCTGCAGTTTGCTGATTGTAGACAGCTCCTGGGTAGTTGAGCCTTTTAGGCTAATCTGCGTGTATGCACCCCCTGGTAAGAATGAGCGTTTGAAGCTTTTCCAGACCCTGCAACTGCAGCTTGCAACCAGTAGTGATGGCAGGAGACTTCAGCTGCCCCATGGAGGAGAATGGGCGCAGCACCTGCAACTCTACTAAGCTAGATGTGACATCTAACGTGCTCATAGAAATGGTAACCAAAGCATCATTGTGGGACACTGTGGGCTCCATGGGGGCTGGCTCCGTGAATTACACATGGAGCCGCCCCGATGGCTTCGTGCGTTCCTACATTGACTTTGTGTTTACCTCTAGAGCAGTGAACCAGAATAGGCATGCCATGGTCCCCTGCTTCTTCTCAGACCATAGGGTCATTCTCTTCCTAGGAGTCCTGGACAATGGTTTTTCACCTGGCCCAGGCTCCTGGAAGTTGAATTGTGCCCTGTTGGAAAGGGAGGATTTGCTAGTGGAGTTGAAGGATGCCTACATCACATAGAAAAATGACAAATGTTATTTTGATTGTATGAGTGACTGGTGGGAATATGTTAAGGCTAATATTCGCAGTTTCTTTCATGTTAAAGGTAGACAACAGGCGTGTGACCGAAAGAGGACCTTCAGGAGACGGCAAAGACAACTGCAGTCCGTGTTGGACCTCCAACGGTGCCGATGGGACGTGAGAGACGAGCTGGATGAGACCAAAGAGTGCTTGAAAAGGCACTTTGAGGAGTAATCCAGACGCATCGTCTTCCGTTCCAAGGTGGAGAACCTGGGGAAGGATGAGAAATGTAACTTTCTTTTTCAGGAAACTCCACTCTGGCCACATGCCCCTGACTGAGCTGCGAGATGAGAACGGTACTCCCAGACAGGGGAAGTAGGAACTCCCAGACAGGAAAGTCATCAGAGACTATTACACCGACCTCTACTCCCCTGAGACAATAGACAGTGAGGAGGCTGATAAGTTCCTATCAGGTATCACTAACACTATGTCACAGGGCATGCCATAGTTTCCTGACATACCAGAGGAGTGAATTTTCCCGAATCTGAGTGGGATTTCTTGATCATGTACAGTAGATGGAAAATTATGCTAAGCCTCCTCTAAGGAATTCACTCTGGAAAGATGTATTAGCGTAATTGTTCTGACAATGCAAATGATCCTTAAGGTACCTTAAGTGAGCGGCCTGACAATACAACTGAACATTGGGAAAATGAATACCCCCATTAGAAACTGCTTGTTGTCATTTTATAAGTCCTATAAGCGGTCGTCTGCCCTGCCATATAAACTGCAAGAACAGACGCTGTGTATGTTGAATATCTTTGGAAGTTAACATGAACAGTAAAACCAGAATCATGTACATTAAACATGAAATAGACACCACCTTATTAAGATTAGCTCTCCTAGCGTACCACTCAGCAAACCTTTTTAATGAGGCTGTACATCTCTAAGTAGCTGTGCAGCATTGTGTAACTCGGTGCTTGTATTCTCCTGATATGACTGTCATCCTGTGGGGTTTCCTTGGGGAGGCTCTAAGATGGACACTCCATATTAACTGCAGAGACCCACTAGTACTGGACTACTTTGTCCACTGATTACTAAAGCTGTTAGGAGATACACCCCTCCTTGGTCCTAAGGGCCTTAATTGCCACTTTTTATCTTACTGCTCCTTAGAGAACAAAGTTCGCCCAGATGAGTCTATCATCAGTGGCTTTGACTAATAGTTTTATAAAGGCATCAGGAATCCATGATTAATCACGATTGTTTGATAAATTAACATTTAGTGAATCTACTTCATAATGTTATGGACCTGTCTGCAAGTAGTGTGTGGCTACTAGTGATGTGCACCGGAAATTTTTCGGGTTTTGGTTTTGGATTCGGACGCGTTTTGGCAAAACCTCCCTGAAATTTTTTTGTCGGATTCGGGTGTGTTTTGGATTCGGGTGTTTTAAAAAAAAAAAAAAACCCTCAAAAACACCTTAAATCATAGAATTTGGGGGTCATTTTGATCCCATAGTATTATTAACCTCAATAACCATAATTTACACTCATTTTCAGTCTATTCTGAACACCTCACACCTCACAATATTATTTTTAGTCCTAAAATTTGCACCGAGTTCGCTGGATGGCTAAGCTAAGCGACACAAGTGGCCGACACAAACACCTGGCCCATCTAGGAGTGGCACTGCAGTGTCAGGCAGGATGGCACTTCAAAAAAATTGTCCCCAAACAGCACATGATGCAAAGAAAAAAAGAGGCGCACCAAGGTCGTTGTGTGACTAAGCTAAGCGACACAAGTGGCCGACACAAACACCTGGCCCATCTAGGAGTGGCACTGCAGTGTCAGGCAGGATGGCACTTCCAAAAAATTGTCCCCAAACAGCACATGATGCAAAGAAAAAAAGAGGCGCACCAAGGTCGCTGTGTGACTAAGCTAAGCGACACAAGTGGCCGACACAAACACCTGGCCCATCTAGGAGTGGCACTGCAGTGTCAGGCAGGATGGCACTTCCAAAAAATTGTCCCCAAACAGCACATGATGCAAAGAAAAAAAGAGGCGCACCAAGGTCGCTGTGTGACTAAGCTAAGCGACACAAGTGGCCGACACAAACACCTGGCCCATCTAGGAGTGGCACTGCAGTGTCAGGCAGGATGGCACTTCAAAAAAATTGTCCCCAAACAGCACATGATGCAAAGAAAAATGAAAGAAAAAAGAGGTGCAAGATGGAATTGTCCTTGGGCCCTCCCATCCACCCTTATGTTGTATAAACAGGACATGCACACTTTAACGAACCCATCATTTCAGCGACAGGGTCTGCCACACGACTGTGACTGAAATGACGGGTTGGTTTGGGCCCCCACCAAAAAAGAAGCAATCAATCTCTCTTTGCACAAACTGGCTCTACAGAGGCAAGATGTCCACCTCATCATCATCCTCCGATTCCTCACCCCTTTCATTGTGTACATCCCCCTCCTCACAGATTATTAATTCGTCTCCACTGGAATCCACCATCTCAGATCCCTGTGTACTTTCTGGAGGCAATTGCTGGTGAATGTCTCCACGGAGGAATTGATTATAATTCATTTTGATGAACATCATCTTCTCCACATTTTCTGGAAGTAACCTCGTACGCCGATTGCTGACAAGGTGAGCGGCTGCACTAAACACTCTTTCGGAGTACACACTGGAGGGAGGGCAACTTAGGTAGAATAAAGCCAGTTTGTGCAAGGGCCTCCAAATTGCCTCTTTTTCCTGCCAGTATACGTACGGACTGTCTGACGTGCCTACTTGGATGCGGTCACTCATATAATCCTCCACCATTCTTTCAATGGTGACAGAATCATATGCAGTGACAGTAGACGACATGTCCGTAATCGTTGCCAGGTCCTTCAGTCCGGACCAGATGTCAGCACTCGCTCCAGACTGCCCTGCATCATCGCCAGCGGGTGGGCTCGGAATTCTTAGCCTTTTCCTCGCACCCCCAGTTGCGGGAGAATGTGAAGGAGGAGCTGTTGACGGGTCACGTTCCGCTTGACTTGACAATTTTCTCACCAGCTGGTCTTTGAACCTCTGCAGACTTGTGTCTGCCGGAAAGAGAGATACAACGTAGGTTTTAATCTAGGATCGAGCATGGTGGCCAAAATGTAGTGCTCTGATTTCAACAGATTGACCACCCGTGAAACCTGGTTAAGCGAATTAAGGGCTCCATCCACAAGTCCCACATGCCTAGCGGAATCGCTCTGTTTTAGCTCCTCCTTCAATGTCTCCAGCTTCTTCTGCAAAAGCCTGATGAGGGGAATGACCTGACTCAGGCTGGCAGTGTCTGAACTGACTTCACGTGTGGCAAGTTCAAAGGGTTGCAGAACCTTGCACAACGTTTAAATAATTCTCCACTGCGCTTGAGTCAGGTGCATTCCCCCTCCTTTGCCTATATCGTGGGCAGATGTATAGGCTTGAATGGCCTTTTGCTGCTCCTCCATCCTCTGAAGCATATAGAGGGTTGAATTCCACCTCGTTACCACCTCTTGCTTCAGATGATGGCAGGGCAGGTTCAGGAGTGTTTGCTGGTGCTCCATTCTTCGGCACGTGGTGGCTGAATGCCGAAAGTGGCCTGCAATTCTTCGGGCCACCGACAGCATCTCTTGCACGCCCCTGTCCTTTTTTAAATAATTCTGCACCACCAAATTCAATGTATGTGCAAAACATGGGACGTGCTGGAATTTGCCCAGATGTAATGCACGCACAATATTGGTGGCGTTGTCCGATGTCACAAATACCCAGGAGAGTCCAATTGGGGTAAGCCATTCTGCGATGATGTTCCTCAGTTTCCGTAAGAGGTTGTCAGCTGTGTGTCTCTTCTGGAAAGCGGTGATACAAAGCGTAGCCTGCCTAGGAACGAGTTGGCGTTTGCGAGATGCTGCTACTGGTGCCGCCGCTGCTGTTCTTGCTGCTGGAGTCAATACATCTAACCAGTGGGCTGTCACAGTCATATAGTCCTGAGTCTGCCCTGCTCCACTTGTCCACATGTCCGTGGTTAAGTGGACATTGAGTACAACTGCATTTTTTAGGACACTGGTGACTCTTTTTCTGAGGTCTGTGTACATTTTCGGTATCGCCTGCCTAGAGAAATGGAACCTAGATGGTATTTGGTACCGGGGACACAGTACCTCAATCAAGTCTCTAGTTGCCTCTGAATTAACGGTGGATACCGGAACCACGTTTCTCACCACCCAGGCTGACAAAACCTGAGTTATCCGCTTTGCAGCAGGATGACTGCTGTGATATTTCATCTTCCTCGCAAAGGACTGTTGGACAGTCAATTGCTTACTGGAAGTAGTACAAGTGGTCTTCATACTTCCCCTCTGGGATGACGATCGACTCCAAGCAGCAACAACAGCAGCGCCAGCAGCAGTAGGCGTTACACTCAAGGATGCATCGGAGGAATCCCAGGCAGGAGAGGACTCGTCAGACTTGCTAGTGACATGGCCTGCAGGACTATTGGCTTTCCTGTGTAGGGTGGAAATTGACACTGAGGGAGTTGGTGGTGTGGTTTGCAGAAGCTTGGTTACAAGAGGAAGGAATTTAGTGGTCAGTGGACTGCTTCCGCTGTCATCCAAAGTTTTTGAACTTGTCACTGACTTCTGATGAATGCGGACCAGGTGACGTATAAGTGAGGATGTTCCTAGGTGGTTAACTTCCTTACCCCTACTTATTACAGCTTGACAAAGGCAACACACGGCTTGACACCTGTTGTCCGCATTTGTGTTGAAATAATTCCACACCGAAGAGGTGATTTTTTTTTTTTTGTATTTTGACCAGGCATGTCAATGGCCATATTCGTCCCACGGACAACAGGTGTCTCCCCGGGTGAAACAAACCACCTCACCATCAGAATACTCCTTGTCAATTTCCTCCCCAGCGCCAGCAACACCCATATCCTCATCCTGGTGTACTTCAACAGTGACATCTTCAATTTGACTATCAGGAACTGGACTGCGGGTGCTCCTTCCAGCACTTGCAGGGGGCGTGCAAATGGTGGAAGGCGCAAGCTCTTCCCATCCAGTGTTGGGAAGATCAGGCATCGCAACCGACACAATTGGACTCTCCTTGGGGATTTGTGATTTAGAAGAACACACAGTTCTTTGCTGTGCTTTTGCCAGCTTAAGTCTTTTCATTTTTCTAGCGAGAGGATGAGTGCTTCCATCCTCATGTGAAGCTGAACCACTAGCCATGAACATAGGCCAGGGCTTCAGCCGTTCCTTGCCACTCCGTGTCGTAAATGGCATATTGGCAAGTTTACGCTTCACATCAGACGCTTTCAATTTTGATTTTTGGGTCATTTTACTGAACTTTTTTATTTTTTTTATTTTACATGCTCTCTACTATGACATTGGGCATCGGCCTTGGCAGACGACGTTGATGGCATTTCATCATCTCGGCCATGACTAGTGGCAGCAGCTTCAGCACGAGGTGGAAGTGGATCTTGATCTTTCCCTATTTTAACCTCCACATTTTTGTTCTCCATTTTTTAATGTGTGGAATTATATGCCAGTATCAATAGCAATGGCCTACTACTATATATATTGCGCACAACTGAAATGCACCACAGGTATGGATGGATAATATACTTGACGACACAGAGGTAGGTAGAGCAGTGGCCTTCCGTACCGTACTGCTATATATACTGGTGGTCACTGTCAGCAAACTGCAAAACTAAAATGCACCACAGGTATAAAATCTAGATGGATAGTATACTTGACGACACAGAGGTAGGTAGAGCAGTGGCCTTCCGTACCGTACTGCTATATATACTGGTGGTCACTGGTCAGCAAAACTCTGCACTGTACTCCTCCTATATAATATACTGGTGGTCCCCAGTCCCCACAATAAAGCAGTGTGAGCACAGATATATGCAGCACACTGAGCACAGATATGGAGTGTTTTTCAGGCAGACAACGTATAATACTGGTGGTCACTGGTCAGCAAAACTCTGCACTGTACTCCTCCTATATAATAGAGATGAGCGCCGGAAATTTTTCGGGTTTTGTGTTTTGGTTTTGGGTTCGGTTCCGCGGCCGTGTTTTGGGTTCGACCACGTTTTGGCAAAACCTCACCGAATTTTTTTTGTCGGATTCGGGTGTGTTTTGGATTCGGGTGTTTTTTTCAAAAAACACTAAAAAACAGCTTAAATCATAGAATTTGGGGGTCATTTTGATCCCAAAGTATTATTAACCTCAAAAACCATAATTTACACTCATTTTCAGTCTATTCTGAATACCTCACACCTCACAATATTATTTTTAGTCCTAAAATTTGCACCTAGGTCGCTGGATGACTAAGCTAAGCGACCCTAGTGGCCGACACAAACACCGGGCCCATCTAGGAGTGTCACTGCAGTGTCACGCAGGATGTTCCTTCCAAAAAACCCTCCCCAAACAGCACATGACGCAAAGAAAAAAAGAGGCGCAATGAGGTAGCTGTGTGAGTAAGATAAGCGACCCTAGTGGCCGACACAAACACCGGGCCCATCTAGGAGTGTCACTGCAGTGTCACGCAGGATGTCCCTTCCAAAAAACCCTCCCCAAACAGCACATGACGCAAAGAAAAAAAGAGGCGCAATGAGGTAGCTGTGTGAGTAAGATAAGCGACCCTAGTGGCCGACACAAACACCGGGCCCATCTAGGAGTGTCACTGCAGTGTCACGCAGGATGTCCCTTCCAAAAAACCCTCCCCAAACAGCACATGACGCAAAGAAAAAAAGAGGCGCAATGAGGTAGCTGTGTGAGTAAGATAAGCGACCCTAGTGGCCGACACAAACACCGGGCCCATCTAGGAGTGGCACTGCAGTGTCACGCAGGATGTCCCTTCCAAAAAACCC
The DNA here is from genome assembly GCF_028390025.1 of Pseudophryne corroboree. NCBI lineage: Eukaryota > Metazoa > Chordata > Amphibia > Anura > Myobatrachidae > Pseudophryne > Pseudophryne corroboree. The sequence goes on along the minus strand of NC_086445.1, from coordinate 345,833,885 downwards.
TCCCCAAACAGCACATGACGCAAAGTAAAAACGAGGCGCAATGAGGTAGCTGTGTGAGTAAGATAAGCGACCCTAGTGGCCGACACAAACACCGGGCCCATCTAGGAGTGTCACTGCAGTGTCACGCAGGATGTCCCTTCCAAAAAACCCTCCCCAAACAGCACATGACGCAAAGAAAAAAAGAGGCGCAATGAGGTAGCTGTGTGAGTAAGATAAGCGACCCTAGTGGCCGACACAAACACCGGGCCCATCTAGGAGTGTCACTGCAGTGTCACGCAGGATGTCCCTTCCAAAAAACCCTCCCCAAACAGCACATGACGCAAAGAAAAATTAAAGAAAAAAGAGGTGCAAGATGGAATTGTCCTTGGGCCCTCCCACCCACCCTTATGTTGTATAAACAGGACATGCACACTTTAACCAACCCATCATTTCAGTGACAGGGTCTGCCACACGACTGTGACTGAAATGACGGGTTGGTTTGGACCCCCACCAAAAAAGAAGCAATTAATCTCTCCTTGCACAAACTGGCTCTACAGAGGCAAGATGTCCACCTCATCATCATCCTCCGATATATCACCGTGTACATTCCCCTCCTCACAGATTATCAATTCGTCCCCACTGGAATCCACCATCTCAGCTCCCTGTGTACTTTGTGGAGGCAATTGCTGCTGGTCAATGTCTCCACGGAGGAATTGATTATAATTCATTTTAATGAACATCATCTTCTCCACATTTTCTGGATGTAACCTCGTACGCCGATTGCTGACAAGGTGAGCGGCGGCACTAAACACTCTTTCGGAGTACACACTTGTGGGAGGGCAACTTAGGTAGAATAAAGCCAGTTTGTGCAAGGGCCTCCAAATTGCCTCTTTTTCCTGCCAGTATAAGTACGGACTGTGTGACGTGCCTACTTGGATGCGGTCACTCATATAATCCTCCACCATTCTTTCAATGGTGAGAGAATCATATGCAGTGACAGTAGACGACATGTCCGTAATCGTTGTCAGGTCCTTCAGTCCGGACCAGATGTCAGCATCAGCAGTCGCTCCAGACTGCCCTGCATCACCGCCAGCGGGTGGGCTCGGAATTCTGAGCCTTTTCCTCGCACCCCCAGTTGCGGGAGAATGTGAAGGAGGAGATGTTGACAGGTCGCGTTCCGCTTGACTTGACAATTTTCTCACCAGCAGGTCTTTCAACCCCAGCAGACTTGTGTCTGCCGGAAAGAGAGATCCAAGGTAGGCTTTAAATCTAGGATCGAGCACGGTGGCCAAAATGTAGTGCTCTGATTTCAACAGATTGACCACCCGTGAATACTTGTTAAGTGAATTAAGGGCTCCATCCACAAGTCCCACATGCCTAGCGGAATCGCTCCGTGTTAGCTCCTCCTTCAATGTCTCCAGCTTCTTCTGCAAAAGCCTGATGAGGGGAATGACCTGACTCAGGCTGGCAGTGTCTGAACTGACTTCACGTGTGGCAAGTTCAAAGGGCATCAGAACCTTGCACAACGTTGAAATCATTCTCCACTGCGCTTGAGACAGGTGCATTCCACCTCCTATATCGTGCACAATTGTATAGGCTTGAATGGCCTTTTGCTGCTCCTCCAACCTCTGAAGCATATAGAGGGTTGAATTCCACCTCGTTACCACTTCTTGCTTCAGATGATGGCAGGGCAGGTTCAGTAGTTTTTGGTGGTGCTCCAGTCTTCTGTACGTGGTGCCTGTACGCCGAAAGTGTCCCGCAATTCTTCTGGCCACCAACAGCATCTCTTGCACGTCCCTGTCGTTTTTTAAAAAATTTTGCACCACCAAATTCAAGGTATGTGCAAAACATGGGACGTGCTGGAATTTGCCCATATTTAATGCACACACAATATTGCTGGCGTTGTCCGATGCCACAAATCCACAGGAGAGTCCAATTGGGGTAAGCCATTCCGCGATGATCTTCCTCAGTTGCCGTAAGAGGTTTTCAGCTGTGTGCGTATTCTGGAAAGCGGTGATACAAAGCGTAGCCTGCCTAGGAAAGAGTTGGCGTTTGCGAGATGCTGCTACTGGTGCCGCCGCTGCTGTTCTTGCGGCGGGTGTCCATACATCTACCCAGTGGGCTGTCACAGTCATATAGTCCTGACCCTGCCCTGCTCCACTTGTCCACATGTCCGTGGTTAAGTGGACATTGGGTACAACTGCATTTTTTAGGACACTGGTGAGTCTTTTTCTGACGTCCGTGTACATTCTCGGTATCGCCTGCCTAGAGAAGTGGAACCTAGATGGTATTTGGTAACGGGGGCACACTGCCTCAATAAATTGTCTAGTTCCCTGTGAACTAACGGCGGATACCGGACGCACGTCTAACACCAACATAGTTGTCAAGGCCTCAGTTATCCGCTTTGCAGCAGGATGACTGCTGTGATATTTCATCTTCCTCGCAAAGGACTGTTGGACAGTCAATTGCTTACTGGAAGTAGTACAAGTGGGCTTACGACTTCCCCTCTGGGATGACCATCGACTCCCAGCAGCAACAACAGCAGCGCCAGCAGCAGTAGGCGTTACACGCAAGGATGCATCGGAGGAATCCCAGGCAGGAGAGGACTCGTCAGAATTGCCAGTGACATGGCCTGCAGGACTATTGGCATTCCTGGGGAAAGAGGAAATTGACACTGAGGGAGTTGGTGGGGTGGTTTGCGTGAGCTTGGTTACAAGAGGAAGGGATTTACTGGTCAGTGGACTGCTTCCGCTGTCGCCCAAAGTTTTTGAACTTGTCACTGACTTATTATGAATGCGCTGCAGGTGACGTATAAGGGAGGATGTTCCGAGGTGGTTAACGTCCTTACCCCTACTTATTACAGCTTGACAAAGGCAACACACGGCTTGACACCTGTTGTCCGCTTTTCTGTTGAAATACCTCCACACTGAAGAGCTGATTTTTTTGGTATTTTCACCAGGCATGTCAACGGCCATATTCCTCCCACGGACAACAGGTGTCTCCCCGGGTGCCTGACTTAAACAAACCACCTCACCATCAGAATCCTCCTGGTCAATTTCCTCCCCAGCGCCAGCAACACCCATATCCTCCTCATCCTGGTGTACTTCAACACTGACATCTTCAATCTGACTATCAGGAACTGGACTGCGGGTGCTCCTTCCAGCACTTGCAGGGGGCGTGCAAATGGTGGAAGGCGCATGCTCTTCACGTCCAGTGTTGGGAAGGTCAGGCATCGCAGCCGACACAATTGGACTCTCCTTGTGGATTTGGGATTTCGAAGAACGCACAGTTCTTTGCGGTGCTTTTGCCAGCTTGAGTCTTTTCAGTTTTCTAGCGAGAGGCTGAGTGCTTCCATCCTCATGTGAAGCTGAACCACTAGCCATGAACATAGGCCAGGGCCTCAGCCGTTCCTTGCCACTCCGTGTGGTAAATGGCATATTGGCAAGTTTACGCTTCTCCTCCGACAATTTTATTTTAGGTTTTAGAGTCCTTTTTTTACTGATATTTGGTGTTTTGGATTTGACATGCTCTGTACTATGACATTGGGCATCGGCCTTGGCAGACGACGTTGCTGGCATTTCATCGTCTCGGCCATGACTAGTGGCAGCAGCTTCAGCACGAGGTGGAAGTGGATCTTGATCTTTCCCTAATTTTGGAACCTCAACATTTTTGTTCTCCATATTTTAATAGGCACAACTAAAAGGCACCTCAGGTAAACAATGGAGATGGATGGATACTAGTATACTTATGGATGGACTGCCGAGTGCCGACACAGAGGTAGCTACAGCCGTGGACTAACGTACTGTGTCTGCTGCTAATATAGACTGGATGATTGATAATGAGATGAAATCAATATATATATGTATGTATATATAATATCACTAGTACTGCAGCCGGACAGGTAGATAATATATTTATTAGGTAATGATGACTGATGACGGACCTGCTGGACACTGTCAGCTCAGCAGCACCGCAGACTGCTACAGTAAGCTACTATACTATAGTAGTATGTACAAAGAAGAAAGAAAAAAAAAAAACACGGGTAGGTGGTATACAATTATGGATGGACTGCCGAGTGCCGACACAGAGGTAGCTACAGCCGTGGACTAACGTACTGTGTCTGCTGCTAATATAGACTGGATGATTGATAATGAGATGAAATCAATATATATATGTATGTATATATAATATCACTAGTACTGCAGCCGGACAGGTAGATAATATATTTATTAGGTAATGATGACTGATGACGGACCTGCTGGACACTGTCAGCTCAGCAGCACCGCAGACTGCTACAGTAAGCTACTATACTATAGTAGTATGTACAAAGAAGAAAGAAAAAAAAAAACCACGGGTAGGTGGTATACAATTATGGATGGACTGCCGAGTGCCGACACAGAGGTAGCTACAGCCGTTGACTAACGTACTGTGTCTGCTGCTAATATAGACTGGATGATTGATAATTAGATGAAATCAATATATATATGTATGTATATATAATATCACTAGTACTGCAGCCGGACAGGTAGATAATATATTTATTAGGTAATGATGACTGATGACGGACCTGCTGGACACTGTCAGCTCAGCAGCACCGCAGACTGCTACAGTAAGCTACTATACTATAGTAGTATGTACAAAGAAGAAAGAAAAAAAAAAAACCACGGGTAGGTGGTATACAATTATGGATGGACTGCTGAGTGCCGACACAGAGGTAGCTACAGCCGTGGACTAACGTACTGTGTCTGCTGCTAATATAGACTGGATGATTGATAATGAGATGAAATCAATATATATATGTATGTATATATAATATCACTAGTACTGCAGCCGGACAGGTAGATAATATATTTATTAGGTAATGATGACTGATGACGGACCTGCTGGACACTGTCAGCTCAGCAGCACCGCAGACTGCTACAGTAAGCTACTATACTCTATAGTAGTATGTACAAAGAAGAAAGAAAAAAAAAAACCACGGGTAGGTGGTATACAATTATGGATGGACTGCCGAGTGCCGACACAGAGGTAGCTACAGCCGTGGACTAACATACTGTGTCTGCTGCTAATATAGACTGGATGATTGATAATGAGATGAAATCAATATATATATGTATGTATATATAATATCACTAGTACTGCAGCCGGACAGGTAGATAATATATTTATTAGGTAATGATGACTGATGACGGACCTGCTGGACACTGTCAGCTCAGCAGCACCGCAGACTGCTACAGTAAGCTACTATACTATAGTAGTATGTACAAAGAAGAAAGAAAAAAAAAAACCACGGGTAGGTGGTATACAATTATGGATGGACTGCTGAGTGCCGACACAGAGGTAGCTACAGCCGTGGACTAACGTACTGTGGCTGCTGCTAATATAGACTGGATGATTGATAATGAGATGAAATCAATATATATATGTATGTATATATAATATCACTAGTACTGCAGCCGGACAGGTAGATAATATATTTATTAGGTAATGATGACTGATGACGGACCTGCTGGACACTGTCAGCTCAGCAGCACCGCAGACTGCTACAGTAAGCTACTATACTCTATAGTAGTATGTACAAAGAAGAAAAAAAAAAAACCCACGGGTAGGTGGTATACAATTATGGATGGACTGCCGAGTGCCGACACAGAGGTAGCTACAGCCGTGGACTAACGTACTGTGTCTGCTGCTAATATAGAGTCTAGACTGGATGATAACTTATTGATAATGAGATGAAATCAATATAATATCACTAGTACTGCAGCCGGACAGGTACTATATATATTTATTATGTAATGACTGATGACGGACCTGCTGGACACTGTCAGGTCAGCACAGCACCGCAGACTGCTACAGTAAGCTACTACAGTAGTATGTATAAAGAAGAATGGAAAAAAAAAAACCACGGGTAGGTGGTATACAATATTATATATATATATATATATATATATATATATATTATATACAATTATATATATATATATATATATATATATATATATATATTAAACTGGTGGTGATTGATTATTAAACTGGTGGTCACTTCAGGACAGGTCACGTTGCAACTTGCAACTAGTACTCCGAGGCCTAAGCAGACAATCACAAAATATATTATTATACTGGTGGTCAGTGTGGTCACAACAATGGCAGTGTGGCACTGACTCTGGCAGCAAAAGTGTGCACTGTACGTTATATGTACTCCTGAGTCCTGCTCTCAGACTCTAACTGCTCCCCACTGTCAGTGTCTCCCCCACAAGTAAGATAATACACTTACAGTCACACTATCTAATCTATAAATATCACTTCAGCAAGTAGTATAGTAGTATACAGTAGTACTCCTCCTAATAATGCTCCCCGAAAATACTGTGTCTCTCTCTTCTCTAAACGGAGAGGACGCCAGCCACGTCCTCTCCCTATGACTCTCAATGCACGTGTGAAAATGGCGGCGACGCGCGGCTCCTTATATAGAATCCGAGTCTCGCGATAGAATCCGAGCCTCGTGAGAATCCGACAGCGTGATGATGACGTTCGGGCGCGCTCGGGTTAGCCGAGCAAGGCGGGAAGATCCGAGCCTGCTCGGACCCGTGTAAAAAACCTGAAGTTCGGGCGGGTTCGGATTCAGAGGAACCGAACCCGCTCATCTCTACTATATAATACAGCTGCTCCCCAGTCCCCACAATTAAGCAGTGTGAGCACAGATATATGCAGCACACTGAGCACAGATATGGAGTGTTTTTCAGGCAGACAACGTATACTGGTGGTCACTGGTCAGCAAAACTCTGCACTGTACTCCTCCTATATAATATACTGGTGGTCCCCAGTCCCCACAATAAAGCAGTGTGAGCACAGATATATGCAGCACACTGAGCACAGATATGGAGTGTTTTTCAGGCAGACAACGTATACTGGTGGTCACTGGTCAGCAAAACTCTGCACTGTACTCCTCCTATATAATACTGCTGCTTCCCAGTCCCCACAATTAAGCAGTGTGAGCACAGATATATGCAGGACACTGAGCACAGATATGGAGTGTTTTTCAGGCAGACAACGTATACTGGTGGTCACTGGTCAGCAAAACTCTGCACTGTACTCCTCCTATATAATATACTGGTGGTCCCCAGTCCCCACAATAAAGCAGTGTGAGCACAGATATATGCAGCACACTGAGCACAGATATGGAGTGTTTTTCAGGCAGACAACGTATACTGGTGGTCACTGGTCAGCAAAACTCTGCACTGTACTCCTCCCAGGGCCGGATTAACAATGGGGCGGATGGAGCTGCAGCTCCAGGCCCACTACCCAAACAGGCCCACAGCATCTGCCGACTATAATGCTGCAGTAGACAGGATATAACTCCTGCTACTGTAGTCTGCCAGCGCTCACCTGAAGCATCCCCTCCCCAC